>NC_090384.1:78426047-78730630 GCF_036365525.1 Heterodontus francisci
TGGGGTGGCAGTACTGATTAGGGAAGGCATTGTAGTGTTGGAAAGAGCAAATGTCCTTGAGAGGGCAAGTACAGAATCTATTTGGTTAGAGTTGAGAAGCAAAAAGAGTATGATCATGCTACTAAGGATATTCAATAGGCCTCCAATTAGTGAGAGAGAGAGATAGAGGAGCAAATCTGAATGGAAATCATACACATCTGCAAGAATTATAGAGTGGTGTTATTGGAGGACTTTATGTACCCTATTGATTGGGATAATTTTAGAGTAAAGGGAAAGGAGGGGGATAAATTTCTGGATTGTGTTCAGGAGAAATTCCTTAATCAGTATGTTCTTTGCCCAACTAGAAAGGAGGCATTGCTGGATCTGGTGCTGGAAAATGAGATGGGCCAAGTGGAACAATTGTCTGTCAGGGAGCACTTTGATAAGAGTGATCATCGTTTATTAAGGTTTAGACTTGTAATGCAGAAAATTGAGGAATGATATATGGTAGAATGGCTAGATTGCAAAAGGGCTAATTTCAATGGGTTGAGAAGGATCTAGCCAGGGTAAAATGGAACCAAAGACTGACAGGCAAAACTGTAATGGAACAATGGGTTATCTTTAATGAATAGATGCTTCGGGTACAGGCTAGGTAGAGTCATAGAGTTATACAGCACAGAAACAGGCCCTTCGGCCCAATGCGACTGCGACTATCATCAAGCACCCATCCAATCTAATCCCATTTTCTGGCACTTGGCCTGGAGCCTTGTATGCTATGGCGTTTCAAGTGCTCATCTAAACGCTTCTTAAATGTTGTGAGGGTTCCTGCCTCAACCACCCCTTCAGGCAGTGTGTTCCAGATTCCAACCACCCTCTGGGTGAAATTTTTTTTCCTCAACTCCCCTCTAAACCTCCTGCCCCTTACCTTAAATCTATGCCCCCTGGTTATTGACCCCATCGCTAAGGGAAAAAGTTTCTTCCTATCTATCCTATCAATGCCCATCATAATTTTGTACACCTCGACCCCTCAGCCTTCTCTGCTCCAAGGAAAACAACCCCAGCCTATCCAGTCTCTCTTCATAGCTGAAATGCTCCAGCCCAGGCAACATCCTGGTGAGTGTCCTCTGCACCCTGTCTGGTGCAATCACATCCTTCCTATAGTGTGGTGACCAGAACTGTACACAGTACTCCAGCTGTGGCCTAACCAGCATGTTATACAGCTCTAACATAACCTCCTATCAACATTCCAACAAGAGCAGAAAGTAGGGGAACCAAAAACAGGGCTCCTTGGATGACGTGGGAGATAGAGATGATGATGAAACAAAAAAGAGGGTTTATGGTGCATGCCAGGTCAATTCTTCAAGTGAGAACCAGGCCAAATACAACAGGTTGAGAGGGGAAGTGAAGAGAAAAATAAGATTGGCAAAGAGAGTATATGAGAATAGAATGGCAGTCAACATAAAAGGAAACCCAAAAATCTTCTACCGGCATGTAATTAGTAAGCGGGTAGTCAGAGGTGGAGTGAGGCCTATTAGGGTAATAAAAACAAGAAATGCTGGAAATACTCAGCAGGTCTGGCAGCATCTGTGGAGAGAGAAGCAAAGTTAACGTTTCAGGTCAGTGACCCTTCATCAGACCTGGGAAATATTAGCAATATAATAGGTTTTAAGCAAATAAAGCGGGGGTGGGGCAAGAGATAACAAAAGTGGTGTTAATAGGTCAAAGTCACAGAGAATAACTGACCAGCAGGTCATGGAGCAAAGGCAAACGGTATGTTAATGGTGTGGTGAAAGATGAAGCGTTAGTAGAGAGAGGGTGTTTATTGACGGAAAATTGAACAGCCCTGGCCCAAAGCACAAACATGAAAAAAAGTGGGTACGCACAGTAGAAACAAACAAAACAAAGTAAAATAAAATAAACAAAGAAAAAAGAAAAAAGAACGAAAAATAAAAATAAAAAGGGGGGCCCCTCATGCTCTGAAATTATTGAACTCAACGTTCAGTCCGGCAGGCTGTAGCATGCCTAATCGGTAAATGAGATGCTGTTCCTCGAACTTGCGTTGATGTTCACTGGAACACTTCAGCAATCCCAGGACAGAGATGTGGGGATGAGAGCAGGGGGAGGGGTGTTCAAATGGCCAGCAACCGGAAGCTCGGGACCATGCTTTCGGACTGATCGGAAGTGTTCCGCAAAGCGGTCACTCAATCTGCGTTTGGCCTCCCCAATGTAGAGGAGTCCACATTGTGAGCAGTGAATACAGTATACTAAATTGAAAGAAGTACAAGTAAATCTGCTTAACCTGAAAGGAGTGTTTGGGGCCTTGGATAGCGAGGAGAGAGGAGGTAAATGGCAGGTATTACACCTCCTGTGATAGCATGGGAAGGTGCTGTGGGTACGGGACGAGGTTGTGGGGATAGTGGAGGAGTGGACCAGGGTGTCGCAGAGGGAACAATCCCTTTGGAATGCTGACAGGGAGGGGAGAAGAAGATGCGTTTGGTAGTGGCATCTCGCTGGACATGGCAAAAATGATGAAGGATGATCCTTTGGATGTGGAGGCTGGTGGGGTGGAAAGTGAGGACAAGGGGAACCCTGTCGCGGTTCTGAGAGGGTGGGGAAGGGGTGAGGGGAGAGGTACGGGAAATGGGCCAGACATGGTTGAGGGCCCTGTCAACGACAGTGGGGGGGATTCCTCGGTTGAGGAAAAAGGAATTGCTGGGATTGCTGCAGTGTTCCAGTGAACATCAACGCAAGCTCGAGGAACAGCATCTCATTTACCAATTAGGCACGCTACAGCCTGCCGGTCTGAACATTGAGTTCAATAATTTCAGAGCATGACAGGTCCCCCATTTTATTTTTATTTTTTGTTATTTTTTCTTTTTCTTTGTTTATTTTATTTTAGTTAGTTTAGTTTGTTTCTACTGTGACTACCCTTTTTTTTCATGTTTGTGCTTTGGGCCATGGCTGTTCAGTTTTCGTCAATTAACACCCTCTCTCTACAAACTCTTTGTCTTTCACAACACCACTAACATACCGTTTGCCTTTGCTCCATGACCTTCTGGTCAGTTATTCTCTGTGACCTTATCCTATCAACACCTTCTCTTTTGTTATCTCTTGCCCCACCCCAACTTCATTTGCTTAAAACCTGTTAGATTTCTCATATTTGCCAGTTCTGATGAAGGGTCACTGACCTGAAACGTTAACTCTGCTTCTCTCTCCACAGACGCTGCCAGACCTGCTGCGTATTTCCAGAATTTCTTGTTTTTATTTCAGATTTCCAGCATCTGTAGTATGTTGCTTTTATCCCATTAAGGTAATATATGCTTAGAAGCACAGGGCAAGGCTGGAATTCTTAATGTGTATTTTGTAAGGTGTTTACTAAGGAAGAGGAATCTGACAAAATATCAGTAGAAGCAGAGAGAGTAGAGGTAATGGATAGGGTAAAAATTGAGAGAGAGGAAGTACTGGAAAGGCTGGCTATGCTTAGGGTATATAAGTCAGCTGGTCTGGAAGGCTTGCATTCCAGGTTGCTAAAGTAAGTGTAGGTGGAGATAGTGGAAAGGCTTGCCATAATCTTCCAATCTTCCCTAGCTATGGGGGAGGTGCCAGAGGATTAGACAGTGGCAACTGTGACACCCTTATTCGAGAAAGGATGTAAGTTCATTCCTAGCAACTACAGGCCAGTTAGTTTAACATCAGTGGTGGGGAAGATTTTAGAAACAATAATCAGGAAACAATCTTGGAGGGGTTTGACTTAATTAAAGATAGCCAGCCTGGATTGGTAAAAGGCAGATCATGCTTGACTGATCTAATTGTATTCTTTGATGAAGTAACAGAGACTGTTGATGAAAGGAATGTTGTTTATATGGATTTTAAGAAAACATTTGATAAAGTACCACATAAAAGGCTGGTTAACAAAATTGAGGCTCATGGAATAGGAGGGTCAGTGTCCAATTGGATAACAAATTGGCTCAAGTACAGAAAACAGTGTGGTAAATGGTTGTTTTTCAGACTGGAGGATGGTAGACGGTGGTGTGCCTCAAGGGTCAATGCTAGGACCACTGCTTTGTTTGCTATATATAAATGACTTAGATCTTGGAATACAGAGTAGAATTTCAAAAATTTGCCATGATACCAACCCTGGAGGAGTGGCAAACAGTGAGGATGATACGAATCGCCTGCAACAGGACATAGATGTGCTAGGAGAATGGGCAGACATGTGGCAGATGGAATATAACACAGACAAGTGTAAGGTGATGCATTTTGGCAGAAGTATTAAGGTTTTTTACTCATTCATGGAATGCGGACGTCACTGGCTAGGCCACCATATCCCTAATTGTCCTTGAGAAGGTGGTGGTGAGCTACCTTCTTGAACCGCTGCAGTCGATGTGGGGTAGGTACACCAACAGTGCTGTTAGGAAAGGTGAGGCGATATAGACTTAATGGCATAATTCTAAAGTGTGTGTCAGACAGATGGACCTTGGGATGCGTGTGCATCGATCTTTGAAGGTGGCGGGACATATTGAGAGAGTGGTAAGTAAACCATATGAGATCTTGGGCTTCATATAGAGAGGCATAGTGTACAAAAGCAGGAAAGTTATGCTGAACTTTTATAAAGCTCTGGTTAGGCCCCAACTAGAGTATTGCGTTCACATCTAGCCAATTAATAGTCACTTAAAGGCCTCCTCCCACCTCCATCTCAATTTTGTTGCAGGTGGAGGGGCTCGCTACTGCTGGGAGATGCCGCCAGCCAAAGCCTGGTGGCCTCCTAGCAGGGTTGGGATGGGTCCCTCCTTTGAGGGAAATCCATGGGCCCCGGAGGGCCACTCTGGTGGTGATGACTGCCTCCACCACATTCCGCCCCCCCCAAGAAGACCCCACCCCCATCCTATCCTCACTAACACCCCCCAACACCGTCACTAGGGCCAGCCTGAATGTCCCCGGTGACCCTCACCCCACTTGCCTCTTCTGGGGTGTTCTCCAGTCTTCGGACTTCAGAGACTCCTGCAGGACTGGCAGTGGTCACCATTCCCAGTGGAACTGCCAGTACTGCAGAGCAGCCTGCCCTCCAATTGGCTAGAAGCTCTGGAGGCAGGAGCTTGTCCTTTAAAGGGACAACGTCCCCAATGTTGGGCAGTTAATTGCCTGCCCCCCCGCCAGGACCCCCGTCGCCGCAATAAAATCCGGCCTTATGCTTCTATTTATCTGTATTCAGCAGGCGGCCTCTGGGAAAAGCGATTTTCCACCACTTCCCACCTTGAACGCGTGATTAGTTGGCAACATGATTTAAATGTGCCTCAGTCAATAACATTGGCCATGCCTCAATATGTCACGGGTGCCCTGGTCTATACTTTCTATCCATCCTACATTCTCCTAACATCCTTCTATGTTTGAACAATCAAACTGTAATCCATTTTGCATTACGTACACAGAAAAAAAAACATATAAAATGTTCACTGAGAGATTAGTCTGTGGCATTCCTTAAAATAAAGTCATTTATATTATCTTTCAACTTCCACCTGTCATCCTTAACTTCATGATGCTCATTACCTAAACGTTGTCAATAGTGTACACAAGCTTTTTAACTCAATTACATAACCTACATGCTCTTATACAAACAACATAATTTATGTTTATTCAAAACATCAGCTATGTGATTAATTGCCCAACAATGATTGTACTCCACAACAAAGACAACAATGTTATTAATGAGTTTTCTCTCCTGTACAAGGTATTGCCAATTTTAAAATTGTTACTTGCTGCAAGTGCAATCTGTTATTTGATAAACGCTGGATATTATGCATGTGGCAATGCATTATGAGAGTTTAGTTCTTTGCAAGTGTGAAAGGCCCATAAATCATAGGCACCAACAGGTAACGATTACTTTGTGAATGACTTATAATGGGTTTGCGAGTGAATGAACCTCTGAAATGCCACAGCAATGATGTATTGCTTTATTTATTACAGAAGTATCTTGAAATATGTTCTGGAGTATATTATGTGATTCAACCACAGTAACAACATGCATGCCGACAGCATTTGTCACTTACAGGAAGATCTCTCAAAAGTGTTTTACTTTGAGCAGGAGAACAGTGCACATCAAACAGGAAGGAAAAAAGGGAAAATGGAGGGAATCGTGGTGAAGCCACAAGACAAGGCACGGTGATTAAAAGAGCATTATCAAAAAGATAAAGGGGAAAGAGGAAAATCTGTCAGATAAGCAAAGGATGAATGCAAGGATGTAACATTGGAGGACTTATCTAAAGAAGGATGGAATAAGACCATGGGAGGATTTGAATGCAAGCGAAAAATCTTTGAAACAACATGGTGAAGCACACTGAGCCAGCAAGGTTTAGGGAGGCTGGTTTGGTGGGAATGCAGGACTTTGCATGGACGAGGACCTGGGCAAGTTGTATTTTGATTGGATTGTAATTGTTGGAGAGTCAAGGCAATTGAGGTGGGTTGCATAAAGGGTGAGTGATCTGCTCTGCCAGAATATAAAGTAGCAGGATTACCTCACTATTGCAACTGAACTTTTTACACATTTCAACATCTGATTTGTTTTACTCACTGCTGCCAAGCATTGTTGCAACAGCTTCAACTTATTGTCAGTCAGGACCCCCACGTCTCCTTCATTGTTCATGCACATTATTTTCTTTCTATTAAAGTACTAGTTCCTCCCTGGCTTTTTGTGCAGTATTTCTCTACACTGAATTTCATCTGCCACCTGTCTGCCCAATTCCCAAGTATATTCCAACCTTCCTCTAACTTATCCTGTTTGGTTTTGCAATCTATCACCCTCATGACTAAGTACAATGTGCCTCAGTCTCCTTGGGCATTTATGATCATCTATCAAACCCTCCACACAAACATAGCCCCAAAAATAATGCCCCAACTCGAATTTGCCATGCCTTAGAGATGAGTTTCCTGCAATTGCATTACTCAGGGGCTTTCTTCAATTTACAACAACCAGATTTTTAAAAATTCATTCATGGTATGTGGGCATCACAGGCAATGCCAGCATTTGATGCCAAACACCTATTGCCCTTAAGAAGGTGGTGGTAAGCTGCCTTCTTGAACGGCTGCAGTCCATCTGGTGCAGGTAGACCCACAGTGCTGTTAGGGAGGGAGTTCCAGGATATTGACCCAGTGAAGGAATGGTGATATATTTCCAAGTTAGGATGGTGTGTGGCTTGGAGGGGAACTTGCAGATGGTGTGTTTGCTGCCCTTGTCCTTCTAGGTGGAAGTGGTTGCGGGTTTGGAAGGTGCTGTAAAGGAGGGATGGTGAGTTGCTGCCATGCATCTTGTAGATGGTACCCCCTGCTGCCACTGTGCGTCGGTGGTGGAGGGAGTGAATGTTTGTGGATGGGGTACCAATCAAGGTGTTGCTCTGTCCTGGATGGTGTTGAGCTTCTTGAGTGCTGTTGGAGCTGCACCCATCTAGGCAAGTGGAGAGTATTTCATCACACTCCTGACTTGTGCCATGTAGATGGTGGACAGGCTTTGGGGAGTCAGGAGGTGGGTTACTTGCCACAGAATTCCCAACTTTTGACCCGCTGTTGTAGCCACAGTATTTATATGGCTGCTCCAGTTCAGTTTCAGATCAATAGTAACCCTTAGGGTGTTGATAGTGAGATTTCAGTGATGTTAATGCCGTGTAATGTCAAGGGGAGATGGTTAGATTCTTTCTTATTGGAGATCGTCTTTGCATGTGCCATGAATGTTACTTGCCACTTAATCAGCCCAAGCCTGAATATTGTTTAGGTCTTGCTGAAACAGACTGTTTCAGTATATGAAGAGTTGCAAATGGTACTGAACATCATGCAACTCATCAGTAAACGTCCCCACTTCTGACCTTATGATGGAGGGAAGTTCATTGATGAAGCAGCTGAAGATGGTTTGGCCTAGGACACTACCCTGAGGAACACCTGCAGCAATGTCCTGGGGCTGCTATGATTGGCCTCCAACAACCACAACCATCTTCCTTTGTGCTAGGTATGATTGCAATCAGTGGAGAGTTTTCCCCCCCCCGATTCCCATTGCTTCAATTTGGGTAGGGCTCCTTGATGCCACACTTGGCAAAATGCTGTCTTGATATCAAAGGCAATCACTCTCACCTCACCTCTTGAGTTCAGCTCTTTTGTCCATGTTTGGACCAAGGCTGTAATGAGGTCAGGAGCCGAGTGACACAGGTAGAACAAAAACTGAGCATTGGTGAGCAGGTTATTGCTGTTTAAGTGGTGCTTGATAGCACTGTCAACGACACCTTCCATCACTTTGCTGATGATTGAGAGTGGACTGATGGGGTGGTAACTGGCCAGATTGGATTTGTCCTGCTTTTTGTGGATAGTCAATTTTCCACATTGTCAGGTAGATGCTATTGTTGTAGCTGTACTGGAACAGCTTGGCTAGGGGCGCGGCTAGATCTGCAGCACAAGTCTTCAGTACCACAGCTGGGATGTTGTCAGGATCCATAGCCTTTGTAGTATCCAGTGCCTTCAGTCGTTTCTTGATGTCACATGGAGATCGTCAGCCACAACAGTAAAATGCATTTTTCTGGTGTTTTAATGCATCTTCTTGGCATTTTTTAAAAGTTAGCCCCACTGGACATGCTCTGCATTTTCTGTTTCTTGGAATAAATTTTATAACAACAGTATAAGTCACATTAAAAATTGATAAGCTTCCTCAGTTAGAGGTTCTTAAACAGCACTGTGCCTAATATGCATGAATGATGGTTAAATGAATTGGAACTTTAATTTTCATGCTTAAAGGAATATCTGGTGTGAGTGTAGCATTTTTGGTGAGCCCTGATTACTTACACTGATTTATGCCCAATTTGACATTCAGGCATGGATTAATGATATTGGCAGGTAATTTAAGCGGAATTTAACCTGGGGAGAATTGGTGTGGGAATGGGTCTAATTTGGGCTACAGCTTCCAGGTTGCCACCACCCCCCCCCCCCCCCACCCCCACCCCAACCCTACAGAAAATCCCAGGCTTTTACATTGTGTTTTTACATAATGTAAACAAAATCTCAGAACAAGCAAATTTCAGATTTGGTCTCATGGCAAACAGTCATTACTGCTGTAATCAGAGCTTTTTTTTCAGTAATAGAGGTCAGTGAGGGGTATAAAGTAGATAATGAGCATCTGCTTTATCCTGTACCTGTGGTGAAGCCCATTTATCATTAAATATTCATCTGCTAGAATCCCAGAATGTGCAAAAAAATCAAACCATAGCCTGTGTTTTTTATACATATCCTATGTTTGTGTCTTTATACAGTGACATTCATAATCAAAGGTTTTTTTCTAGGTTAGAGTACCTCAGCTAGTCATAACTAATAATGAGTGTTTCAGTCACCAGCCTTAGCAAGCTCATGAATATATAAACTCTGATCTTTGAGCTCTTATTTTCATAGATTTTTTTTAAAGTACTCTTGAAATCAATTCTGAATCTTTTTCATTTATTTTCTGTAAACCTTACTATTATCATGGCTGTGGAAATAGTTCTCTCCGTCTGGCCTTTCAAATCTTTATATCACCTTAAATACCTCACCTTTTATCTTCTGGAGTCAAGGGAATGCAACCTGGCTTCATCATAATCTTGACACTCATTCTGGCATGTGCTGAAGAACCCCTCCCGAGGTGTCTAGACAGCAGAACCCTTGTTCAGCAGGCCAATGGTCTGCTCAATCACTACCTTTGTTTCTGCATAGTTATCATTCTATTACTGCTCTACATCTGTGCCCAGGTTTCAGAAGTCATGAGCCATTTAGTGACAGGATAACCCTTGTCCCACAGCAGCAGCCTCTCACCCAATGGTCTTGGTGGAACACAGGGTGTTTTGTGGACTGGTCAAGTAGGAAAATGTCATGGCTTTCGTCAGGAACGAGGCACAGAGCTGCATGAGCCACTGCCTCGGGTCACAAACAAGTTGAACGTTGTGCAAATGGAAGCTCTTCCTGTGAAGAAACAGGGCTACATGCATCTATGTACCTGCGGGAATCTAGCAACACAGGGGTATCCCAGTGCTGTCTATTCCTGCTTGTCAGCCTCCATGGGAAAGGTAAGGAATTGTTGATGATTCACAAACTATGCATCAGTGACCTGCCACATGACTGTGTGCACAGCAAATTTATTGGCACAGCTGTCCCCAGTAACAGTTTGGAAGGAACCAGAGGCAATCAATTTAGACCTGCAGTGACCTTCACTGACACAGTCGTGCACCTGGAGTCGGATTCCAGTAGCCAAAGAGGGGGATGGTGGCGGGGGGAGGGTGGCGTAAAATGGGGCAGGAGGTTCCGGGAGCCCATCCCAACTGGCTCCCGCCTGTGCCACCACTTTACGCAGGGCGGTGGTGGCGAGAAACGGCACGCCCACCCCAGGCCAATCAAGGTTCTTAACTGAGCACTTAACGGCCACTTAAGGGCCTTCGCCCGCCTCCACGGGGATTTTACCCATGGCTAGTCAGGCGGCCGAGGCTCGAGAGAAGCCGCCTGACAAAAACAGGCGGCTCTCGACTGGCCTGGGGGTGGGGTGAGCCCTCATAATTGGGCACTTTGTACCCAATGGAGGGCCGCCCCTGCTGCCCCAACTACCCCCAACACACAACACGCCCCCCCAGTCCCCACAATCGACCGCCCTTGCCTCACCGGGGCCCGTCCGATCACCCCTGGCGAGGCAACCAAAACGTACCTTTGTTCCATCTTCTTCTTCAAGCTTGCCTGTAGTCTCAGCAGTAGCCACCGCTTCCGGTGGTGCTGCTGGGACAATTAACTACCAGCCCGCTGATTGCCGGGACCTCCTACCTCAAGCAGGTGGAAGTCCCAACTCACACCAATTAAAGCCCAGTGACCTGCAAAATACAAGTCGGATCCCCAGGCGAGGTGAAGCAGGTTCGCCAGTGACTTTTCAGTCGGTGGCCAGCTCCCGTCCGCCCAGGGTTAAATCCAGCCCAGGTTCCTGTTGAAATGCCTTATACACTGCTCTATGAGTTTCAGGTATGATGACCTGTTCTTGAAGACACATAATGCTGTAAGGCCAACTGCACCCTCTTCTTGCAACATCATTGGGTCTTTGCTGCCTTCTTTTCTGTTGCTGATCCTACAAATTTGAGAGCAGTAATGGTAAGCCAGCAATACTCTCATGTTCAGTAATTCAGAACAATCAAATACTGTGAAACATTTCTTGTCCTCCACCTAGCTCCACAAAAGCATTAAAACACAGGGATGCTTGCCAAAACAGCCAAAGAGCTCGACCAAAATGACAAACCAGAGACTTACCTTGATAGAGGTGAGGATCCGTTTAAATATCATTTGTGAAAACTGCTTACCAGTTGTTCCAGCCATTGTTTGCAGGGTGAGTTAAAGCAGTGACATTTCTGGCATGCACAGATACAAATTTACCTGATTTAGGTCCAGAACACCTGTTACTACATTTAAATGATGTCTGCATTTGTGGAAGGCAGCCACCATGGACACCTATTGAGTACCCAGACCAATATAACATTGCATGTACATCCAGCGAACAGCAGAATATCCTGCTGCTGTATATGACTTTGTCATGCCCAGTTTGCACCTTGAAAGTATGCGAGATTCTTCGCAATATCTTCTCTCAGGAGTTCATGTAAACCCATTTCTTTCTCTTTGCGATGTGTCCAAGAAATTCCTTTGAATCAATTTCTTTTGTTAAGCACATTGTTTTTTATTCCTTCTTGGGATGTGAGTGTCGCTGGAAAGGCCAATATTTATTGACCATTGCTAATTGCCCTTGAGAAGGTGCTAATGAGCCAACTTCTTGAACAGCTGCAGTCCATGTGGTGTAGGTATGCCTGCAATGCTGTTAGGGAGGGAGTTCCAGGATTTTGATCCAGAAACAGTGCAGGAATGGCAAAGTAGTTCCAAGTCAGGATGCTGTGTGACTAGGAGGGGAACTTACAGGTGGTGGTGTTCCCATGCTTCTGCTGCCCTTGTTCTTCTAGGTGGTAGAGGTCATGGGTTTGGAAGGTGCTGTCGAAGGAGCCTTGGTGAATTACTGCAGTGCATCATGTAGATGGTACACACAGCTGCCACTGTGCATTGGTGGTGGAAGGGGTGAATGTTTATGGTGGTGGATGGGGTGCCAGTCAAGCAGGCTGCTTTGTCCTGGATAGTGTTGAGCATCTTGAGTGTTGGAGTTGCACTCATCCAGGCAAGTGGAGAGCATTCCATCACACTCCTGACTTGTGCCTTAGAGATGGTGGACAGGCTTTGGGGAGTCAGGATGTGGGGGATTCAGTGATGGTAATGCCGTGTAATGAAAAGGGGAGATGGTTAGATTCTCTCTTCTTGGAGATGGTCATTGCCTGGCACTTAAGTGGCAAGTAACATTTGCACCTCACATCAGCCCAAGCCTGAATGATGTCCAGGTTTTGCATGCACGCATGGACTGCAAATGGACTGAACATTGTGCAATCATCAGCAAATGTCTCCACTTCTGACCTTATGTTGGAGGGAAGGTCATTGATGAAGCAGCTGAAGATGGTTGGGCCTAGGTCACTACCCTGAGGAACTCCTGCAGAAATGTGCTGGGGCTGAGATGATTGACCTCCAACAACCACAATCATCTTCCTTTGTGCTTGGTTTCGCTCCAACTAGTGGTGAGTTTTCCCCCGATTCTCATTGACTTCAATTTTGCTAGGGTTCCTTGATGCCACACTTGGTTAAATGCTACCTTGATATCAAGGGCAGTCACTCCCACCTCACCTCTGGAATTCAGCTCTTTTGTCCATGTTTGGATCAAGACAGTGGTGAGGTCTGGAGTTGAGTGGCCCTGGTGGAACCCAAACAGAGCATCAGTGAGCCGGTTGTTGCTGAGTAAGTACCACTTTATAGCACTGTTGACGACACCTTCCATCATTTTGCTGATGATTGAGAGTAGGCTAAAGAGCAGTAATTGGCTGGATTGGACTTGTCCTGCTTTTTTTGGACAGAACATACCTGGGAAATTTTCCACTGTGTTGGGTGGATGCCAGCATTGTAGCTGTATTGGAACAGCTTGGCTAGGGGCGCAGCTAGTTCTGGAGCACGTCTTCAGTACTACAGCCAGGATGTTGTCAGGGCCCATAGACTTTACCATATCCAGTGCCTGCAGCTGTTTCCTGAAGTGAATCAAACTGTCTGAAGACTGGCATCTATGATGGCGGGGACCTCAGGACAAGGCCGAGATGGATCATCCACTTGGCACTTCTGGCTGAAGATGGTTGCAAATATTTCAGCCTTGTCTTTTGCACATGCTTATACTATTGTTGTCACCATTTTTTCAACATTCTCAACTAAAATCCTGGTTTACTAACAGGAGAGCATTTAGTAGTAATCTTTTGCTTCGATATGAAATGCAGACTTGTAATTGAACCACATATCTGCTGTGACACTGAGTAGCAAGTTTATTTGGTTCTAATTTGGCATGAATTCAGCAGCAAACCATTGATTCATCATTGGCACTCATGCAAAAAACA
This sequence comes from Heterodontus francisci, assembly GCF_036365525.1. Taxonomy (NCBI): domain Eukaryota; kingdom Metazoa; phylum Chordata; class Chondrichthyes; order Heterodontiformes; family Heterodontidae; genus Heterodontus; species Heterodontus francisci. The sequence goes on from NC_090384.1 coordinate 78,439,520, forward strand.
AAATCTCGATAATTTGAGAATAGATTTCAGTTTTTGGCTTGTTTCCAAAACAAGAATGGATGTATTGTAAATTCATCTCAGCATAACTCTGAAATGAAAAACCTTATTGCTTATGTCAAAAATATAAGCAATCATTGCATTTCCAATATGGCACATTTTAACACAATCACAAGCTCATGATAATTACAGATAAGGAAGGCCATTCAACCTTTCTTTGTACATCCATTCAGAAAAAACAAAACGCACAGTGGATGCCACTTATGGGTCAAAATGATATGTTCCCATTGCTGTATTGTTCCTGGTAAGCAATCTTGTACTATGACATTGTAGAATGGGTGTGTAATTGGCAAATGAACTTCAATATAGATAAATGTGAGGTGGTATATTTTAGTAAGAAGAATAAGGAGTCCACATACTGTTTGGAAAATAAGTATCTAAATGGGGAAGAGGAAATGAGGGACCAAGCTGTACAAATATACAAATCAATAAAAGTAGCAATGCAGGTTAACAAGGTCATTAAAAAAAAAAGCAAAGCACCGGGGTTAATTTTTAGAGGGAGAGAATTTGAAAAGTAAAAAAAGTTATATTAAGCATGTATAAAACCTTAATAAAGGTTTTAGAAGAAGGATCACTGACCCGAAACGTTAACTCTGCTTCTCTTTCCACAGATGCTGCCAGACCTGCTGAGTGGTCCCAGCATTTTTTGTTTTTATTTCAGATTTCCAGCATCCGCAGTATTTTGCTTTTATTTTATGTATAAAACCTTACTTGGGTCACACTTTTGAGTGTTGTGAACAGTCTGGTCTCCAAATTGTAAAAGGGAAATTGAGGCACTGAAGAAGGTGCAGAAAAGATTTACTAGAATAATACCAGAACTGAGATATTATACCTATCAGGAAAGATTGAACAGGCTGGGGCTCTTTTCTCAGAAAAAGAGAAGACTAAGGTGTGACATGATGGAGGTCTTTAAGATTATGAAAGGATTTGATAGAGTAGACATAGAGAAGATTTTTCCACTTGCAAGGGAGACCAGAACTAGTGGCCATAAATATAAGATATTCATTAATAAATCCAATAGGGAATTCAGGAGAAACTGTCTTTACCCAGAGAGTAGTTAGACTGTGGAACTCAGTACCACAAGAGTAGTTCAGGTGAATAGCATAGATGCTAGATAAGCACATGACGGAGAAAGGAATAGAAGGATATGTTGATTGGGTTAGATGAAGAGGGGTGGGAGGAAGGTTGTGTGGAGTACAAAGAACAAAGAACAAAGAACAGTACAGCACAGGAACAGGCCATTCGGCCCTCCAAGCCTGCGCCGATCTTGATGCCTGTCTGAACTAAAACCTTCTGCACTTCCGGGGACCGTATCCCTCTATTCCCATCCTATTCATGTATTTGTCAAGATGCCTATTAAACATCGCTATCGTACCTGCTTCCACCACCTCCCCTGGCAGCAAGTTCCAGGCACTCACCACCCTCTGTGTAAAAAACCTGCCTCGCACATCCCCTCTAAACTTTGCCCCTCGCACCTTAAACCTATGTCCCCTAGTAACTGACTCTTCCACCCTGGGAAAAAGCTTCTGACTATCCACTCTGTCCATGCCACTCATAACTTTGTAAACCTCTATCATGTCGCCCCTCCACCTCCGTCGTTCCAGTGAAATCGATTCGAGTTTATCCAACCTCTCCTCGTAGCTAATGCCTTCCAGACCAGGCAACATCCTGGTAAACCTCTTCTGTACCCGCTCCAAAACCTCCACGTCCTTCTGGTAGTGTGGCGACCAGAATTGTACGCAATATTCTAAGTGTGGCCTAATTAAAGTTCTGTACAGCTGCAGCATGACTTGCCAATTTTTATACTCTATACCCCGACCGATGAAGGCAAGCATGCCGCTTGACTACCTTATCCACCTGCGTTGCCACTTTCAGTGACCTGTGGACCTGTACGCCCAGATCTCTCTGCCTGTCAATACTACTGAGGGTTCTGCCATTTACTGTATACTTCCCACCTGCATTAGATCTTCCAAAATGCATTACCTCACATTTGTCCGGATTAAACTCCATCTGCCATTTCTTCGTCCAAGTCTCCAACTGATCTATATCCTGCTGTATCCTCTGACAATCCTCATCACTGTCCGCAACTCCACCAACCTTTGTGTCGTCCGCAAACTTACTTATCAGACCAGCTACATTTTCCTCCAAATCATTTATATGTACTACAAACAGCAAAGGTCCCAGCACTGATCCCTGCGGAACACCACTAGTCACAGCCCTCCATTCAGAAAAGCACCCTTCCAGTGCTACCCTCTGTCTTCTATGACCGAGCCAGTTCTGTATCCATCTTGCCAGCTCCTCTCTGATCCCGTGTGATTTCACCTTTTGTACCAGTATGGGCCAACTGGACTGAAAGACCTGTTTCCGTGTTGTAAATACAAATTCACTGGTGCCTTAGCATATGTTTCCTTTAAACAAGTGTTATGATCCTCATGGAGACCACCAACAAACCAAAAGAACTAAATCTACCGACTGACCCCAATTTAGGACACCTAAAAACCAAACAGACAAGATTTCACTTTTATAACGTTTACCTTAGCACTCAAACTAAAACCAACATAAATTAAACACAAACTGACAGCTACCTCACAGGCGATATATATATATCTTAAAGGTTACCTGTTAATTAGCAGATGCAACAAAGATAATCCTTGCAGATCCTCAGAATAGTCTTATCTGCAAGGTGATGCTGCACAGCCCCACAGTTCAACAAAATCAGGATCTTCCTCAAGTAGTTTTCCATGTTCTGCCCTCCAGGATGTGGATACGGAAGTAGTGAGGTCCCGTCAATAGCAAGCGCTGCAATATTCCCTTTAATGGTTTGGTCTTGTCACCTCTCGTACAACATCAGCCTTGCCCAATGCTATGCTGATGACGTGGTTGCACTGATAACTTTTCATTCACCAATGGTCAGTCCTCAGTCCAGGCTCCTTTGCCTGCAGTCAAACTGCTTCAACCAGCTGCTTTATAGTCTGATTCTCTGGAAGCCCAGAAACTTGCAGCTCTCAGCCTGTCTCTTTAAAACAACCTGGCTGATTTTCCATCCACTGCAGAGTCCTTCACAACATCCCAAAGGTCTTCTTTTTTGAAAACACAAACATTGGGCTAGATTTTGTGTAGGAGGCAGGGCTCCCGATGCCAGGCAGAAAAGGCAGGGGGAACCCTGCCTCTGCATTTTTGCAGACCCCCGGAGCGATCCTCCAGTGTTTTCAAATGTAAGTTTTAGGAGGCAGGATCCCCATCCTTTTAAAGATGGGGATCCCGCCTCCATCAGCTGCCAGCTAATCAGAGGGCCGGCAGCTCCACAGTTGCGGCAGCATCGCCGAGAGCAGTGGCCACTGCTGATACTGCAGCAGCCTTGGACCCAGGTCCAGCGGTGAAACACTGGACCCAAGGTAAGTGAGGTGGGGTCACCAGGGCCAGTCCAGAAGGCCCCCAGCAAGGGGGAGCTGGGAAGAGTTTTGTGGTCCAGGGGGAGGGGAGTCTCAGGGAGTGAAATGGTTTCCAGTGGGGGTCGTTCCTGGGCCACAAATTGCCCATGGAGGATGGACCAACCCCCGAACCTGCAGGGAGGGCACCTCATTTTGCAAGGCGTCCTCCCTGTATGGAGACCCCCCGCTGCTGCTAAGATCCTAGTGACGGTGGCAAGAGGCCCTTAATAGGCCATTTAAGGGCCTCGATTGATCTCTGGGTGGGAAGGCCGTCATCGGCCTATCCTGCCCCCGGGAAGATTGCTGGGTGACAGGTAGGCAACGGGCCCTCTGCCCCGCTGCTCCCCCCACTACCTGTCAAAATACTCCATGCCCAATACTCTGATCCTGCCTCGGTGGGGGAGGGGTCTGTAAAATCCAGCCCTTCCTTTTAGCTGGCTCCCACCTTCTCCAAAAGCGTTCTGGTTAAACTGAAACCTAACCACCAGCCACACATCCTTGGTTAAAAAAAGCAACTGTTTTTGCTTAGTCACGGGCTGTTTGCTTGTCTAACCTGGGTTTGACTCCCCAAAAATCTGGAAACCTTCAGTTTCAATTTCAAATCAGGGAGTGTATCAAAAAAGCAAACACAAGCTGTACTGCACTAGACAAGGCACTTGTACTAACAGGAAACCCATAAACTGGTGGGTCCTGTAAACACCCTTCATCTCATTTCCAATCATAAGGATACAGTATCCTGTATCCTCATTATTATGCTTTTGTTCAGTTTTTAAAAAAATACATAACATGAATAATGTGTTCCTGAAGTAGTGTTTACAATTTATATTCCTTGGACAAAAGATCAAACAAGTATTTTTTGAGACTTGAAGAACAGTCTTTGATCATTCACATTGATTTTGCAACAAGCTGTGGCACAATCTTTCCCATAGGAAGAGGTGATTTTAAAGATATTTGTTCACTGCTTATGTTAATTAAATCTTTTCAGCTGGATTAACATCAGGCTTTGATTGTTAATGTTCCATGCACAGTTTTATTTAAATCATATGCAAGCAGAATATCGCATATGCACATCTCTAGGAGTTCTTAAAAGCAAAATAAAGAGCATAATCTTTACTGCCAAATAGGTGAATAACTAGGCAGTGAACACTCATAACCTTGGCAACCTAGTAGCCCCTGCTGAATTTTTCTCTATTGCCTGTAGTTCTTTTATCTTATTTGTAATGCTTTCGATACAGCTTATTAACTGATTTTATCCTCTTTCGTTAGCAGTTAACATAAAACACTAGAGAAAAGCATCAATTTTCCAGTATTCAAGTTGTAACAAATTTCTCCTGCATTCTGGAAAATATATACTCAAATATATTGTCTTCGACTGTCAGTACAAATTACTGGTGTATTGTACAGATCAAAATAAAGTGTGTGCATATCACATCAGTGATATAAAGTGCATTTCTGTAATTGTGAGATTATCTAGAAGTACAATTATGTGCTATATTAACATTCAGTGGGTAGTAGAAATCTGGAACTCTCTTCTCCCAAAAGGCTTTGAATGATAGGATAATTGAGATAGATTTTTGTTAAGGTGAGGGTATCAAGGGATATGGCGCAAAGTTGGGTAAAGGAAGTTGAGCTGCACCTCACCCATGATCTAATTGAATGAAGGAACAGACTTGAAAGACTCAATGGCAGACTCCTGGTCTTATTGTTTCTAGATGTACAGTAATGGGTCCACTTAATGGGTCCTTAGTTTTGGAACACATGCACAGTCACAAAATTGTTCCCTTCCAGTTGTTTAATAAGAAAGATGGGTTAAGAAGGGTGGTTTGCTCACCAGTTGAGCTGAGAATGTGTGGAAAAAGCAGAAGAACTGGAACAATTTTCAAAATAAGGAGCACTACAGTGGTAATTTTTAAAAGAGAAGAGTGGGATTTAAAAAAAAAACAGAGCACCAAACCTGAGGTTATTCGTTTAACAAAAAGAAGGTCCAGAAAGATGTTTACCAGAATCAGGCTGAGGGCTCCTAACTGGGTGTGAGCAGGCATTTTTTTGAAGTCAGGTGGCCTTGTGGAAACTGTAGGCCTCACATAGCTGAAAGAGTCTGGTGGTATTATACAGGAGGCTTGTTATGCTGATCTGCAGATTCCAAGAGGAGGGAGTGGGGCACAGATGGTTTGGTGTGGGGAAACGTCTGTCAATAAAATGGGCAGGCAGCTGGAAACTACATGTTAGGGGTAGGAAGGATGCACTCCAGGCCTGTCACAGGGAAGATGGGCAGTGGGAGCAGGGGTTGGATGGGTGAAATTGGGTTGGGGACCCAGCGTGTGACTGAAAGAAGGCAGACTGCCTGAAGGGCAGGTATGAAGCTGTTTAGCTTGACTTGGTTACAATCTGCAGATGTTGAAATGTGGCACCACTTGAGAGGGAGGTTTGCAGCTTTGGGGTTAATATGATCTGGTAGTATTAAGGATTTAAGGGTAAATTTTCTGCTTCTACACAGTGTGCATATTGGGAAATTACGCTATGTCCTGTGCTGCCACCAAAACCACATTCCAGATCATCAGCTGGTTCCTAAATTTAAGGTTTTGCATTAAAACATTTAAGTATATATTCTCTGTTAAAATTAATGGATGAGAACTCACAGGCTTATGTGCAATTTTCTGATACGCAGTTCATGACATTGCTAACTTATACTGCCTTTAATAAAAAGACATTTCCATAAACATACCTTATAAAATACTCAAAGTTCATAATTTATGCAATTTCCAAGTTTATATATAAAAGCATTTGTAAAACCACAGAAATGGTGCAGAAATATTTTATAATTAAATGTTGTTATGACCAAGGCTGGAGGAGTGCACTGTCTTTCTCTAGTTCCACTTCTCCACAGGTCACAACATATATTTAAATGTTTACCCAGTTACTGATGTGGGCAATTATATACCCTATCTATTTTATTTTCAGAATAAAATCCACCAACCAGGTTTCTTTAATAAACAACAAAAGTATTAATTTATTATAAAACAAGACTTAGTCAATAAATATGCAAAGCTTTAACACACAGTTTGAAATATGACAGTAAATATATATCTTCTTCTTTGGCCTCCTTGTCTCGAGAGACAATGGGTAAGCGCCTGGATGTGGTCAGTGGTTTGTGGAGCAGTGCCTGGAGTGGCTATAAAGGCCAATTCTTCCACAGGCGCTGGAGATAAAATTGGTTGTTGGGGCTGTTACACAGTTGACTCTCTCCTTGTGCTTCTGTCTTTTTTCCTGCCAACAGCTAAGTCTCTTCGACTCGCCACTCTTTAGCTTCGCCTTTATGGCTGTCCGCCAGCTCTGGCAATCACTGGCAACTGACTCCCACGACTTGTGGTCAATGTCACAGGACTTCATGTTGGTTTGCAGACGTCTTTAAAGCGGAGACATGGACAGCCGGTGGGTCTGATACCAGCGACGAGCTCACTATACAATGCTTCCTTGGGGATCCTGCCATCTTCCATCTGGCTCACATAGTCAAGCCATCTCAAACGCCGCTGGCTCAGTAGGGTGTATATTCTGGGGATGTTGGCCGCCCCGAGGACTTCTGCCGTTGGAGATACGGTCCTGCCACCTGATGTCAAGAATTTTCGGAGGCAGTGAAGATGGAATGAATTGAGAAGTCGCTCTTGGCTGACATACGTTGCCCAGGCCTCACTGCCGTAGAGCAAGGTACTGAGGACACAGGCTTGATACACTCGGAATTTTGTGTTCCGTGTCAGTGCGCCATTATCCCACACTCTCTTGGCCAGTATGGACATAGCAGCGGACGCCTTTCCCATGCGCTTGTTGATTTCTGCATCGAGAGATAGGTTACTGGTGATAGTTGAGCCTCGGTAGGTGAACTCTTGAACCACTTCCAGAGCATGGTCGCCGATATTGATGGATGGAGCATTTCTGACGTCCTGTCCCATGACATTCGTTTTCTTGAGGCTGATGGTTAGGCCAAATTCATTGCAGGCAGCCGCAGTCCTGTCGATGAGTCTCTGCAGACACTCTTCTGTGTGGGATGTTAATGCAGCATCGTCAGCAAAGAGGAGTTCTCCGATGAGGACTTTCCGTACTTTGGTCTTCGCTCTTAGACAGGCAAGGTTGAACAACCTGCCATCTGATCTTGTGTGGAGTAAAATTCCTTCTTCTGAAGACTTGAAAGCATGTGAGAGCAGCAGGGAGAAGAAGATCCCAAACAGTGTAGGTGCGAGAACACAGCCCTGTTTCACGCCACTCAGGATAGGAAAGGGGTTTGATGAGACATGCTATGCTGAATTGTGCCTTTCATATTGTCATGGAATGAGGTGATGATACTTAGTAGCTTTGGTGGACATCCGATCTTTGTTAATAGTCTGAAGAGACCACGGCTGCTGACGAGGTCAATGACTTTGGTGAGATCTATGAAAGCAATGTAGAGGGGCATCTGTTGTTCCCAGCATTTCTCCTGCAGCTGGCGAAGGGAGAACAGCATGTCAATGGTGGATCTCTCTGCTCAGAAGCCACACTGTGCCTCAGGGTAGACACGCTCAACCAGCTTCTGGTGTCTGTCTAAAACTACTGTTTAAAATGACAGTAAATATATAAATTCCCTTCTAAATACCCAACACGCACAGACACACACATACGCATATACCAGTTAAAGGAAAAATAAAGATGCTTTGGCCAAAGCACCTGTTAATTCTTGAAGAAAAAGGATAGATATGTTATGTTCCAGATGGCATACAATCTGGTATCTGAGTACATGCAGACAGGTCACTGGGATCTTTTTAGAAGCAGTTCATGTAGGAGACGTTGAGAGGAAGTCTTCCAAATGCTTCTCAGGAGAAATGTGGCATTAGTCAATTCAGCTATCACACATTGGATTTTTTGCAGGATTTCTCAGAGTGGTGGAGAAAAGATGAGCTGGGTGTTTCTTTCAGCAGGCTACAAACCCAACTGATTCAAAACAGTATTCAAAAATGAAACCCACTCTCGAGTACCATAAATCTTGACATGCCACTTCTCTTGTAAACACTCTTGTAAACAACTCCCATAGTCAGAAGGCACCTGTTGTTTACTGAACTGAAGACATGTGACATCCAGTAAATGTTGTTTTTAAATAGAGTCCTTCCAGTGACCTTTAAAAAGAGGTCCAGCATCTATGGAATCACTTCAATCCTCCAATGAATCCATCTCCACAATTCTAAAACATGAGTCCTCAAAAAATATTTTAAAATAAAAGCACTTTCATAGCAATGTTTACAACCAAAATTGATGATTGACCTATAAACATTCATTGTCTGTACAGACTCCCAGTTTACTTCTTTAACCATCAACAAGGAATAGACTAGAACAACTTTTGTTGTTCCCATATGCTGCATTTACTTTTCTCTGAAGAGTTCATAACAGAAAAGCACAATTGTAGTTTTTATATAAATTCACCACTTGCTTGAAATAAAAGCTTTGAAAGTTCAATCTCTAGTTTCTTTCAAGTCTCTTAGTAAAATTAAAGAAACTCTCAAATTCCCATCTGTCAACTGTTGCTAATGCAAAGATTGTCATCTGGGAAATTGTGCACATACCCTCAGAATGCATGGAGGTGATTAAATGCTCTCTTTGCTGTTGTGAGGTAAAAATATTCCATCAAAGTAAGGTGGATTAACTCAATATAAGCACTCAATGTAAGTTTTACCTCAAAAAAATTTGTATCCATTTGTATTTGTAACCTACTCAGTTTAAAGCATCAGAATCTAAAGAAAAATACCTCTGATTCACCTTGGGAAATTAGGCACACTGCACATGTTCAGACCACACAATCTGAACTGAGCCTAGTGTCACATCTCTAAGCAAAAATATCAAGCCGTAGCCCAGGCTTTTGGAAGAAGCTGTGGCCGTCAGGTAAAGATTTTAATGGAACATGAAATCCAATTCAGCAGATACATTTAATTTGGAATGGAAGGAAAACTAGGTTCCACTCCACCAGATTGTTACCTAGGTGGTGAAGATGAAACTTTACCTCTCCATTATTGTGAGATCTGTAAATTTGTAAATTTTGCTTTAGTTTAAATTCTTATTTTGGACATTAGAAATTTCAGTTACTGAGAAACAAAATGGCAATTGAAAAAATTCAGAAAACATTTAAGCAACTTGTGGGAACCTAGTAGACCAATTGCATAATATAGGATAATATAGTGTTATAAAAGAGTAAGCATTGTGTGTCACATAGCAATGCACCATGAACATTGAGGATGTCACCTACCGAAGTAATAGGTGCTTTTAAAAGAGTATAAAATGAAACATCTTCCCCACATACTATATTCAATATAAAAAATTAATAGATATTTCCTATAAAAACAGGAAGTGTTGGAAATACACAGTTGGTCAAGCAGCCTTTGTGGCATGAGAAACAAAGTTAATGGGCTGGATTTTACCGTAGGCAGACGTATTTTACGGGTCCACGGGTTTTAATTGTCCCAAGGCGGGACTTCCACCCGCTTGAGTGAGGAGTCCTGCCTCAGTGAGCTGCCGGCCAATCAGTGGGGGTGGTGGTGATGATCGGTCATAGCGGCGAGGCAAGGGTAGTTGTTTGGGGGGGTGGGGGGGACGGCGTCTTGGATCCCAGGGGTGGGTTGGGAGGCAGGGGCGGCCCTCAATCGGGCACCATGTGCCCGACTGCCATGGCATCTCCCCGGCGTGCGGAAAGGCCGGCAGTTATTGATGGGCGGCCTTTCACATCCCCAGCATGCCCACTTGTCACAAGTAAAACACCTATGGAGGCGGGAAAGGGCCCTTAAGTGGCCATTAAGTGGCCACTTAAGGGCCTTGATTGGCTTCAGGCGGGCGGGCTGTACCCGTCCGACCCGCTGGGGCGGCGTAAAATTCAGTCCAACGTTTCAGGTTGATGACCTTTCATCAGACATTTCTTATTTATTATGTCACTTTAATTTAGCGCAGTGCTAACGCAACTGTAAATTTACATTATTCGCCTTATGATACAATTTTTCTGCTATTGGTGCAGGCTTCCCTTTAAAATTCTTTCAATATTTAATAGCACAACATCATGATGCAGCTGGTGACAGCAATAGTGGCCAATGTTTTATATAATTTACTTAGTGGTTACTCGGAGCACAGAAACAATTGGAGACATTGTAATGGGGCACCAATAAGCAACAAGTATCCCATAACCCAATTTATAACCCAACAATCCTATATTTCTCTTCGTTTTGATTCTCTGCTTCGTAGGATGTCAAAAAACATTTTTTCCTCCAAACAAAGTGATCACACTGCCAGTTTTCTATATTATTATACTGGGCGGACACTTTCATTTTATGTATCCACTGATGTTATTTTACAGCTTTGACAGGCTGTGTTTCTCTATTCTATGCAGCAGCAGTGACACCTACAGGTTAGAGCCCAGGTATTAGAGTCATAGAGACATACACAGAAACTCCTCATAGATGTTTCACGGCCACTGTTGGTTCCACTGATATTGAACGGCTATCTTGATGCCCATATTCACATTAGAAGGGTTAGTTACAATGACATTTCTTATTGCTTGAAAAATACCTTAAAGGAAACAATTTGAGTAATATCATCAACCTGTTCCTACCATGTCTCTCATAACCATTTTGGAAAGCTGACAAAAAGGAAGAATTTGATGGCACCACAGGTAACAATTTGCAGGGATCCACCAGAGACTCACTCGTGGTAGATCCATGACACTATATTTTGTGCACCTAGCACGTGATTGTAGTGTCAGGATGAGGCCAGTCTGTGGGTATGTACAAGCCTCATAATCATTGAATATTTATACAAATTTGATCCCGCTGTGACTTCCAGTGAGGTTTTACTCACAACGCACATCTCGCCAATATAACACGGATGCATTGGGATTCTTGGGATTTGACCTACTCAAGTTGGCATCATAAAGGAAAATCTCAGTTTGGATTGCTGGTAAAGCTATTTGGCTTGTTTGCAGTTGCATTTTGCTTCCTGCATTAATTGGTTTTGCTGGATAATCTACTTTTTAAAAATTTTTGTGCTCTTTTCCAATACTTTCTTCATGATTGCTATTACCATTTAAAGTGGCGAGGGTGGTAATTCCTTTGATTTAGATAAGGTAAGCAAATTCATGAGAAGACAACAAATGTTCCCTGTAAGGTACATGCATGCGCGAATGCGCAGCAACCCAGTAGCTATAGTGCAGGCCATTCACAAGCTGTCCCTTTTAAGGTATTGTGCATGTGCAACCATGCAAAAAAAAATTGAAATGAACAAACCACATACAACAGCAAAAAATATTAGAGAAAACATTGGGGATACCAAATGCATGTACAACAGTACCTGAGACATTTTGTCCACTCCCATCAATATCCTAGACCCACATTGATAGATCCTTGCTGATGAACCTCAGATGTTAAAGAAACCTGGCTTCACCACCTCTGCTTTGCAAAGTGGACTAGCACAAATTTGTATCATTTGCTGCAGGATGATCTACAAACAACATCTAGAATAGGAATGGCTCTGCCCAGAGGAGTGAAGGTTATCACCGTATGAAGCTTTCATGATACCAAATCTTCTGCATTTGGTGGCCTGCACAGTACATGCATCTCAAGCAATTGATAAATACAATGTTTGCAAATCAGAACACAGATCGCTTTCCCCATAGAAAGAAGTCATTTGTTGGACAGAACTCCAGGCATTCACTGTGCAACAGGGTTTCCTTAAGTGCAGGGCATCACAGCTGGTACATGTGGGTGGCGGGGTCCTCATAGCAACTCCATGGCCTATGTAAACTGAAAGGGTTAACACAGAAATAATGTTCAGGTGATATTGGTCACATCATTGTGCATATCAATTGTCATTTTTCTAGGAAGCAGCCACGATGTTCTTAATTAGACAGTCCATGATGACTGCATTACTTTCAGGAGAAGAAACATTTGGGATTGATGACTGCTGGAAGTCTGGAATTAACTTCTGCCGCCAAGCTTGCTAATGCGACTAAGACATCTATTAAAAGCTGAGAAATGCCTAAGCATTTGTTGGTTGCCACTGCTGCGTTCATCTGCAAAGAAAGTGCAAGATCTAGCTTTGGTACAATGATTAAGTTTGCGCATTAGGCCATTGATCGTGCACCATGCTTTGAATGGTGCCTCATGGATGGCGCATTGGTTCCCAATTTAGGTTTGTGTCATGCTTAATGGACTTCACAAGAAATATGTGCAAAAGTGAGTAGTACACTTATCTTAACCTTCCTTTTGATACTTGCAAACCTCTTCCTCAATTGCAGCCATCTACCTCGATGACTAGGTGTGAACTTGAACAATCACACCAACATGTTCCAGAATTATATATTTTAAACTTTTCAAATTAGTATCCCTCTCCCCTATTTTCTAGCTGCATTAACAACAACTCAGCTCGATAGAAACATGGATCAGGAGCAATAACTACACTTCCATGTGGTGATTGTCTATTTCCCTTGTACTGGAATACCTCATACCTACTGATTTAGTTCAGTATGACATAATCCAAACCTCCTTAATGTTCGTGCTGAGAAGTGCTTTTGAATTTGGGAACTGCCTTGTTTAGTGAGCACCTTGGCAACATTTTTAAGCAGACTGTTTGTAGTTCATTGTCAATGTCTGACAACCTCTAAAAAATAAAAATGAAGGTCAGTTTCATCTGTCATTGCCAATGTCAAATATAAAATTTCACACTTTAAATTGGTCCAAGCTCAAAGTAAGCACATGCTTAGGGTAGGTTATGCACTGCAATTAGTCTAAATTCAATGTACTATAAATAGTAATCAGATTCAAGTACTTTTTCAATTTTCCTATTACATCTAGCACATCCTGTGTCCACCCAGTTCATGCTGCCTGCCATTCTTTCATCATGTGTCGACAAAATACTGACTCCAAAAATCTGTGGGTTGTGATCCCAGCAGTCATGCTGAAATTGGGCTTGCTGGTTCCCTCCAATTTGGACCTAACTGGAATAAAAGCAAAATACTGCGGATGCTGGAAATCTGAAATAAAAACAAGAAATGCTGGAACCACTCAGCAGGTCTGGCAGCATCTGTGGAAAGAGAAGCAGAGTTAACGTTTCGGGTCAGTGACCCTTCATCGGAACTGACAAATATTAAAAATGTCACAGGTTATAAGCAAGTGAGGTGGGGGTGGGGCAAGAGATAACAAAGGAGAAAGTGTAGATTGGACAAGGCCATATAGCTGACCAAAAGGTCATGGTGCAACGGCAAACAATATGTTAATGGTGTGTTGAAAGACAAAGCATTAGTACAGAAAAGGTGTTAATGGACTGAATATTGAACAGCAGCAAGTGCAAACATGAAAAAAAACAGTGGGTAAGCAAACTGAACAAACTAAGATGAAATGAAATAAATGCAAAAAAAGGTTGTAAAAAAATGTAAAAAAGAAAAAAAGAAAAAAGAAAAAACAACTAAAAATGAAAGTAAAATGGGGGCTGTCATGCTCTGAAATTATTGAACTCAATGTTCAGTCCGGCAGGCTGTAGTGTGCCTAATCGGTAGATGAGATGCTGTTCCTCGAGCTTGCGTTGACCTAACTGGAGTTTGTTTGGCCAACACGAGGGCGCCTTATTTATATTGGAGTGGCAGGCACTATGGGCATGCTTTCAATGCTTGTCTACCTTATGCCACTGTAAAATCTGGTGTCTGACTACCCAGGCAATTGTCCCTTCCAACTGAGACCCCACAGCACATCCGTTTGGCTTCTTATATAAGGGGACTGGTCCAATAATTATTTTCTAAAAGAATCCAGTACATCTCCCGTTTGGACCCCACCTCTCCCACCCCCACCCCCAAATGTCCCACTTACATCCATCTGGAGGCCAGTACATATCTGCTCACCTAGACTTCAGTCCTATGCCAGTCCTGATGGAACCAGTGAAGCATGACTCTCCCAACGTTTGGAGTTCACCTCTCTAGCTGTGTCCCTGGAGCCACTCCCTGATGCTAGTTGCCTTGTAAGGGGTGGATGAAGGTTCTGGCCCATACAAGGCTGACCAGAAAATTACAGAATCAGCAGGGACCCCAGCTGTCGGCCTGTGCTTCTTTGCAGTGGGTTCCACCGGACTCCGAGATGACTTACAGCTGGAGTTGTTGATTATGTATCAATGGATGTTAATTGTATTCAGATGGTGGATATTAATTGGGGACTCACCTGTGCTCATATATTTCCGAGTAGGCTGAAAAAAGACTTGTTGGTTGGAGGTGCATGAAATGCAATATTTGTCTCTGTAAATAAAAGCTTGTAAATGTATAAAGACTAGGCTCCAGTGTTCTATTCTTTGCTGCTTGGCTACCTGAGTTCTAACTGAGTCGAGTGGAACTCCAAAGGAAATTTGATGCAACTTTGGCATTTGAAGTATATGATGTGTATATGTATGCAGTATCTAGTTTGTCACTGCATTCTTTTCTTCAAAGACAATTGTGGAGCACGAGGGCTAGAACTCTAGTCAAACTGAACATAGTGATTTGGATCCTGAAATAAAAACCGAAGATATACAAACTGGGTGGTTTTATTTTAATTTTAAAAAGTCAACAGGTGAAACTCTCCGCCGAACAAAGTTCAGTTCAGAACAGAACTGTACTGATGAAAGGTCACAGACCTGAAATGTTAACTCTGTTTCTCTCTTCACACCTGCTGACTGTTTCCAGCATTTTCTGTTTTTATTCCAGATTTCCAGAATCTGCAGTATTTTGCTTTTGATTTGGATCCTGACCCTGGATTACAGAAGAGGCTTTGAGTTTAAAGACATCCTCTGTCTAATAATTAATTCAGTCAGCAGTAGACACTTCTATATTTAATATGCAATCAAGGGAGATGTGTGCTCAAATGGAGACCAGTGACTTCTGTAAGTTGCTTTCCTCTGTTTAAGTTTACTGATCCTACTGTTCCTCCACTGTTCCTCAAAAAATCTTACCATAGAAAGGCAGGTGAAGGCTGACAGCAGCTTAAGGGACCCATAAAAATGTCTCGGAGGTTACAAGCTTTGTACCAGAGTGCTCTTGGCTGCATGTCTGCTCTCTATAACACTCTCAGTATGAAAGTGCCTAGAGGTCAGGCAAAAACAGCAAGGAATATAGAGCAGTCCACCATCCCATCAGCAAGGATCATTTACTTCACCATGAGTTCTGTTATATCATGGTTAGATTATTGAGTCTTGCAGAGTACTGCAATCAGATTTTGATGGCATTAGTTAGAGAACTAAATGTTTCTTATCAATAGGGTGCCAGAATTCTGTACTTCTCCCAGCTCTAGCTATTATGAAAACAGGCTCTTTTGTGATGAAATAAGTTCTCAACAACCCTTCTCTGCTGATTTTGCATAGAAGTTTGAAGAATTGGGAGAAATGACTATTATCAAATGCTGTTCATTTTATTCTTCCAATATAATTGGCCACATACAGGATCATCTAAATGAATTCTAAAATAGAATAGTTTCTGGAATGGATAATGGCTTATTGATGGACTGAAAGATGTATACTATTTATATCACTTAATGAGGGAGAACCAGAGTATTCTGAGTTCACCTAGTAAGAATGCAACTGTGTTAGACATATGTTTGATTCCCATTCTCAAACCTGCCTGAAACTTGAATGCAAAAGATATATATTTTATACATCGATCTACTCCCTGTATCAGAAATCACAGAAGACTTAGTCCACAGCAGCTGCTATTATTGTTCATGATGCACAATGTCATTGGTTGAAATATCATCATTTTCCCACCAAAATGAGAAAACAGAAGACCAAGTCTATTATTTCACCTCTGGAAGCAAATTGATGGAATCAAAGTCTCCTTTGTCTGATTCTATCAAGGATTCAACTGAAGTGGGCAGTAGACAAGTTGTGATGCCCTTCTAAATTTGGAGTTAAACCACATTATTGGGAAAGAATGTCAATTCTGAACAGTAAATGCAAAGAGCAAATGAACAATTAATCCTGTATCGAACACCAATGATACCTAACTAAGGAATACTTAATAGGAGCGTGCGTACTGGTTGAAAAAGAATCAGAAAATATGTTAATTGTATATTAACTGGGGATCCACTTGTGCCCTATAAATGGGAACAGACTGAAACTGTGGTTGTTGGGTTAGGAGTTGCATGCTTGCAATGTATAACTCTGTAAATAAATTCATAAAAAATTGTGAAAGATTGGCTCCAGTTCTATACTTCACCACCTGGCTTTCTGGAATATAATATAATAGCAGACGATGGTTGCCTAAAGGTGAAGGGTGGAAACTAAGCAAAAAATAAAATTAGTTAGAAAACTAAAATCCGAGTGGTCATTGTGGAAAATGGCAGAAAATATGTGTAAATTATTAGGTTCCAGTCATAGAGTCATAGGGCTGAATTTATTCATCACAGCGGTTGTTGGGTGATCCCACTTCATAAAATGCCAGCGGTGGTAGGAAGAGGCCCTTAATTGGCCACTTCAGTGGCTCAATTAGCCTCTAGGTGGGAGGGCCATCTGCCATCTTCCCCACTGCTGGCAAGGTGGTCAAAAGACAATAGGCATGACACCCCTGCCTTCCCATGCCATTTTATGGCTCCTCCACTGCCCCCACTTCCCAGCCTGTCCCTAGAGGGCTGGTAAAATCCAGCCCAAAAAGTCAATATGGCACAGAAGGAGGCCATTTGGCCCATCAAATTCTACTCAGGCTCCATCCCTCACCACTTTCTTCAGTATGTTGATGACTGTATCAGTGCTGTTTCCTGCTCTTGCTCTGAACTGGAAATTTCACTAACTTAGCTTCCAATTTCAACCCTTTTCTCACTTTCACATGGTCCATTTCCGATAGTTCTTTTCCTTTCCTCGACTTCTCTGTTTCCATTTCTGGGGATAGGCTATCAATGTATATTCACTATAAGCCCCACAGACTCCCACAGCTACCTTGACTACACTTCCTCACACCTCACTTCCTGTAAGGAATACATTCCACTCTCCCAGTTTCTCTGTCTCTGTTGTCTCCAGCACTTCAGATATGTCTTCCTTTTTCCTCAACAGAGGATTTCCCTCCATCATGGTTGACAGGGCCCACGACTGTGTCTGTCCCATTTCCCCCATTTCTGCTTTCACCCCTTCCTCTACCTCCCAGAACCTTGATAGGGCTCCCCTTGTCTTCACCTTCCACCCTACTAGCCTCCGTGTTCATTGGATCATTCTCCACCATTTCCACTAGCTCGAGCATCATGCCACCAACAAACATATCTTCCCTTCCTCTTTCAGCATTCCAAAGGGACCATTCCCTCTGCGACACCCTGGTCCACTCCTCAATCATCCCCAAAATCCCCGCCCCTTCCCACAGCACTTATCCACGCAGGCACAGGAGAGGCAACTCCTGCTGTTTCACCACCTCTCCCCTCTCTGTCCAAACCACAAACATTCCTTCCAGGTGAAACAGCAATTTACATGTATTTCTTTCAATTTTGTATTCGATATTTGCTGCTCACAATATGGTCTGCTCTACACTTGGGAGACCAAACGTAGATTGAGTGACTGCTATGCAGAATATCTCTGTTCAGTCGGCAAGCGTGACCTGAGCTTCCAATTGCCTGTCATTTTAATTCACCACCTTGCTTCCACTCTCACCTCTCTATCCTCGGCCTCCTGCAGTATTCCAATGAAGCTCAATGCAAGCTCGAGTAACAGCACCTCATATTTTAATTAAACACTTTACAGCCTTCCTGATCCAACATTATGTTCTACAGTTCAGACCATCATTTCTGCCCCCATTTTTTATCCTTTTTCTTTGCTGGTTTTGGTTTTATTCTCTTGTTTTTCTTTTTTTTTGCTGTTCATCATTAAGTAATTCACACCTCCTCTCGACACATCTTTTGTTTCTTTACTTGTCCCATGACCACTCCCTTTGGCCTTGAACCACTACCCCTTTTGACATTTAATCTTCTGCCTTCCACCCTATCACAGATCTTCCCGTTTGTTTTTTCCCCCATCCCCCACCCCTTCACTTGCTTTAACCTATTACATCTCTAACTTTCCCCAGTTCTGATGAAAGGTCACTGACTTGAAACATTAACTCTGTTTTACCCTCCACAGCTGTTGCCTGACCTGCTGAGTATTTCCAGCACTTTCTGTTTTTAATACATAAATTGTCGGAGTATGATTACCTTCTTACCCAACTGATGTTTTCAGAGCCTGAACCACGTGGCCAGTGGAAGAATGAAGTGGATATGTGGACACAAGGTATATCCCTACCAAAAAGAAAACAAGGTATGCCCTTGGAATTGGTGTTTCCTACAAGAAGTAAAATCAGAAGTAAAGTATTTTGTGACGTGGATGCCTATCATTTAGATAATAATGAAGGTTTGGACCACTATTAGAGTTCTTGAATGAATTCTACAAGATGATCTGTTAAATGTCCATGAGGCATGGTCAGAATGTGATAGATTTCAGAAAACAGATGGTCATCCCATGGAAGAATATATTATGGACTTTAATGAATTGTATAAAGGATTGATAAAATTCAATTTTGGGATCCCTGCTATTGTTATGAGATTTTAAATTACCGGATTGTGCTAAGGTATCTCATATGGACAGACTATTGGTTTTAACTAGTGTTTGGTTCTCAGAGATGGAGGCGCTATTAGATCAGATGTCTGCTGTCTTTAAAAAAATTCCTGGGAAAATGGTCATTTCCTTGAGCCTTCATGCTACAAATGAGGCATTTCATGGTGACATGAAGTATAGAAGGCTGGATCTTTGTCAGATCTCGAATTAGTCCAGATACCGGATGCAAGCATCAATACAATGGAACGATTAAAGTCAGGCAGATTAAGGGTGAAAGCAGCTTTCGCAGATATGGCTATTTCAGTAGAAGACAAAATTGAAACAAAAATGATGATGATGGCAAATGGGAAGGCTTGTCTTTGTGGTAGTTGGCATGATCATTGGTAACTGGAGGCCATTTCTTGATCTGCAGGCTCTTGAGCAGTTGGAACATAGAAACTCCTGGTCTGGAGGGGCTCTGGTATAAGCAGACTCCTTCCATTGTCTACACCTTTCTTCAGCAGCCTCGTGTCTCTTTGGTTTGAACTTGTAGGTTGTTTTCCTGGTTGTTGTGCCTCTGTTGGCACCATCCTGCTCCCACACCCTTTGGCCAACGTCAGCCAGAGAGCGTGGTCTTTTCAGCTGACCTTTGAAGCATTTGCGAGGTGCATCTTTATCTCACTTAACAGAGCATAGTTCACACAAAGCACTGCTTTTGTCATTCTGGAATCCTCCATGCGTGACACATGTCCTGCCCAGTGCAACTGGCATTGTAAAAGAATGAATTCAATGCTGTGCAGAATGGCTCTGATGAGGATTTCATTGCTTGTGATGTGGTACGTTTATCTGATGTTCATGATGGAATGAAGACAGCAAACAAAGATAATGAGTGAATAAATTCCAGGAAAGCCCAAGGAACAGTCAATAGACTAAGGTGAAATAAAAACAAGAAATGCTGGAACCAATCAGCAGGTCTGGCAGCATCTGTGGAAAGAGAAGCAGAGTTAACGTTTCGGGTCAGTGACCCTTCTTCAGAACTACTAAGGTGACTCAGGTGTGACTCCAAGTATCCAAGTATAATTATGTGGTGAACTTCCCTAAGCAAAGGGGCAGGGTACTTGAAATGACATATGCTGAAGAGAATTCTGATGAAGAGGATGAAGGTAAGATAGAGCCAAAAAACTTATACTGGTCACAAAGGGTTTTAGTCCTGTGATGAATGTGTTAGACGCAGACCCCTTTAACTGTGCAGTACTAGATACATCGTTGACACCAGCTGGACCTCATCGTCACAAGGTGAGCCTCTATAAACAGTGTCCAAATCACACGCAGCTTCCACAGTGCGGACTGCGACACCGACCGCTCCCTGGTGTGCAGCAAAGTTAGACTCAAACCAAAGAAGCTGCATCACTCCAAGCAGAAGGGCCGCCCACGCATCAACACCAACAGAATTTCTTATCCACAGCTATTACATAAGTTTCTAAATTCACTTGAAAAAGCCCTTCAAAACACTCCTGCAGGGGATGCAGAGATGAAGTGGACCCACATCCGAGACGCCATCTATGACTCAGCAATGACCACCTTTGGCAAACGTGAGAAGCAGAATGCAGACTGGTTTCAATCTCACATTGAAGAGCTGGAACCTGTCACAGCCGCTAAGCACACTGCATTATTGAACTACAAGAAAGCCCCCAGCGAGTTAACATCCGTAGCACTTAAAGTAGCCAGAAGCGCTGCACAAAGAACAGCCAGGCGCTGTGCAAATGTCTACTGGCAGCACCTCTGCAGTCGTATTCAGCTGGCCTCTGACACCGGAAACATCAGAGGAATGTATGATGGAATTAAGAGAGCTTTTGGGCCAACCATCAAGAAGATCGCACCACCCTCTCCCCCAAGTCTACATCAGGGGAAACGATCACTGACCAACACAAGCAAATGGACCGCTGGGTGGAGCACTACCTAGAACTACACTTCAGGGAAAATGTTGTCACTGATACCACCCTCAATGCAGCCCAGTCTCTGCCAGTCATGGATGAGCTGGACGTACAGCCAACAAAATCGTAACTCAGTGATGCCATTGATTCTCTAGCCAGTGGAAAAGCCCCTAGAAAGGACGGCATTACCCCTGAAATAATCAAGAGTGCCAAGCCTGCTACACTCTCAGCACTCCATGAACTGCTTTGCCTGTGCTGGGATGAGGGAGCAGTACCACAGGACATGCGCGATGCCAATATCATCACCCTATAAAAGAACAAGGGTGACTGCGGTGACTGCAACAACTACCATGGAATCTCCCTGCTCAGCATAGTGGGGAATGTCTTCACTCGAGTCATTTTAAATAGACTCCAGAAGCTGGCTGAGCGTGTCTACCCTGAGGCACAGTGTGGCTTTCAAGCAGAGAGATCCACCATTGGCATGCTGTTCTCCCTTCGCCAGCTACAGGAGAAATGCTGCGAACAACAGATGCCCCTCTACGTTGCTTTCATAGATCTCACCAAAGCCTTTGACCTCGTCAGCAGCCGTGGTCTCTTCAGACTACTAACAAAGATCAGACGTCCACCAAAGCTACTAAGTATCATCACCTCATTCTATGACAATATGAAAGGCACAATTCAGCATCGCGGCGCCTCATCAGACCCCTTTCCTATCCTGAGTGACATGAAACAGGGCTGTGTTCTCGCACCTACACTGTTTGGGATCTTCTTCTCACTGCTGCTCTCACGTGTGTTCAAGTCTTCAGAAGAAGGAATTTTCCTCCACACAAGATCAGGGGGCAGGTTGTTCAACCTTGCCCATCTTAGAGCGAAGACCAAAGTATGGAAAGTCCTCATCAGGGAACTCCTCTTTGCTGACGATGCTGCATTAACAACCCACACAGAAGAGTGTCTGCAGAGACTCATCGACAGGATTACGGCTGCCTGCAACGAATTTGGCCGAACCATCAGCCTCAAGAAAACCAACGTCATGGGACAGGACGTCAGAAATGCTTCATCCATCAATATCGGCAACCACGCTCTGGAAGTAGTTCAAGAGTTCACCTACCTAGGCTCAACTATCACCAGTAACCTATCTCCCGATGCAGAAATCAACAAGTGCATGGGAAAGGCGTCCGCTGCTATGTCCAGTCTGGCCAAGAGAGTGTGGGAAAATAGTGCACTGACACGGAACACAAAAGTCCGAGTTAATCAAGCCTGTGTCCTCAGTACCTTGCTCTACGGCAGCGAGGCCTGGACAACATATCTCAGCCAAGAGCGACTTCTCAACTCATTCCATCTTCGCTGCCTCCGGAGAATCCTTGGCAACAGGTGGCAGGACCGTATCTCCAACACAAAAGTCCTCGGGGCGGCCAACATCCCCAGCATATACACCCTACTGAGTCAGCGGCGCATGAGATGGCTTGGCCATGTGAGCCGCATGGAAGATGGCAAGATCCCCAAGGATGCATTGTACAGCGAGCTCATCACTGGTATCAGACCCACCGGCCGTCCATGTCTCCGCTTTAAAGATGTCTGCAAACACGACATGAAGTCCTGTGACATCGACCACAAATCGTGGGAGTCAGTTGCCAATGATCGCCAGAGCTGGCAGACAGCCATAAAGGCGGGGCTAAAGTGTGGCAAGTCGAAGAGACTTAGAAGTTGGCAGGAAAAAAGACAGAAGCGCAAGGAGAGAGCCAACTATGTAACAGCCCCGACAACCAATTTTATCTGCAGTGCCTGTGGAAGAGTCTGTCACTCTAGAATTGGCCTTTATAGCCACTCCAGGCACTGCTCCACAAACCACTGATCACCTCTAGGCGCTTACCCATTGTCTCTCGAGACAAGGAGGCCAAAGAAGAAGAACAAGAAGACTAGATAGTGATTGTATTTCAACAGTATGTGGAGCAGATCGATTAAAATGTTATCTTAATTCGCTAAGTAGTGAGCATCTTTGCAATGTTAAGGAATATAAAAGTACTACTTGCTTTAGGTTTGGGGATGACAGCGCATTGAGATCACTAAAGGGAGTTGTAATTCCATGTAAAATAGCTGGAGTAAGCCATTTTTCAAGTACTGATGTAGTCTCTCATGAGATACCTATGCTGTTGAAGAAACCTTCTATGAAAAAGGCAGAAATGAAGCATAACATGGAGCATGATAAAGCAATTATTTTTTGGAAAGTCAGTTGATCTGCAGTTTACCCAATCAGGACATTATTGTATCGCCTTAACAAAACATGATATTTCTCATCAGAGTGTTAGTCGAGTACTAATGGCATCAGGTGATAAGAATCAGAGAGAAAAAAATTATCTTAAAGTTACATAGACAATTAGCTCACCCTACTTGTCAAAAGTTAAAAATCCTACTAAAAGATGCAGCTGTGGTTGATGAAGAGTATGCAAGGCTAACAGAAGAGATTAGTGAGAATTGTGAAATCTGTAAAAATTAACGAACACTGCCACCTCCTATTGTAAGCCTTCCATCGGCATCTGATTTTAACAAGGTAGTTGCCAAAGATCTAAAGGTATGGGACATAGAAATATTTTCATTGTGCATTTTATAGACCTGTCGACCAGATTTTGTCTTTCTACAATAATACATAGTAAGGACAAAGAGTGTTATTTTAGATGAAATAATGGAAAAATGTATAGGGACCAGACCTGGAACACTAGCAAAGTTTCTGACTGATAATAGAGGGGAATTTGTAATGACAAGTTCAGAAACATGTGTGAAAATATAAACATTATGGTCATGAATACCACTGCTGAAAGTCCTTTCAGCAATAGACTTTGTGAAATGAATCATGCAGTGATTGATGAAATGCTGCATAAAACTTTAGCTGATCAACCAGACTGTAAGTTGACATGGGAGGTTCATGCAAAAAATTTACTCCAGAGGATTGGAGGGTATAATCCCTATCAATTAGTCTATGAACAAAATCCCAAATTGCCTTTTGTTCTGTGTGATAGTCCTCCTGTGCTGGAAGGTACTAGAACTAGTTCCATTATTTCTGCTGATCTTAATGCCTTATATGCAGGGAGACAAGCTTTCATCAAGGCTGAGGCCTCAGAGAAAATTCAGAGAGCACTGAGGCATTGTATAGGACCATCTGAGACATACTTCTATTCAGGAGATTTAGTATACTATAAAAGAAAGGGTTAAAGGGAATGGAAAGGCCTTGGTAAGGTAATAGGTCATGATGGCAAGATAGTATTCATCAAATATGGCAATCAAACTGTTCAAGTTTAATCTTCACAATTAATCAGATTTAATTACAAAATCCTGAACTCTGAGCAGCTGATAGAAATAAATGAAGCACCTTGTACCTCAAATACACATATGTTTTGTGCTGAAGGTCCTGAGGAGCAGAATACGGTAGAACAAGGGCTGGCTAGTGTTAACGTGAGTGATCATGGCATGCATAACAGAGCTACCACACCTACAGGCCAATTACCAAGAGTGGGTACTCGGGTGACATACATTCCAGAGGGGCTAATGAATGTAGGGACAAATGTAGGGCATACAGAAAAAGCTACTGGCAAGTTTAAATAGTAGTTGAATGCTCAGGATGATGACCAAGAAGTGAGGTCCATGGACTGGCAGAATGAGGTGGAAGATTGGAAAGTAAAAAAGCACAGTGCAAGTAGTGATAGTGAGTTTGGAAGTGACTCATGACGATCACGAACTTGAGAAAGAACCTCGGATAATGCAAGAAGGAAATCTCACAATAGTAGTCCTGACACACACAAAAATGAAAGTAGAGACCATAGTTGAATTGATTAGACAATCAAATAAAGGCCACAAAACAGTCCTACAGCAGAACTAGAAACAGAGGTCCTCATGACTGTGAAGATTTGGTGGCTGCCAATAAAATTGAGGATAAACTAAGAAGAGAGGCAAAACTAAGGAAGTTAGATAGATGGAGAGAGTTTGTAGTTTATTCTGAGGTACCAGATAAGCGGCAAACAGCCTTGTCACATCGGTGAATTTGTATTGAAAACATCCTTGCAGATGCAACTTATGAGGCTAAAGCGAGGCTGGTTGCAAGGAGTTTTGAAGAGCGACTGGATGATCCAAATATTAGAGCGGATTCTCCCACAGCTGGAAAAGTAATCTTGAAAATCTTTTTAACACTTTTGGCCAAATATTCATCAGGGCGTATGTCAATCAACATAAAAGTCTCATTTCTGCAGAGTGATACTTTCAGAGAGAAGTGTTTCTGAAACTGCCCAAAGAGGTGGAAGATGCAGAAGGAAAACTATGGAAACTATACAAATGACCTGAATGATGCTTCCAGGGCGTGGTATCTTTTGGTAAGATTTGTTTTGCTGAAAGTAGGTTGTGTTCAACTAAAAGCAGATCCTGCAATGTTTTATTCATATCATAATAACTTTCAGCCATCTTAGTGATGCATGTTGACGATTTATTATGGGGTGATACTACAGAATTTGAGAAATGCGTTATTTATAAGATCAGAGTAGAATTTAAAATTAGGAGTAAGGCTTGTGGGGCTTTTAAATATGTTAGTTTAGATGGTAAGAAAAGTAAGTCTGAAATAACTTTAAATCAACAATCCAATTTAGAGAGCATTATTCCCATCTGAGGTAATCGTGCTAGATCATCACAAAAAGATGATATTTTTTCTAAAGAAGAGACAGGGCAATTGTGAACCTTAATTGGTCACATGAACTGGCTGTGCACTCAGACTAGAACAGATGCCAGTTATGATGTGTTAGAGTCAAGTACAATGATGAAACACCCTAAAGTAGAAAATGTTTTGAGGGCAAATAAAACATTAAGGAAGTTAAATCTGGATAAATGTGACCTAAAGAGCATGAAGCTAGTTATTTTTAGCAATGCCTCACTAATCTTCCTGATGGGTATTCTAGTGCAGCTGTTTTCATAATATTTCTGTTGAGTGAGAATGGGAAATTTTGTCCTTTAGCTTGGGAAGTTAAGAAAATAAAGAGGGTTATTAAAAGTACTTTGGCTGCTGAAACACTGGCTGTTGTTGAGGCAGTGGATATGGGATTCTATTTCTCAATTATTTTAACTGAGATTCTGTACAACAGGTATACTGAAGATAGTATATCCATTGAATGTAGTGCCGGCATGGACTTGATGGGCCAAATGGGCTTCCTCTGTGCATAATAACTCTATGATTCCATGAGATAATCATTTCTTGTGGGATAAAGTACACTCTACAAAAAGTGTGAGTGAGAAAAACTTTGAATTTGCTAGCTTGCAACAAATACCGAAGAGAAAGGAAATCTCTAAAATTAAACAGGTCATCAAATTTTGGAATGCTTAACAAAAAGAAATGCATGTATGAAGAAATTATTAGGAGTCCTAGAGGACGACCATCTTGCAATTTAATGCTTTGTACAGAATATGGAGGTCTTTGATATAGTTTCTTTTGAAATTTTGGTTGTACATATAAACTCTAATTTTCATTTAAAGAGAGAGAAGGGAATCTGTCAATTGTATATTAATGGTATTTAATTGTATGCAGGTAAAATTGTTACGACCAGGTGAGAAAAGTGTCTAGGGGTCCCTCTCAGCCTTCACCTAGTCTTACTCTAACAGGGTTTAATTTTAAACACAGCGTGTTTTTAGCTCCCCCTTGGTGAATCCTTGTTCACTACTTTCCAATTATAAGGCAAAGAAACCAGCACAAGCAGGTTTTCTTAGGTTTAAAGAAGAAAAGTTGAAATTTATTAAGATTAAACTTAAACTTTAATTCAGTTAACGCCTATGGATAAACGACACGCCCACGCTAGCATGCATATGCTATACATACATGCAAATAGAGACAGAAAAGAGCAGAACTAAACACAGTGGCGCAGTGGTTAGCACCGCAGCCTCACAGCTCCAGGGACCCGGGTTCGATTCTGGGTACTGCCTGTGCGGAGTTTGCAAATTCTCCCTGTGTCTGCGTGGGTTTTCGCCAGGTGCTCTGGTTTCCTCCTACATCCAAAAGATTTGCAGGTGATAGGTAAATTGGCCATTGTAAATTGCCCCTAGTGTAGGGAGGTGATAGGGAATATGTGAGTACTGTAGAGTTAGTATAAATGGGTGGTTGTTGGTCGGCACAAACTCGGTGGGCCAAAGGGCCTGTTTCAGTGCTGTATCTCTAAATAAAATAAATTAAATAAAGCGGAAAAGTTTGAGGAAATCTCTGAAGAGAGTTTTTGTTACAGATCTTCAAGCTCCTTGGGTTGAATTTTCCATGTGGTAAATAAAGTTGAACCCTGCACGTATTCGAAGGTTCCTAAGAGGGCATGGATTGGTGTTGACGGGTACATCAGCTGCTTTCCTGGATCAACTGTGGCGTGCTGTGGCATTGCCCATCTTGGCCATTACTCAAAGTGGCACAGCATGACCACATCAAGTTCCTACCAGCTGAATCGATTGCCCCCACCATCCATATAACCTTAATGCTCCTGCCCTTTGTGGCACCCTCCCCTCACACAGGGTGCCTAGTGTGCCATTGCTCCCTCACAAACGCAGAACATACACTGTTAATGGAGGGATGGTGCATGGTACCTCCCTTCATGCCAGCATAGCTTTCCCTCTAGTAATCCCAGACCCCCTCCTTTTAAGAATGCAGAGTGCGACCCCTGTGTATCCCCCGCCCCCGCTTTAAGAATGCAGAGTTGGACTTGTCCCCCTCCCTCCTCCCTTCCATAATGCAGAGTGAGACCCCTGAATATCCCCCCTCCCTTCCAGAATGCAGAGTGAGACCCCTGAATATCCCCCCTCCCTTCCAGAATGCAGAGTGAGACTCCTAAATAACAGAACTTACCTTCGCTGGCGACAATGTCTGCCTCTGAGGACCCGTCGGCTTTTCAGTTCGTGAACGGGATGGATGGCACGTGACAGCCGCCCGTTCAGCGAAAAATCTGAAAGTGTCAGTGGAGAGGCAGCGGGCTGCATAATCAGCAAAGGTAAGTACTCTTTACCATATGCTAATTGTGGTGCTGCCGCCGTGCAGCAGGGGGGGGCACACTGAGGTTCCACCACCGCCAGTAATATGTGCGGGCCCTTCTCGATGTTGCGTGTCGAGGCGGGCCTCTCCCCGCAGCATTTTACTGGCCCCCCACGCCATGACCTGTGGCGTCGAGGTGACGTAAAATTCAGCTCCTTGATTGTAGGTAGATCTTGCTTTTCGTTGGGGCCCAGTACTCTTCTTAAACCTTGTTCACTGTACGAGATATTTCTCTCTTGGGGTTCATGTGTCTTCATTGGATTCAGAGGCTTGTGAGAAAGGATGGGAGCAGTCAGGAGAGATCTTCTCAGTCCAGGAGCAAACAGTCTTTCTAAGTTCAAACTCTTTGTGGCTCGTTCAAAAGACTGGAACAGCCAGTTAGTTATGTGACCAGCTGGTCTAACTAGTCCTGACCCCTGTGGATTACATCACCCCAGCAGGCCCTGGAATGTGCTTCCCCAGCCCCTCACTGTCCGGTGATCAACATCCATTGTGGGTTGAATGTGTCAGGGAATGGTCCTTTGTCCTTCCAAGTATTGTCTGTTAATATGCAAATGTCTTTTGCAGCCACGGCTGGTCTGTTTAACAAGTCATTTCCTCACTCCAGCCAGTTAAAAATCAATGTTCATGACAAAATTAATGTGCCTCATTCTTGGCAGGTGGGGGCCTAGCATGACAAGGTACAGAAATTAATTTTAAAAAAAGTGATTGGAATGTTGGCTTTTATACCTACAGGACTAGAATACAAAGGGGTAGAAAGTATGCTTTAGCTATGCAAAGCTGTGGTTAGACCACACCTGGAGTACTGTGGGCAGTTCTGGGCACCATACCTTAGGAAGGGTATACTGACCTTGACACGAAGGCAGGATAAATTTACCAGAATAATACCTGTACTCCAAAGATTAAATTATGATGCGAGATTACACAAACTAGGATTGTAGTGCCTGGAATTTAGAAGGCTTAGGAGTGATTTGATATTAAGCAGAACAGATAGGGTAGATAGAGAGAAGCTAGTTCCAAAGGTATGAAGGGATATGGGGCAAAGATGGATATATGGAGTTAGGTCGCAGATCAGCTATGATCTCATTGAATGGCAGAACAGGCTTGAGGGGCTAAATGGCCCAGTCCTGTTCCTATGAGTGGAATTTTCCCAGGCAAGGGGAGGTTTGAGTGCGTGCAGTGAGTTAAATCCTCAAAAAGTGACTTCAGGTCAGGATCCATCATCCCATCCTTGATGTGCCAGAACCCACTTGGATCTGTCTGGAAACAATTAAGATATTTAAAAAGGCAATTAAGTCCTGTTTTAACCCTCAATTCTGGATTTAACAGCAAGGGTACCTGTTTCCCGAACTGTTGGCAACTTGCCAGGGTCACAGAGGTGAGTGTATCACAGGAAAAGCTTCTTCCATGAAACTGACAAGCTGGGAAGGCTTTGATCAATGAAACTGAAGAGCTCCCATGGCCTGGTGACAGGCTGCTGCTCACTGCACTCCTTCTCAGAAAGCGATTTCAATGCTTGACAAGTGATTGCCAACTTCTTGGAAGGCACTTCACCTGCCTAGGACTTCACTAACCTTCAGCTGCACTTCCCTGCTGCCAGCCTTCACCATGGCATGAGAGCAGCTTATGCAACTCCACCTTGCACCTCTGATGAGGGACAACAAGAGAAGCAACCCTACTACCAACAGCATCAGCTGCTTTCTCCTCAACCACATGTTGCTGCACAAGGCAGAGGGGATGGACACCGAGATTGAGCTGGAAGGAGGTGAGATGCCCATCACAGGGTTTACAGGCAAAGGATCTGCTCTCTTGACATGTCTGAGCACCAATGCATCAGGAAACCCAGACTCTCATGGCAGGTCGCTGCTGACATCTGCAGCCTCCTGGAACAAGCCCTCCTTCCCCGTGAAGCTGGTGGACACGCATTGCCAGTGGCTGATAAGGTGTCTTGTCACTGGAGGGCCCCCCCCCCCCCACCGAGTCTCACCAAGGTTGTGAGCTCTCTTCTCCTGCAAAAAGAGCAAGCAGAGAGGTGTGAGTGTTTGAAATGGCTTGTGTGGAGAAGAGGAAAAGTCAATATTTGTGGAGGAGGACTGTGAGGCATGGGTAAGAAAGGGCAATAGGATGAGGGTAATTAAGTATTCGCTAATCAGATATGAGGTGCCTGGAGAGAGAGGAATGAATGGAGCTGCAAGGTGTATTAGTCTGAGGAATGAGGACAATGCTGGGAAAGTGCTTTGCCTCTCACCTTTCCCATCCTCCTGAGGTCCTGATTCCTCTTGGTGCACTGTCTCCAGGTTGGAGAGACATCCCTCCTGCTGCTGACTTCCTCGGCCACTTCCATCCACGCCTGCTTGGTTGGAGAGGTTGTTCTCTTCCTCCCATCTGTGGGAGAGCTCATCTCACTGCAACCCATCAGATTAGACTGAAAGAACCAGGGGATGGTGGTGGAGGGCGGGGTGGGCCTGGGGGTGGGGGGCGCGGTTGCTGTCTTCCCAGGTCACCTCTCCATTTCTGTGGTTGCTGCATCCTCAAAAATCCAAGTGCTAGCGAGTCATTCTCACACATGTTATTGTCCCATTAATTAGGAAATCCTTCCTTTGACAGAATGGACACGTCAATCCACCCTCCCTCCCCGATTTACAAGGGAACCCAGAGGTGGAGTGCTATTGTCATGGCCTAGTTAAAGAGCCTCGGGAGAGCCCAGTCCAATGGTCAATGGGTTCCCGATCCCACAAATGGTCCTGCCGTTTGGCCAGGGGCTAGTTTGGGAAAATTCCACCCTATGTTCCTAGGTAACTAGTGCTAATGGTGCTAAAGTTTAGATTAGTTCACAGACATGAATTTTCACAATTCCTTGCAGCCTTTTGTGGTACTGGAATCCCAGTGTTTATGACAATTTTATTAAATATATCATACAGAATTCAGATTATTTGCAGTCCAAATTATTTGATGAAATGTACAAGTTTTGATACGATTAGAATTCATTGCTGGATTTGAGCCTCAGTTTTAATTCAAGGTGGAAATCGAGTATGAGGGGAGCCAAGGTGAAGGTGAATGCCAATCGCTCCCTGACTCCGTCAAACCCGATGGGAAGCGACAGCTGGCTGGCGGGCGGGAGCAGAATGCCGAGTGGCAGAATGCCACCAGCAGGGTAGAAGAAACAGTGCCCAGCGCTCAGGTCAGTTCTAGGGAAGGTCTCATGATCAGGAAGGTGAGAGCAAAGGAAAGGACCACTCCTGATTCTCCTGCCCCTACAAAGATAGTAAAAAAAAAGTTTACTTCATTGGGTCTCTTTTGACCCCAACATTGCAGGCTGATCTGCATGTAAAAGACAGATCCCACCAGTTTACAGTAGGTGCCAATGCCATCTGCTCAGAAGAACAGGTTAAATTGAAAAATGCAAGAAGGAAGTGGGACGTTAGTGGGTAAGTCTTGCATGTAATTTTAGCTGCCTGCCCACCCAGTTTCCACTAGGCAAGCAGGGTTATAATCACTCCTTTGATATCAGGATGAAAGAAAGTTAAGATATAATTGTGCTATTTGTATTGGACATGTTGATTAATCATGTGATATTAATTCAATAACATTAACAATACCAGATACAAAGTCTTGAAATTAATTCAAAGCATGTTTGGGCCTCATGCTGCATAGTATGTACAGTATTTTGATACTTCATTCAGGATGATTGTCAGCATTTCTGAACTGTAAAATGTGTCCTGATTTTCCTTTAGGTTTTGAAAATGAAAGTGCCTTCTACTTGTTCAAAATTCTTATAATATTTAAATGCTTTCCCATTTGCACATGTAAGATTGTAGAGGCACTAGGCTGAACAAAATAGTGGCAATATTTTTTTTCAAGATGTTTTAGCACGCTCACTGAAATCTTTCGAAAATCCAGTCACATAGGCTGATTGTACTGTATGATGCAGTTTTGGTTTCACATTGACTCAAGCTTTATCAAAAAACTGGAGTATAGGTAGTGAAATCAAACTTAGACAGACAGTGAGGAGCTAGTCTCAGACAACTTCCACTTCATACCACCTGCAGTATAACTGGGAGCAGTACAAAGTAAACATTTTAATCACAATTTTTAATGTTTATGGTGTTAGTAAACAGCCAACTTTCATTCACCTCTGCTAATAAATATTAAAAATAATTATGATATTTGAATGGAGATTAGTGGCACTACATTTGTTCAGCTCAGTGTCAGATGGATATAAGGCAGTATAACTCAGATCTACCAGTCCCATGTCCCTGGGTTCAAAGGGATACATGAAGTACAGTAACACTCAAAAGCATTATCAATTCTTATATAAAGCTATAAGTCCTATAATAGCATGCCAGAGAAATCTAATCGTTTTTCCTTCATGGAGCAAACTACAGCTGATTTTGCAAAACTAAAATTATTTGTGAAATAGGCAGTTTTAAAAATAAAAATGAATTAGAAAACAAAGCACTTACATATAAATACTCAGACCTCCTGTTTATAAGAGAAAGAATAAGATTTTTAAGTATATCCTTTGATATATATATATATAGCATACATCTGCTGCAGTTGACAACACCCAGCTTGTTGTCCCTTTATTGCTCTGACACAGCAGTGTCAGGGCTTTTCCACTGGATATGTTTTTCGCATCCCTCCATTCTTTCCTTTTGTTTTTAATCTGTGTCATGAATACTCACATTCTTCTGAGTAAAAATGCAATATAAAGAATTTATTGCCCGTCTGTTTGTACTCAATTATGGTATCTGCACATTGTACTTCAAATTCTATTTCTTTCTTTCTCCTGAGATTGACCTGCTTAGAGCACAGATTATTTTAGGTCAATATCTGAAGCAACTGCTACCTTTTTACACAATGGTGCTTCATTTGCTTCCCATTTCCTGTTGGACACTAGAGCGATGTCAGCCCTAATAGCACATGAAGAGTAAGATAAATTATCTGATGTGATGTGGGAGTATAGGAGTGCAGGGGTAACAGGATCAGAATTAATTAATGGTACAGTCACCAGCATAACTAGAAAGAGCAGTTGATTTCTGCCTGGTGCAGTGTATGCTCTTAACAGCGGTTTGTATAAATGTCACCTTGTCACTCAAACAGTGCAATTTCTGGTTTGTTCAGGCAAGTATAATAGAAACAGTATAGCACATTGAATTTTATCTGGCTATATTTGGGCAGAAGGCTAAAAAAAGAAGCTTTTATTTTCCAGAAATATTACTGGATTAAGCCAAAAACCATGCTAGTATTGATTCGGGTTGATAAATAAATAACTCCTGGCAGTATTACTAGTAACATGCTGCCATTCTGATACAGATTGTACACAGATTATTGTACGTAAATGATCAGATTGTAATGTTGTGCTGTACCAGACATCTAATATGGAATAAAACCCCACACAAAATTGCAGTATTTAACTTGAATACCCATCAAACATCGCAAGAAATAAGGTAAAATAGTCAACATATCTCTTAATAAACTAGTACAATTCCAGGAAAATGTAATGGTAATTAGACTAGAATTATCACTTTTTTTATTTGGTCATGGGATGTGAACGTCCTCGGCAAGGTCAACATTTTTGCCCATCCCTAATTGCACGTGAGAAGGTGGTGGTGAGCTGTTCTTGAACCGCTGCAGTCCATGTGGTGTAGGTACACCCACAGTTCTGTTACGGAGGGAGATCCAGGAGTTTTACACAGTTGCAGTGAAGGAATAGTGATATAGTTCCAAGTCAGGATGGTGTGTGACTTGGAGGGGAAATTGCAGGTGTTGGTGTTCCGATGTGTCTGCTGTCCTTGTTCTTCTAGGTGGTAGAGGTCGTGGTTTTGAAAAGTGCTGTCGAAGGAACCTTGGCGAGTTGCTGCAGTGCATCTTGTAGGTGGTACACGTTGTTGCCACAATGCACCAGTGGCAGAGGAAGTGAATGTTTAAGGTGGTGGATGGGGTGCTGATCAAGTAAGCTGCTTTATCCTGGATGGGATTGAGCTTCTTGAATGTTGTTGGAGCTGCACTCATCCAGACAATAGAGGGTATTCCATTACACTCCTGATTTGTGTCTTGCAGATGGTAGACAGGCTTTGGGGAGTCAGGAGGTGAGTTACTTACCACAGAATTTCCAGCCTCTGACCTGCTCATGGATTAACAGTATTTATATGGCTGGTCCAGTTAAGTTTCTGGTCAATGGTAATCTCCAGAATGTTAATGGTGGGACGTTCAGTGAAGGTAATGCCATTGAACATTAAGGGGAGATGGTTAGATTCTCTCTTGTTGGAGA
Source organism: Heterodontus francisci (assembly GCF_036365525.1). NCBI lineage: Eukaryota > Metazoa > Chordata > Chondrichthyes > Heterodontiformes > Heterodontidae > Heterodontus > Heterodontus francisci. The sequence goes on from NC_090384.1 coordinate 78,473,801, forward strand.
TGGTCATTGCTGGCACTTGTGTTGCACAAACGTTACTTGCCACTTATCAACCCAAGCCTGTATATTGTCTAAGTCTTGGTGCATGCAGGCACCAATATCTGAGGAGTGTGAATGGTTCTGTACACTGTGCAATCATCAGCGAACATTCCCACTTCTGAAGGAATGATGAAGGAAAGGTCATTGATGAAGCAGCTAAAGATGGTTGGGCCTAGGACAATGCCTGAGGAACACCTACAGCAATGTCCTGGGGCTACGTGATTGGCCTCCAACAACCACAACTATTTCCCTTTGTGCTATGTATGACTCCAACCAGTGGAGAGTTTTTTCCATGATTCCCATTGATTTCAATGTTGCTAGGGCTCCTTGATGACACTCTCAGTTAAATTCTACCTTGATGTCGAAGGCAGCCACTCTCACCTCGCCTCTGGAGTTCAGCTCTTTTGTCCATGCCTGGACAAAGGCAGTAATGAGGTCTGGAGCTGAGTGATCCTGAGTGCTCAACAGAGCATCGGTCAGCAGGTGAGCAGGTTACTGCTGAGTAAGTGCCACTTGGTAACACTATCGACGATACCTTCCATCACTTTGCAGATGATTGAGAGTAGACTGATGGGGGAGCCCAGCACATCAGTGCAAAAGATAAGGCTGAAGCATTTGCAACAATCTTCAGCCAGAAGTGCCGAGTTGATGATCCATCTCAGCCTCCTCCTGAAGTCCCCAGCATCACAGATGCCAGACTTCAGCCAATTCGATTCACTCCGTGTGATATCAAGAAACGACTGAAGGCATTGGATACTGCAAAGGCTATGGGCCCTGACAATATTCTGGCAATAGTACTGAAGACCTGTGCTCCAGAACTTGCCGTGCCCCGAGCCAAGCTGTTCCAGTACAGTTACAACACTGGCATCTACCCTGCAATTTGGAAAATTGCCCAGGGATGTCCTGTACACAAAAGGCAGGACAAGTCCAACCCGGCCAATTACCACCCCATCAGCCTACTCTCAATCATCTGTAAAGTGATGGAAGGTGTCATCAACAGTGCCATCAAGCCGCACTCGCTTAGCAATAACCTGCTCAGTGACGCTCAGTTTGGGTTCCGCCAGGGCCATTCAGCTCCTGACCTCATTACAGCCTTGGTTCAAACATGGACAAAAGAGCTGAACTCAAGAGGTGAGGTGAGAGTGACTGCCCTTGACATCAAGGCAGCATTTGACCGAGTATGGCATCAAGGAGCCCTAGCAAAACTGAGGTCAATGGGAATCGGGGAAAACCCTCCGCTGGCTGGAGTCATACCTAGCGCAAAGGAAGATGGTTGTGGTTGTTGGAGGTCAATCATCTGAGCTCCAGGACGTCACTGCAGGAGTTCCTCAGGATAGTGTTCTAGGCCCAACCATCTTCAGCTGCTTCATCAATGACCTTCCTTCAATCATAAGGTCAGAAGTGGGGATGTTTGCTGATGATTGCACAATGTTCAGCACCACTCGTGACTCCTCAGATACTGAAGCAGTCCGTGTAGAAATGCAGCAAGACCTGAACAATATCCAGGCTTGGGCTGATAAGTGGCAAGTAACATTCACACCACACAAGTGCCAGGCAATGACCATCTCCAACAAGAGAGAATCTAACCATCTTCCCTTGACATTCAATGGCATTACCATCGCTGAATCCCCCACTATCAACATCCTAATGCTACCATTAACTAGCAACTGAACTAGAGTAGCCATATAAACACCGTGGCTATGACAGCAGGTCAGAGGCTAGGAATCCTGAGGCGAGTAACTCACATCCTAACTCCCCAAAGCCTGTCCACCATCTACAAGGCACAAGTCAGGAGTGTGATGGAATACTCTCCACTTGCCTGGATGGGTGCAGCTCCAACAACACTCAAGAAGCACGACACCATCCAGGACAAAGCAGCCCACTTGATTGGCACCTCATCTACAAACATTCACTCCCTCCACCACCGACGCACAGTGGCAGCAGTGTGTACCATCTACAAGATGCACTGCAGCAATGCACCAAGGCTCCTTCGACAGCACCTTCCAAGCCCGCGAACTCTACCAACTAGAAGGACAAGGGCAGCAAGTACATGGGAACGCCACCACCTTCAAATTCCCCTCCAAGTCACACACCATCCTGACTTGGAACTATATCGCCGTTCCTTCACTGTCGCTGGGTCAAATTCCTGGAACTCCCTTCCTAACAGCATTGTGGGTATACCTACCCCAAATGGACTGCAGTGGTTCAAGAAGACAGCTCACCACCACCTTCTCAAGGGCAATTAGGGATGGGCAATAAATGCTGGCCTGGCCAGTGATGCCCACATCCCATGAATGAATTAAAAAAAAGACTGATGGGGTGGTAATTGACCAGATTGGATTTGCCCTGTTTTTTATGGACAGGACTTTAATGGGCAATTTTCCACATTGTTGGGTAGATGCCAGTGTTGTAGCTGTACTGGAATAGCTTAGCTAGGGGCATGGCTAGTTCTGGCGCACAAGTCTCAGTACTACTGCCAGGATGTTGTCAGGGCTTTTGTTGTATGAAACAAAATGAGTGCAAGGATGAAGTGATATTTAGAAGGAGCAGAGAGGCTTGTTAAAAATACAGAAGCTGTATTGATTGAAACCCTTACCATAGGTACACTAACTGTTCCAGTGTAGATTTGTGATATGGGAGTAACCATGCAGCTCTATGAAAAGATGTTTTCCTGTAGATACATGAAAGTAATTCATAGATCGCCTCTCAGCTCAATGTTTAGAAATTGTCAAACTTCTGCCCCTTTGCAATTATGTCTTGTTTTACTCTTTCTAATAGCATTAAACACCTAGCTTTGCTGTCTGGTGATAATCAAAACATTCAAGTAGTAATAATTAGTCAACACTCCTTCGAGCTATATGTCTGATGAGAGGGAATACTATTAATGTTAAATATGTCTGTACTTCCAATCAATATCAACAAGAGTCTGCGACTTTTTTGGAGATCTGATTGGTTTGTTAGCTGCAGTCAGTGATGAAGACCTTTTAGATGAAGCCAACATTGTTCTTTCCTCCATGTATGTGCCCGGCTTTTATTTTTCTTTACTTTTATGAGGAATACACTTACCGAGGCTCAGGCCCAAACACCACAAAGCCTGATGCCAGATCAGAGTTCTCTTGGTTATTATGCTCTCTGGGTTGTAAATTGGCATCATTTGTGATTAAAGAACAGAAGAAACAAAAAAGAAGAGGAGAATTGCAATCATGCCAGAAGAACTAGAAGTGTGAATGAAAGCAAATCATAAGGCAGGTAGGGGAGAAGAAAGATGTAAGTGGAAGGAGAAGGATTTTTAAGATTCTATTGTCTAGTTTGAGAATGTTTATCTATACAGTTCAGTGTCCATGTTTTTGCTCATAGTCCAGTAAAGATACACAAAATGTAGTATATATGATGCAACTTCATAAAATAATGCCTGTCGGCATGTTGACAACTCCGATTCCACCCACAATGCCTAAATCTTCTCCCCAGGTGACCACTACACTTCTCCTTTCCTACCACTCACTACTCAGGCCTCTCCTTTCAGGAAGGACTTTGGCCTTTGGCTGTTCACTTCTCAAGCCTGACTTTCCCTGTATACTCACTCACTCATGGGTCTCATCTTTTACATACTCCTCATACTATCTCAGCAGCCCACTCCCACTCACTCCCAGACCTCCTCGTTACTCATGAGCAATGCTGCAGAAGGTAGGCTAACAAATAGTAAACACTCAGAAGCTGACTGGTTAGTGTTAATGGTTGACAGTGTGTGATGAATACAGAAAACTGTACGTTGAAACACAGCCATAATAGCCAGCTGAACTTTACATTGCTGGATGTTTGACATTAATTCAAAGAAGAAAGTCAAAGACTAATCCAAGGAGTGTTTTATATTCTCTGCTACTATTTATGAGATTGACTGAAAATTGACTGCATACTTCATAAGAAGATTGCACTGTTGAGATGGGCTGTTTCATGTAGGTACAGTGGAATTATTGTATTTAGAAAATGAAATTAAGTGATTCAGTCACTGGGGATTAAGTATTTTATGACTGGAGGTAATTTCCATTGGTTTGTGGAATCTATTCTGAATGGACAGAAATGTCACAACAATAATTTATTTGTTCACTGAAAGTGAATTGAATTTTTTTTTGCTATAAATAAAATGACATTCAACATTTTCGATTCCATTGTAATATCTTTTTGTTTTCCAAATTTACTGTCACATTTTTTTTTTTGTTTTAACTAATGAATCTGCTTTAAAATCAATTGACTTTCTCAAGTGACCTTGGTTATTTATCTCATTGTTGATTGTGGGACCACATTGTCTCAAGTTGACAACTGTGAATGCCGACATAACAACTGTGACTGATCTTCAAAAGTAATTCATTGTCTGTGAAGCATTTTTGAGCATCCTGAGGAGTTGAAAGGCATAATTTGAGTTTTTGCAATAGACGGATGGATGTCATTGACATTTAATGCAGTGAACAGTGAAACTGTGCATTTTTGGATGCATTTCAGCTTCATCGTCAATAATTTCAATACCATTTTTGCAGTATTACGGAGTATTGAATTTCATTTGCCAATGCCAAGCCAGCATGCTTATTTTGTCCAACTCATTCTGTAATTTCAGAGCTGCATCCTTTGATTCCACTGCCCTTTGCAGTTTGAAATAGTCAGCAGAATTGACCAGTTTGCATAAGGACAGTAAAGGAACCCCACTCAGTACTTCCCCACCCCTGCTGATTCTGACAATAACTGCTTTAACAAGTACTCATTATTGTCTACCATTCAGCCAGTTACCTATCCATTCCCTGGGTTTACCCTGAATGCTACAATTTTGAATTTGATTAGCCTTTCCTTTAGGACTTTGCCAAATGTTTTTTAGAAGTTAACGTGTACCTTGTTGTAGGGTTTTCCATAGTTCCTTTGTGATGTTCCTTTGAGAACTTGCCGCGCCCCTAGCCAAGCTGTTCCAGTACAGCTACAACACTGGCATCGACCCTGCAATGTGGAAAATTGCCCAGGTATGTCCTGTACACAAAAAGCAGGACAAATCCAACCCGGCCAACTACTGCCCCATTAGCCTACTCTCAATCATCAGTAAAGTGATGGAAGGTGTCATCAATAGTGCCATCAAGCTGCACTCGCTTAGCAACAACCTGCTCAGTGATGCTCAGTTTGGGTTCCGCCAGGGCCACTCTGCTCCTGACCTCATTACAGCCTTGGTTCAAACATGGACAAAAGAGCTGAACTCAAGAGGTGAGGTGAGAGTGACTGCCCTTGACATCAAGGCAGCATTTGACCGAGTATGGCATCAAGGAGCCCTAGCAAAACTGAGGTCAATGGGAATCAGGGGGAAACCCTCCGCTGGCTGGAGTCATACCTAGCGCAAAGGAAGATGGTTGTGGTTGTTGGAGGTCAATCATCTGAGCTCCAGGACATCACTGCAGGAGTACCTCAAGGTAGTGTCCTAGGCCCAACCATCTTCAGCTGCTTCATCAATGACCTTCCTTCAATCATAAGGTCAGAAGTGGGGATGTTCGCTGATGATTGCACAATGTTCAGCACCATTCGCAACTCCTCAGATACTGAAGCAGTCTGTGTAGAAATGCAGCAAGACCTGGACAATATCCAGGCTTGGGCTGATAAGTGGCAAGTAACATTCGCACCACACAAGTGCCAGGCAATGACCATCTCCAACAAAAGAGAATCTAACCATCTCCCCTTGACATTCAACGGCGTTACCATCGCTGAATCCCCCACTATCAACATCCTAGGGGTTACCATTGACCGAAAACTGAACTGGAGTAGCCATATAAATACTGTGGCTACAAGAGCAGGTCAGAGGCTAGGAATCCTGAGGCGAGTAACTCACCTCCTGACTCCCCAAAGCCTGTCCACAATCTACAAGGCACAAGTCAGGAGTGTGATGGAATACTCTGCACTTGCCTGGATGGGTGCATCTCCAACAACACTCAAGAAGCTCGACACCTTCCAGGACAAAGTGGCCCGCTTGATTGGCACCCCATCTACAAACATTCACTCCCTCCACCACCGACGCACAGTGGCAGCAGTGTGTACCATCTACAAGCTGCACTGCAGCAATGCACCAAGGCTCCTTCGACAGCACCTTCCAAACCCGCGACCTCTACCAACTAGAAGGACAAGGGCAGCAAATACATGGGAACACCACCACCTGCAAGTTCCCCTCCAAGTCACACACCACCCTGACTTGGAACTATATCGCCGTTCCTTCACTGTCGCTGGGTCAAAATCCTGGAACTCCCTTCCTAACAGCACTGTGGGTGTACCTACCCCACATGGACTGCAGCAGTTCAAGAAGGCAGCTCACCACCACCTTCTCAAGGGCAATTAGGGATGGGCAATAAATGCTGGCCTGGCCAGCAACGCCCACATCCCGTGAATGAATAAAAAAAAATGTTAGATTGTTCAGGCACCATCTCTTTCTGAATCCATGTTAGCTTCTGTTTACCAGGTTGTTAGTGTGCAGTTTACTTCTGGTCATCAATCCCATTATTTTGCATGGAATGGAAGTAAGACTAATGGGTCTGCAATGTTTACATCTCTTTTATCACCCTTTTTGAACATGGGCACCTCTTTGTTCTTTCTTCTTTCTTCTTATGTCTTTTTGTTTATTCAATTTTTTTTCAAAACATATGCGCTTTCCAAATAAATTGGCACCAAGTAATCCTTATGACATTAAACATTTAAACAGAACTGTCTGGCCTGAATCATCTGTTTGTCCTTAGAACTATTACTTTCAAGAAATGCATGCTCTTTAGAGCTTTGTGCATTGTGTTTTAAAGAACATGCTTCTGTCCATCACTGCTCAAGTGCTATTGTTAAATTCCATTACAGTCTTGAAGCTAATGAGGTCAGATGTCCTGCTGATACCACTGTTGCATCAAAGTAATTGAGAGAAAGTTCAAATAAAGCAAAATTCCTATGTACAAAAGACAAAAGTATGAGTGAATGGCAGCTCTCCAAAACTCATCAGTAATGGTCCAAAATGTTATTCTCCTTGATGAATACTGGACTGTTTCTAAGACACAAAACCTGTGCCTTTCCCATTCTCCCGGTGGCAATAATAATTACGCAGCAAGCTGTTTTACTTCAAACAGTTTGTTTTTCCTTTTAGCTATAATATACCCAAATGAAATGCATGACAGAAATGCATTTATATTCTGCTGTAGCAAATCTCACAAACATCTAAAAGTAGTTCACTTACTTTGAAATGCACTGGTTTATGGTATGTAGGCAATGTATCAACCAATTTTACACAGAGCAAGATCCCAAAAGCAACAATGAAATGACTGAGCAGTTGAAAGAACATCAGTCGGGACCCCTGGAGAACTCTCTGCTCCTCTGAATAGTGAGCCACCAAACCAGCTGGACTTAGCCTCAATTTAACATTTCAGGATGTTATGTGACAAAATTGAAGCATTTTTGTCTGTGATATATCAGCCAATGCCTCCTTTCCGCAGTGAATGTGATGAACCTGTTAGCTTTTCCAAATACAGTATTTGTCATTTGCTTCATGCATGTATGCACTACAGACTGCCTGAAGTGACAAACGTACCTTGTAGTAAATTGAAAGTATGTAGTAGCATGAAAACATCATGCTGAGATAACCCTCCCTACTATGGTAATAGCCATCCTTCATCCAGATCTTTTCTGCAGATAATCCTGCAGATGATACAGCCGCTCATAACACCACCAGATAAATACAAAGGTATCTTTTAATGCTGGTCATGGGATAAATTAGACGCAGATCAAGTGCACTGGGTGTTGTTGCAGCTGTAATTATTAGCCTTTTGTAAGCTCCTCTTTCATATCTAAATCAAGTAATGTGTTTGGAATTTTAGAGGAACAGCAGTTACAGATTGCATTCACACAATGTCTTGAACATGGAAAAAAGTTCCAAAAGGCTTCACAGGATGTAAAGAAAAAAATGGATGCAGGATCAAAGAAGGGGATATTTGGAGGACTGACCAAAATATTGATCAAAGAGCTGAGTTGTAAGTGGGGGGATGAATCTTAAAGGAGGAGAGGAGATGCAGGGGTTTAGGAAGGGACTCCATAATGTGGGAGCTAGAGAGCTGAATGTACAACTGTCAATGGGGCAAAAGGAATGGGGTGGGATATACCAAGGCCAGAGTCAGAGAAACAGATAGTTGAGAGGGGGTTGCAAAGCTAAAGGAGTTGACAGACATAGGGAAGGATGAGACTATGAAAGGATTTAGACACAAGAATAAGAATTTTAAATTTGTGGTGTTGGGGAACTGGGAGCCAATGTAAATCACCAAAAACAAGGATGATAGGCAAGTGGGACATGGCACAGGATAGGATGCAGGCAGTAGAGTTTTGGATGAGCTGAACTTTATGGAGAGTGGAGGATGAGAGACCAGCCAGCATAGCATTGGAATAGGCAAGTTTGAAGATTATAAAAGCATGGATGAGGGGTTCATTTGCAGATGGGATGAAGGAGGCGTGGAGGACACATGATGCTATCGAAGTGGAAATAGGTGGTCTTTGTGATGGAGAGGATATGTGATCAGAAGCTCAGCTCAGAATCAAAAAGGACACTTTTTTGTTACTTCAATACACTGGGCTGAATTTTACCGGCCCCTCGATGCCGCGGGTCACGGAGCAGGGGGCCGGTAAAATGCTGCAGGGAGAGGTCCACCTCGATCCGTGACGTCAAGAAGCGCCCACCACATATTACCGGTGGCGGCGGGACCTAAGTGCGGCCCTGCAGCGGCACTCCAATTACAATATGTTAAACAGTACTTACCTCTGCAGATTATGCAGTTCGTTGCCTCTCCATTGACACTTCCTGATTTTTCGCTGAACGGGCAGCCGTCCCGTGCTTTCCCGTTCACAATATGAAAAGCCGACAGGTCCACAGAGGCAGAAGGTTTCACAGCAGAAGGTAAGTTCCTTTTCAGGGATCTCACTCTGCATTCTTAAAGGGAGGAGGGAGGGGGCATTACAGGGGTCCCACTCTGCATACTGGAAGGGAGGAGGGGGGATACACAGGGGTCTCACTCTGCATTCTGAAAGGAAGGGGGTCTGGGATTACTGGAAGGAAAGCTCTGCTGGCATGAAGGGAGGTACCGTGTACGCTCTGTGTTTGTGAGGGGGCAATGGCACACTAGGCACCCTGTATGTGGGGAGGGTACCAGAAAGGGCAGGAGCATTAGGGTTATATGGATGGTGAGGACAATTGATTCAGCTGATAGGATCTTGATGTTGTCATGCTGTGCCACTCTGAGTGTTGGCCAATATCAGCAATGCCATGGCACGCCACATAGTTGATCCAGGAAAGCAGCTGATGTACCCGTCAACACCAATCCATGCCCTGGTGGGAACCTTCGAATGCATGAAGGGTTCAACTTTATTTATCACATGGAAATAGGTATGGCTTATCCTACATTGTGTGATCCTCTGTTCGTGAGGATCCGTATGCGCCAGAAGCAATGTCAACAGGAAGGTGTGATCCACGTAGAGGCCCCCGCTCGTGAGCAGCAACCCCCAAGAGCAGCTCACCATTACAATTGTCGTGCATCTACAGGCCACACATGACATGCTATCGGATGTCAGGACACCAGTGTCAGAGGCAATTGCGCATGTAGAGAGGGTGGTGATACATCTCTGTGCCCTGTTCAAGGATGACCTGCAGCCCTCGGGCTCCGGAGGACATCCCATGCTTTTGTTTCTCATAGTGGCAGCAATTCCCAAGCCTGAGGCCTCTGCAGCTTTATCGAGGCCCACCAGAGACCTTTGTGAGGTCACACAGTCAGTAGTGCACCGCTGCATCAGGGAGGTCGCCAGTGCCCTGCACCGGAGGGCCAGTGAGTATGTTCGCTTCAGAACGGACTCTCACAGCCAGGCCCAGAGGGCCATTGGTTCTGGTACCATTGCCGGAGAACCATAGGTTGTAATGTTCATAGACGGCACCCATTTGGCCATCAGGCCAACTGCAAGGCTACCACCTGCAGACGTCACCATTAAAGGAGCCCTCTCAATCTAGGTCAAGCTGGTATGTGAACACCGCAGATGCTTGCTGTGAATGTGTGACCACTTCTCAGGCAGTTACGATGCCACCTAGGTCTTGCGCCAGTCCCGCCTGCCACCGCTGTTCACTGAACTGGCTCAGATGGAAGGGTGGCTTCTTGGAGTTATGGGCTATCCTTTGCAGACATGGCTCCCGACACCAGTGAGAGACTCCACCACTACTGCAGAGGAGAGATACAACACCAGCCACTGAGCTACATGAGTCATCATTGAGGAGGAGATCGGCATGCTGAAAGAACGCCTCCAATGCCTGTATGAATAGTGTGATGCCCTGTACTATGGGCCAAAAAGGCCAACTCCTTTCTCTGCTGCTCTGAACAACTACACACCCAATAGGGGCCAGGCCTGGCATGATGAGGAGAGACGTCAACAGGATTCCTCCTCGGACTATGAGGATGCTGAGAACCTACAACATGAATGATGCATGGGAGGGCAGATGGCACCCAGGCTCTGCACGCAGGGCTGGCAGTGAGCCAGGGATGTACAGAAGTGGCTTATCAGACAAAGGCTGTCTGCTCCATAGGAACTGACATGAACTCTGCAAGCCACACATCACCCTCACTCACTTGCTGTGCACCAGTCCACATCTGCAGCATCCCTGTGTAAATCATTACAGGCAGCAGCTGACTGAGCCAATGTCCATGTCACTGCATCCGTGGAGACGCTCATGTGTAATGGTGGCATGGCAATTATGTTATTGCATACGTTGACTCTTCTGAAGGGCCAATGGTGCAAAGGGATGTGACATTGGCGCTACATGCTGGCACACATCATTCACACAGTGAAAAGGACACACATGCTGGTGAGGAACATTTAGTGAAAGACGTATTTACATTGCTGTGACACCCGTGCATTTCCATTTGTGTCAGTGTGTTCTCTGTAAACCTCTGTATTACCTTTTATGGTATATTTCAGTCCAACTTCCTGGAATGTGCAAAATTAAGATTATTCACCCAGGTGTGGCATGCCTACAAGGAGGAATGTTACACTTGAGCGGAAGAAGAGGATCGTAACTTCACAGGACACTGGGACACTGCAGGGTAAGTATGTGGCAGCAAAGCAGAAATGCTGGGGTCACTCAGCAGGTCAGGCAGCATCTGTGGAGAGAGAAGCAGAGTTAACACTCAGGTCTGTGAACTTGGACAAGTTAACTCCACTTCTCTCTCCACAGATGCTGCCTGACCTGTTGGATTTCTGCAGCACTTTCTGCTTTGCTGCCAGATTGACAGCAGCCCCACTCTTCAGCAGTCAAGTAAGTATTCTTTGACAGCTGTCAGGAAGCAGGTGCTAGGGCACTTTAAATAGGGCCCCAGCACCTGCTGCACAGCTGTCAAAGGGTTCCTCACTGCGTCGAATGTCCCGCCGCTCCCCATGTAATATGGGGAGGGGGGAGGCTCGGCGCAGTGATGCTAATGATTCTAATGCGGGCACTGCGCTGAATTTAAAGGACACCACCGTGGCGCGCAGTGCCCGAATAAAATTCAACCCACTGTATTGTTTTACTTAAAAGGATTAAGAGCAATGTACTGCTGAGATTGATGTTTTAGATCAAGACTAACAGTTCACTAGGTGCAAAGCAAAGGAAAACTGTAAATGAGGGTTTACACTTGAGAATCTCCATGTCCTAAATTGCTAAGCTAAACTCCTTCATGGAAGGGGCACAAGGTGCACAGACTTCCCATCAGGCAAGGTCAGAAGTACAGAAAATGGGAAGCAGGAGCAAATTGCCCAATACAGTGTTCATGTACCTATTCATGGCAGAGGAATACGGGCAGAGCTGTGGACCAGGGTACATTCCTACCATCCTGGTAAGGGAATATATTGCACAGGGGAACCTTAAAAAAAACTTTTAAAAATTACTTAAATGAAAAAGGTGAATAACAAAAATGCATTAACAACTTTTCTGATCAAATCTTAAGATCACCGTTTTCTAACAAATAAAGATTGTTGTGAAGAGGTCTGTAATGTTCTGAAAATTAAACTATCAAGAGGGTTCTTAGTGTGTTGATTGTGCATTAAACGAAAGGTAATATTTTTCTTCTAATTTTTAGTGCAGTTGGAGAAATGGATAGATTTGCTCATAGGGGGTAATTTTTAAAGTACATGATTGTGGCAGGATTCCAAAAATAAGAAATTAAGGGCAAGGCACCAGCTCATATTCACAAAATGACCCTCATAAGATGCATTACACCAATTGCACAATAGGGCTGCTAATCATTAGCAATAATGGTGTGTCACGAAAACGTGCTATATCTAATGATGATATTTAATCCATCAGCTGGAGATCTGAATTAATGTTTTTGAAAAAGAGGAAACAGATAAAAGATGACTCTATACTAGCAGCTAAAGATGGCCAGTCCAATTTGCATCACTGTACTCCACATTCCAATGCATTGAGGTGGAGACGGAATGTCTGCACAGACTCATCAAGAATAATGACCTCGGGATACTGAGTGATCTACCTATCCTGTTCCATTAGCAAGGTATCAAGGCCATCACCTGAATATTAAACTGGTGGAGATGAACCACTCAAGCCTAATCACTTGAACAACTAGACCTTGGTTGTGAGAAGGGAATTCTTCGACATGGACTGATTAAATTGCAAAAGGGAATACACACTGGTAACCACCATGCTTGAATCACTGGGTGATGGTCATGTGACAGGCTCACCATGCAGGTGTTTTCTCTGCAGCAATGAGATAAGCAGCTAGACACTGACAGAGAGAAGACCCAAGTAGAGTCCTTCCTTCCTTTCTCTGTTTCACCCTGTGAGCTTCTAGCCCTGCCTCCCTGACTGTGACAGCCTAAGAATATCCCTGCAGCAGACAGAGACATCTTGAAGGAAATCAGCCGCATTGCTGTCTCCAGAAGAACCACCAAATCAACCGTCCACATCTGCAAACTGGAAGCCTCAGGACCACCAAAAGAAAGTTGCATGACCACCTAATTCAGCCTGAAGTCTACCGAATCACTAACCTCCACAGATTGCATACTCCCTTTTATTTCTGTGGGCTCTAATTTGACTAATCTACCTTTCCCACTCTGTAATGTGTGTGTGTGTGTGTGTGAAAGTTGGAGCGTATTTTATTATTTTACTTAGATCAGTTTAAGTACAATAAAGCTAACCTCTTTCTTTGTTAAGCTCAAGAAAACCTGTCTGATTGGTTCTTTTTATGATCATGGTGTGTAAACAGTTAAACACTCACTGAATTGGCAAGTATATCCACTTCAAAAAGACATAAACCTGTTGTGGTCAAACAAGGAGAGGGAAAAGAGGGGAGCTAAATCATATGTTCGATTAAACCCTTCAGCAGGCATATAAGTGTGAGAAATTAGCACTTAGTAATGTGAGTCAAGGTGTGAAGTATGCAAACTGGACCATTAATGGAGGGAATAAGGCCAACTGCATAGATGAGGCCCTGCAAATCTCTATGGAGAGATGAAAGAGACACCCATTATCATTCAGAGAGTCAAAACAAAGGCTATCAAGTGGGAGGTAACTGCAATGTTTACAACTTGCTGAATTTTGGTGTATGTATGGAAAAAGTATTGAATTTGAAGAAAAATGTGAAAATAAACAATGATAATCACTTTCAATTACCTTCTACTGCTACAAATGAATTTGACTGTCAATTGCTTTACAGCAGTGACTACACGTCAATGCTTAATAGACTGTAAGGTGCTTTGGAACATCTTAAGGTTGTGAAAGGTGCCATATAAATGCAAGTTCTTTTTTCGCATTGCTGCATTTGGGTGCTGCATTTAGGGAATTCAGACTATGCTGCCATGGAGAAATTTGGTATAATATCTATTTGGAAAGCTACTATGCAGCTAAACTTAACTCTCAAGAAATTAAATTCACAGGATTAGAGGGCTGGTAAGTTTTAAATCAGGCATCTAGGTCAGTGTCCTAGAGACAAAGGGATTCATTTTAACATTTGATGATGGTGTAAAATGAATGATATTGTATGGACTTCCTCTGATACATCTCTCAATTTTCTTTTCCATTGCAATCAATGAAAGATAGTTGGACATTCTAATAACTATCCACACTCACTGCTCCTGCAACAGCTCTGTTCATTTGAACTCATCAGGGGTCATTGCCAGGTACTTAAAGGTAATCTTAGAAAAAGATAGGAGTCTACAGAGAAAGGAGGTCTTTATGAACATGCAGGAAAGCTATTCTCTTTAGGTTAGATAGGAAAACCACTGAATTGAGGTATTGTTTTTGTTTTATATCATTGCATGAAAATAATTTTTACCCACTGAAATTAGTGAATCTAATCATAATTGTTGCTGTATAACTTTACCGTACTGTGAAATAAAGTGGTTTTACATCCTTCACATACTTTCTAAAGTGTGATGCCCAGAATTTGACACAATACTCTGGTTGAGGCTGAACCAGGTTTTTATAACATTTCAGTTTTTGTACCAAATGCCTCTATTTATAAAGCCCAGGATTCCCTATGCCTTTTTAACTATCTCAACCTGCCCTGCCACCTTCAATCATTTGTGCACATTTGTCCACTTTGGCAGGAAGAATAAAAAAGAAGCATATTATTTCAATGGTGAGAGATTGCAGAGCTCTGATTGCAGAGGAATCTGGGTGTCCTCGTGCATGAATTGCAAAAGGTTAGTATGCAGGTACAGCACATAATTAGGAAAGCTAATAGAATGTTATTGTTTATCGCGAAGGGAATTAAATACAAAAGTAGGGAGGTTATGCTTCAGCTATACAGGGCATTGGTGAGACCACATGTGGAGTACTGGGGTCTACTTATTTAAAGAAGGATGTAAATGCGTTGGAGGCAGTACAGAGAAGGTTTACTAGACTAATACCTGGAATGGGCAAGGTGTCTTATGAGGAAAGGTTGGACAGGCTAGGCTTGTATCTGCTGGAATTTAGAAGAGTAAGAGGCGACCTGATTGAAACATATAAGATCCTGAGGGGTCTTGACAGGGTGGTTGTGGAAAGGGTGTTTCCCCTTGTGGGAGAATCAAGAACTCGGGGTCACTGTTTAAAAATAACGGGTCGCCCATTTAGGTCAGATATGAGGAGAAACTTTTTCTCTCAGAGGATCGTGAGACTTTGGAATTCTCTTCCTCAAAAGGCAGTGGAAGCAGAGTTTTTGAATATCTTTAAGGCAGAGGTAGATAGATTCTTGATAAGAATGGGGGTGGAAGGTTATCAAGGGTAGGTGGAAATGTGGAGTAATCAGTTCAGCCATGAACTTATTGAATGGCGGAGCAGGCTCGAAGGGCCGAGTGGCCTACTCCTGCTTCTAGTTCGCATGTTCGTATACCCCTGGGTCTCCCTGCTCCTGCACATACTTTATAATTGTTCCCTTTATTTTATATTGCCTGTCCTCGTTCTTCCGACCGAGATGCACCACGTCATACTTGTAGCGGTTTGCCTAGTTCACTTATTTAAGTTTCACAGAAGTGTTAATCTGCAATTAGCCATGATGTTGCTATAAATGGAGCACAGCCAAAAGGGTAATGAAAATATTTCCAAAGCATTAGAACAGGCTTGTAAAGACAGGCATGCTTATTAGCATCAGAAGAAGACTGTTCACTAATTACATTTGTACTTAGAGTTAACTAAATACAAATGTTCCCTGTGTTTCCATCTTAAGCTAGCGAGGTACTTTGCAATTCATTCTAGTAGAGCAGGCAATATGCAACATTAACTTCTCTGCAAAATTATACCTCAAGCAATACATAGAGGAAGCCAGCCTTCAGTAGGTGTTATGCAGTAAGTGGAAAAACATTTGGTTGCAATGCAAAGGGCAATATGAAGATCTTAGGCTGGAAAGATGTGCAAGGCCTCGGGAGTACTGAGGTTTGTAGAGGCATAACCATCCCAATTTATGAAATGATGGTTGCATATGTTAACTGTGGTAATAATTTCAATTCTGATCAGATTCATAACAGCGTTTATGCTCCACTGAAAAACATAACAACATTTACAATCATTTTCTAGCAACAATATGCATAACAACACTCATGTGGATGGCCTGCATCAATTTTTTTTTTGAAACACAGAAAAGCTACGAGTCCAGGAAGAAGCAGCAGATAGTGTGGGGCTATTATGCATATTTTAGTCGTCTGCATTGCTCACATTATTTGAAACAAGTGCCAACTAAACACACCAAAAGATATTACTGAATCTCATGATGCAACAGAGGGTGAGCCGCTGATAGAAAGAAGAAATAACTAGCATTAAAGAAAGAACAATATGGAGGCAAAAGCTGAATGTCAGAGGAGAGATGAGAGTAGCTGCCCACAATATCAAGCTAGCAGTTGACCAGGTTTAGCACCAAGGAACCTGAGCTTGAGGAAGCACCAGCACCACAGGGATACAATGGTTCAGGTCAAAGGTTATTGTACTTGAATCACTACTTTCTTGTCAGGAGCTAAGCATGGACTATCTTTGTAGCCTTGCCAGCAATCCCCACATTCCAAGAGTGATTTTTTTTAAATGCAGTAGAGTTGGATCTATGCAATAATGTACATTAGAACTATTTACAACAAGAAGCCATTTTAGAAGCACAGATAACCATTAATGCCTACTCCATGAACACCAGCTTCAAATTTACTGTTAATGCACAATTAGCAGATGTTCTAATTCTTATGCACAGAACAAATAAAACTTCTAAGTGTGAATTCCCATGATGTATCTTTCTCAACTCTTACATTCTGCTAAATTTATTACACTCTTTAAGCAGCATTTCCGCTGAGTCATACCTACTATTTATTAAGCATAGAATCATTATGGAAAAAAGAGGACATTCAGTTCATCATGTCCTTGCCAGCTCTCTGCAAGAACAATTCAACTAGTCCCACTTCCCCGCCTTTTATCCATAGTCCTGCAATATTTTTCTCTTCAGATGATTATACAATTCCCTTCTGTAAGCCACGATTGAACCTGCCTCCACCACATTCACAGGCAATGCATTCCAGATGCTAACCACCCACTGCATAATAAAATTTTTCCTCATGTCAATGTTTCTTCTTAATCCATTTATGTTGTTATGATCCTGTAGTTTATTTTTCCGGGAAGAATGCGGTGTGCCTTTAAGGCTGGAAAAAGAGCCGTACTGCTTTAAGGCAGCAAGCTCTAAAGACTGGGTAAAAGAGTGCATTCTTGTTGCCTGGGTCACAGCCATTCAGGACCAGAGATCGAGAGATACATTGTTACAACAAAGTGATTGATGACAACGCTACGTCATCAGGATGCGCCGCGGTGCGCAAATGCACACACGGTCTCAGGCCCTCTGCGCATGCGCTGCGGTCCGGATTGCCAGGACCGGTTTGCGCATGCGCAGATGACGTCATCGCGTAACGTCATCTTCCTCGGGGAACACGCCAGCTTGGCCT
Source organism: Heterodontus francisci (assembly GCF_036365525.1). Taxonomy (NCBI): domain Eukaryota; kingdom Metazoa; phylum Chordata; class Chondrichthyes; order Heterodontiformes; family Heterodontidae; genus Heterodontus; species Heterodontus francisci. The sequence continues at coordinate 78,491,294 of NC_090384.1, forward strand.
CTGCGCATGCGCAAACTGGTCCTGGCAATCCGGACCGCAGCGCATGCGCAGAGGGCCTGAGACAGTGTGCGCATGTGTGTCAATCTTCCGAAAGCTTCGGCGCGAGTTTTTGAAAATGGAAGGAGGAGAGGTTTCGTCGGGCATTTTATCTCAATTATTTAGTCATTTTGGACATTTGATTCATTTTTATTAGACAGAGGAGATTGTTCCAAGGTATGTTGCTCTGAAAATATTTACATTGTCTGGGGCACCGCATGTGCTCCAGTCCCTGTTGTTAAGTTGGTCTGAAAACATTTCAAGGGAGAGGAGGGAAGGTGGGGGGGGGGAGGGAGGGAGGGAAGGTGGGGGGGGGGAGTGAGGGAGGGAGGGAAGGTTGGGGGGAGGGAGGGAGGGAAGGTGGGGAGGGAGGGAGGGAGGGGGGAAGGAAAGGAGGGAGGAGGAGAGAGGGGGAAGGAAAGAAGGAAGGGAGGGAAGGGAGGGAGGGGGGTAGGAAGGGAGGGAGGGAGGGAAGGGGGAAGGGAGGGAGGGAGGGAGGGAAGGGAGGGGGGAAGGAAAGGAGGGAGGGAGGGAGGGAGGGGGGAAGGAAAGAAGGAGGGACGGGGGGAAGGGAGGGAGGTCGGGAGGGAGGGGGGAAGGGAGGTCGGGGGGAGCAGCGGAGCGGAAGGGGAGTGCCTTTTTCTGTGCATGCACCATAAACACAAGGACTGGCTGATGAGATGGAGCCAATTAATTTGCCCAACAATTGCCCGGAAGCACCTTCGGATGGAGGTGGCCATGCGCTGGACATCAGTCGCGTGCCACAGTCCATGGATCCTGAGCGTTTCACCCCCTGGCCTAATGATCTGATGGACCATACATACGCCTGCCTGTTCAAAGCTCCACTTCCCCCACCTGCGGTACCCTCTCCTTGCTGTTCAGTTACACAGTCACCTGTTCCTGCACCCATCCAAGCAGTGCACATGGACACACAGCCACATGTTTCCCCATCTGCCCTTGAAACAACCATGCAGAGCCTTGTGAGACTCCGCAATTGCCAGCTGCTGCCTGTCAAGCAGAGAAGGCGTCCAAAGGGGTCAAGCACTTGGGGAACATTCAGCAAGAAGAGATTGAGCACTAAAAGAAACAAGCATGCCGTGTCCAGTGGTAGCACAAATGTGAATGCTCTTGCTGCGTACACAACTGGTGAGGTGGGAGTGCAGCCACACCATTCTCCATCCTCAGTGTTGCTTTAAGGCAAAGGTAGATAAGAGTGAAAGAAATGGAAGATGATGCTGATAGTAGTAGGCAGGATTAAATGGGAATGGATGGGAAGACGCACGAGTAGCATAACCACTAGCAGGGAACAGCTGGGCTAAATGGCCTGCTTTATGTTCATAGTCCAAAAGAAATGTGCTTCTTTTTCCAGCACCCTCACATCATTCATGTTTTCCCTGAGAGCAGCATTGAACCATCACGAGATAGGGGCAGTAACATCATCCTGACTCCTACAGCTGAGGTGGGTACTATTGACCTATACTGCAGAGCATAAAGCATGCGCAACAGTAATTCCATTGGAGGGAGGGAAGCTCTGACACTGATGTTCTTTCATTATTTCCTTTCATGTAAAATGTGCCCTTGAGAAAACAATCCTTGACACTTAAGGACGGCATTCCAGCAAAGGAGGCAGTGCAGGAGATGACGCAAGGATGTGATGATTCCTGCATCTGAGGTAGGTAATAAGTGCTTCATTGGCGACGTTATCAATTGGTGCCTTCACTGCAGAACTTAAAAAGGTGTGCGCAACAGTAATTTCAGTGGATGGAGGGAGGCAAGCTCTGACTCTGATTTGCTTTTCTTCTTTTCATGTAAAACATGCCGTCGAGAAAACAATCCTCGAGACTTCGGGTCAGCATTCAAGCAACGAAGGCAACTGGATCATGCTGCGGAGCTGGTCACGATGTGGAAAGGAACATTACATTTATGAATGAATTGGGAATGCACATTGGGATGCGCTTGGGAAACATTCACCAAGAATAGACTGAGCTCAGACTCTTGTGACTTTGCCTTCTTCACATGGACAATACAGTAGTGGAATAGAGAGCCAAGCGTTCATTCACCACAAGGCTCTCCAGGAACAATCTCTTTAGCTGTGCATAGCAGAGACTCGGCCTGTCTGTCTAACAGGAATGCTGGACACAACACTCATGTATCCATGCACAGCAGTTCCTCGGATACTTAATGAACTTAATAAAACTTTTCAATAATTAAACCCAGAATTGTTGAGGTTTTGTTTTGCATGCTATTTCCCCGACTTTGCAACTGCACTTCAGATATTCAACTATGGTGGAGGGGTGGGTGAAGAGGGGGAGGGGTGGGGAGAGCAGGGAGGGGTGGGGAGAGGGAGGATGCAAAATGCAGGGACCAGACAGTTGCAATGCCTGAAGTACTGTGGAGAAGGGGAGAAAGCAACTGGATTGGGCATCCGCAGCTGGAGGGAACGGCTGAATGGAGAGGGCCGGAAGCGAGAGGCCGTAGAGAGCCGCGGGGAGCAAGTGTGCGAAGCCCTTGGTGTCACCGGGTCCAGGGACTGGCCAGTAAGTCGTTTGCTGTTGTGTTTATAGCGCATGCACAGAAAAAGGCACTCCTCTTCCGTTCCGCTGCTCCCCCCCCCACTCTCTCCCCTTCCTCCCTCTCCCTCTCCTCCACCCCTCCCTCTTTCTCCCCCCCTCCCTCTCCCTCTTTCTCCCCCCCTCCCCCTCCCTCTTTCTCCCCCCTCCCTCTTTCTCCCCCCTCCCTCTTTCTCCCCCCTCCCCCTCCCTCTTTCTCCCCCCTCCCTCTCCCTCTTTCTCCCCCCTCCCTCTCCCTCTTTTCCCCCCTCCCTCTTTCTCCCCCCCTCCCTCTCCCTCTTTCTCCCCCCCCTCCCTCTCCCTCTTTCTCCCCCCCTCCCTCTTTCTCCCCCCCTCCCTCTCCCTCTTTCTCCCCCCCTCCCTCTCTTTCCCCCCCCCCCAACCCCCAGCACCGCTTCCGCTGGTCTCCCCGCGCTGCTTTCCCCGGCCCCTGCGCTGCTCTCCCCGGTCCGCTTCACACTCTCACTCCAGTCATTGTATTCTGCCACGTGTTTGTTAGGTTTCATCTCTGTGATTCTTTGAGCAGCGCCATCTTTAGTCCTGGCAGCTGCTACAGTCGCAAGCTGTGACGTTTTCGTGGCACATGCTGTATTTGCGCATGTGCCAAAACAGCGCCACCTACCGATCGCGTTGTCAACAATTGCGGTCTTGTTACAATGTAATTTTGCATTGGCTTATAGTGGAGACATACTGTTCTAACAGAGAAACAGACAGGCAGCTGTGTGTTAGCACCTGAAAGGAGCGCTCTCAGACCATTTAAACTGGAAGGAAGAGAATTTAGCCTGGTTATTTATTATTCTCTCTCAAAATTCTAAAAAGTCAAGCCAAAACAGAGATCTCTGATAATTTAAACTGAAGGAATGGAAGTTAGATTGTGACAATCTGTTATCCCTCAAAAAAATTCTAAAGCCAAATTGATTCATAAAAAAGTGTTTGCAAGTTGTTAATTGTTGAAATTCATCGCTGGAGAAGGAAAAACAATTTCGACTTCTGAATTAGACTACGGACTGTTCTACTGTTGAAGAACCATTTTTTTCCCATCGGACGGCTGTGAGGACTTCAAGCAACCTTGGACTGTTCCATATTCAACAGGAGCGTAAATCTGCAAGGACACTAATATTTTCTATTTTAAATATTGTTTATATCTTAGTAGTGTTTAAGAATTTTTAGTTTTTCTAATTGAACACTTAATTTGTTGATTCAAAGACACCTGGTTTGGTTAGCCTCATTCGGGGATAAATAGATGATACAATTTGGCTGGGTCTTTCTTTAATTTGGAACATTTAAAATGACATGTTAAACGATCTGTGGAGGGACAGGATTGAATCATCAGTGCATTTCTCTCAGCACAATCAGGATCGTATATTTTAATTGGGGGCTTTGACTGGAGCGTAACAATGTTAAATCAGTGTCCTCTGATTCTCTACCCTTTGCCAATTGGAACAGTTTCTCCCTATCTACTCTGTCCAGCCCCCTCATGATTTTGAACACCTCTATCAAATCTCCTCTCAACTATCTCTTCTCCAATCTATCCATGCAACTGAAGTCCCTCATTCCTGGAACCATTCTAGTAAAATCTTTTCTGCACCCTCTCCAATGCCTTTCTTCCTAAAGTGAAGTGCCCAGAATAGGACACAATACTCAAGTTGAGGCCAAACCAGTGTTTTACAAAGGTTCACCATAACTTCCTTACTTTTGTACTCTACGCCTGTATTTATAAAGCTCAGGATCCCATATATCTTATCAACCGCTTTCTCAGCCTGCCCTGCCACCTTGAATAATTTGTGCACATTTAGCCCCAAGTGCATCTGCTCGTGAACCCTCATTTAAAATTGTACCCTTTCTTTTATATTGCCTCTCCTTATTCTTCCTACCAAAATATATCACTTCACACTTCTTTGCATTAAATTTCATCTGCCACACTTCTACTCATTCCACCATTTTGTCTATGTCCTCTTGAAGTCTATCACTATCCTGCTCACAGTTCTCAATACTTCCAAGTTTTGTGTCATCCGCAAATTTTGAAATGGAGCCCTGCACCACCCAACTCTATAGTAAAAGCAAAATACTGCAAATGCTGGAAATCTGAAATAAAAACAAGAAATGCTGGAAATACGCAGCAGGTCTGGCAGCATCTGTGGAGACAGAAGCAGAGTTAACGTTTCAAGTCAGAGACCCTTCATCAGAACTGGCAAATATTAGAAATGTAAAAGGTTTTAAGCAAGTAAAGTGGGGGTGGGGCAAGAGATAAAAAAGAGAAGGTGTTGATAGGACAAGGTCACAGAGAATAACTGACCAGAAGATCATGGAGCAAAGGCAAATGGTATGTTAATGGTCTGAAAGCATAACCCCGAGCTTCCGGTTGCTGGCCATCTCAACACACACCCCTGCTCTCATGCCCACATCTCTGTCCTGGGATTGCTGCAGTGTTCCAGCTAACATCAACGCAAGCTCGAGGAACAGCACCTCATTTACGAATTATGCACGCCACAGCCTGCCAGACTGAACATTGAGTTCAATAATTTCAGAGCATGACAGGCCCCCCTTTTTATTTTGTTATTTTTTATTTTTTATTTTTGTTTTATTTTAGTTTGTTTCTACTGTGCCTAGCCACTGGTTTTTTTCATGTTTGTGCTTGGGGCCAGGGCTGTTCATTTTTCTGTCAATTAACACCCTCTCTCTACTAACGCTTTGTCTTTCAGCACACCATTAACATACCGTTTGCCTTTACTCCATGACCTTCTGGTCAGTTATTCTCTGTGATCTTGTCCTATCAACACCTTCTCTTTTGTTATCTCGTGCCCCAGCCCCGCTTTACTTGCTTAAAGCCTTTTACATTTCTAATATTTGCCAGTTCTGATGAAGGGTCACTGACCTGAAATATTAACTCTGCTTCTCTCTCCACAAATGCTGCAGGACCTGCTGAGTATTTGCAGCATTTCTTGTTTTTATATCACCCAAGTCTAGTTCATTAACATAGATCAAAAAAAGCAGTGGTCCTAACACCAACCCCTGGGGGACCTCACTATATACCTTCCTCCAGTCCAAAAACAATCGTTCACCATTACTCTCTGTTTCCTGTCACTCAGCCAACTTCAGATCCATGCTGCTACTGTCCCTTTCATTCTATGTGCGGTCAAAGGAATTCACTTTGGTCTGCTTAGTTTCCTTGGTTTGCTGCAGTACAACATCAGTCCATTAGACATGTGTTAGACATCAGTTAATCAGCTGGATAAGCTGTAGAAAATTGATTGCGGCTTTCCATCGCTAGTGTCGCCTCCAGGCTTGTTCTAAGCTGTTACTGAAAAGAAAACAGTTGACTTTTGCAGTAAAATTACTTATTTCTTTTCAGGCCTAAATTATTATTCTTGCATCCACAATTTGGTGTGCTGTAAGAAATTATGCTGTGCCTTCTAATTTTCTAAGTATTTGTACCCAGGGGTATGTGTAATTTGGGCGCAAAGCAAGTCTCCAGTGTAAAAAATTGAGGTAACGCAGGTGTAATATGTTTCACTATGACAGAATATCTTCACTCTTTTACACCACTATCGATCCCTGCCCCTGAAAGCATATCAACTCATTATAATGGCTCTGCCCCCAGGCTAAAGAGCCACACGCATGAATTCCGTGCACATATGCTGATTCAAAACAGGTACAAAGTTAAGCCCAGAATTTTAGCTATAGCAGGGATCAAAGTTATTTTTCTGGTGCTTCATTGCTATTTTTGGGTGGTTTTTATTTTTAAATTTATCCTCACTGTATTTTCTATTTCTTTGAATGCATTTTTATGGCATCAGTATAAGTCATATTAAAAATTATAAAGCTTAATTGAAATATTCTTAAACATGCTGTGTGCTGTGCCTAGTAAGCATGAATGATTAGATGGCTTGAAACTTTAATTTTCATATTCAGAGACAGAATATGTGATACGTATTTGGTGCTTTTCTCGGGCTATGATTGTTTACCATGATTTTTACTTGTTGATGCCCATTTTACGTTCTGCAGGATATGAATAGATATCTGTAAACTGGATGCAAAATTTAGTATAATTCAGCTGTAATTTCTCAATTACAGCCCGCAGGCAATTCCACTCCTGTATGTCTGTACTTCTCCAGATTTTATACGGTCAGCAAGCCCTGTGCTTTATATCTAATGCAACAGGACCACAGCTGAATGTTCAAACTGCCCAAGAGGCTAGCCTACCTGCAGGGTAAAACAAAGCATTAAAATATTTTCATGCTTTCAGTACTGCGTGATGATTTACTGAAGAAGTAAAGAAGGTTCTTCTCCCTGTGGTTTTAATGTAACAAGATACAATGAAGACAGGACAAGAAAACAAAACTAACACTAAAACTGGAGCTATGTATAATCCAACCAGCATATCTGTTGGAAGAAAGGTCTAAGGTATTTTCTGTGATTTTAGGATCTACCTATGACATTGCAGTGTGTGTCTCCTGATTGCTTTTGCAATAGGTTTGTACATTATATGCACGGTGCAAGGAAATGCTACCTGAAAATTTCACGATACATCTTCTAAATAGGTGTGCCAGTAATCAGGATGGCAATCAGAGAATCAGCTGCAGGCCTGTTTCATACCACATACATTTTGCCATAAGCATTACAAAATGGCAGCAGATGCTCTTCTAAAGAGCATGCGAGAGCCTTTTTCAGGGACTCAAATGAAATACATGCAAATTAATGTAATTTCAACCACAACTTCCCATGCTTTCCACCAGTAATGTGCTGGTAGCTTTGTACAACCATATAAAATAGATTCAGCAGAAAACTGCTTAGAAAGAGCATAATTGAACCAGAGATGTTCTGCATGCTCAGTCCCTTAGAAACCAGCTCTATAATCCAAGGCAAAGCCACCTGGATATTTCAGAGGAGATGTGCCTTCATCACCTTTCAAAGTTGGATTCTTAAAGGTGTACTGTTAATGTTTGTGGGCCAGAAATTTAGCTCCACAGCACCACTGGAGTGTGTGCTAGTCCATGCTGGGAAGGGCTCTTTTGGGCGTGCCGTGCATGCGTTGGAAACGCCCAATTGGCTAGATCGTGGCGTCAAACAGCTATCCCAGCTAATTCAATGCACACTTTTGAAAGTTGGACTGCACCAGTCTACTAAAAGCATGCAACATCCCCAGAAAAGAACATGCATTCAGCTGCAAGAGGGAGCTCCCACTATCACTGTTTAAAGTTTTACAAGTGTTCCAATTTTTGTTTGCTAAAATTTGAGAATTTATATTTTAAAACTGAAAAGGGATCCCATAGATGCTGGAACTTTGGGTGTATTTTTAAATGTTACTGCAAGATTTGGACTGAGATTGAACTGCAAACAGTTACTGAATGCACCTGTTTTCAAATAAAAACCCAGCACGGGGTTGTTTTGACTTGGAGAGATGGTTACAAAGAAGTGACAAGCCAAGATTTATAGCTGTCAGGAGACTGGGACTTCTGGGAAGTTTTAGTTTCATTTTGAACTATTACAACAGACAGTTGGTGTTTGGCCTGAAACAGAAGAAGACGCTGCTCATCTCTCTCTTGAAAACCAATCCTGTATCTCTATTGTCATATAGGCCCCCATCTGTCAAGAATAAGGCGCATTAATTTTGTCATGAACATTGATTTTAAACTGTTCCTGGTGTGAGGGGAGGACTTGTTGAACAGATCAGCCATGGCTGGAAAAGACATTTGCATATTAACAGATGGTGTGTGGAAGGTTGAAGCAGCCATTCCCTGACATTCAACGCACTATGGACTTCTGATCACCAGACATTGAACGTGGGGGAGCTCGCATTCCAGATTGACTCCTAAGATGGCCGAATACACAAACGGACATAGTCAAGCCAGTTAGTCACATGACTAACCTGCTGGGAAACCTGAGTTGTGTGAATTTGTACAAACAGTTTGGACAGAAAGCTGTTTGCTCCTGGACTGAGAAGATCTGTCTCCTATCTGCTCCCATCTCTTTCTCATAAGCCTCTGAAGCCACTGAAGACACATGAAACCCAAGAGAGAAAAGTCTCCTACTGCGAACAAGGTTTAACAAGAATACTAGGCCCCTTCGAATAGCAAGATCTACCTCCAATCAAGGACTCTATAGTGAGCTTGAAGAAACATAAAAACAACTCTTCAGATATTGCCTCAAACGTTTCCACTTTATTTCTCTTCTGCTCTTTTCTGTCTCTATTTGCATGTGTGTATCGCATATGCATGCTAGCGTGGGCCGTGGCATGTATCCATAGGCGTTAATAGAATTAGAGTTTAAGTTTAATAAATTTCAACTTTTCTTCTTTAAACCGAAGAAAGCCTGTTTGTGCTGGTTTCTTTGCCTTATAATTGGAAAGGGGTGAAGAAGGATTCACCAAGGGGAGCTAAAAACACGGTCTGTTTAAAATTAAACCCTGCTACAGTAAGACCAGGTGAAGGCTGAAAGGGAACCCTAGAACCTGGTCGTAACAGAAATTTGGGTGCTAGCATCTGGAATTGACCCACAGACAAATGAGAGAAATTGGAAGTGGGAAGTCAAGTTTTTCCCAATCAAAAAAGGGCAAAATTTTAATACACATTTTCTTGTGGTTGCGTGTGCTTGAATACTAACATATCTGCGACTGATGCTAGTAGAACCCCAAACCAGAGTTTTTTTTTTATTCATTCATGGGATCTGGGCATCGCTGGCCAGGCCAGCATTTATTGCCCATCCCTAATTGCCCTTGAGAAGGTGGTGGTGAGCTGCCTTCTTGAACCGCTGCAGTCCATGTGAGGTAGGTACACCCACAATGTTGTTAGGAAGGGAGTTCCAGGATTTTGACCCAGCGACAGTGCAGGAACGGCAATATAGTTCCAAGTCAGGATGGTGTGTGACTTGGACAGGAACTTGCAGGTGGTGATGTTCCCATGCATCTGCTGCTCTTGTCCTTCGAGGTGGTAGAGGTCGCAGGTTTGGAAGGTGGTGTCTAAGGAGCCTTGGTGCATTGCTGCAGTGCATCTTGTAGATGGTACACACTGCTGCCATTTTGCGTCGGTGGTGCAGGGAATGAAAGTTTGTGGATGGTGTGCCAATCAAGCGGGCTGCTTTGTCCTGGATGGTGTCGAGCTTCTTGAGTGTTGTTGGAGCTACACCCATCCAGGCAGGTGGAGAGTATTCCATCACACTCCTGACTGTGCCTTGTAGATGGTGGACAGGCTTTGGGGAGTCAGGAGGTGAGTTACTCACCGTAGGATTCCTAGCCTCTGACCTGCTCTTGTAGCCACAGTATTTATATGGCTACTCCAGTTCAGTTTCTGGTCAATGGTAGCCCCAAGGATGTTGATAGTGGGGGATTCAGTGATGGTAATGCCATTGAATGTCAAAGGGAGATGGTTAGATTCTCTCTTGTTGAAGATGGTCATTGCCTGGCACTTGTGTGGCGCAAATGTTACTTGCCACTTTTCCGCCCAAGCCTGGATATTGTCCAGGTCTTGCTGCATTTCTACACAGACTGTTTCAGTATTTGAGGAATCGTGAATGGTGCTGAACATTGTGCATTCATCAGCGAACATCCCCACTTCTGACCTTATGATTGAAAGAAGGTCATTGATGAAGCAGCTGAAGATGGTTGGGTCTCGGACACTACCCTGAGGAACTCCTGCAGTGATGTCCTGGAGCTCAGATGATTGACCTCCAACAACCACAGCCATCTTCCTTTGCGCTAGGTATGACTAACCAGCAGAGAGTTTTCCCCCTGATTCCCATTGACCTCAGTTTTGCTAGGGCTCCCTGATGCCATCCTCGGTCAAATGCTGCCTTGATGTCAAGGGCAGTCACTCTCACCTCACCTCTTGAGTTCAGCTCTTATGTCCATGTTTGAACCAAGGCTCTAATGAGGTCAGGTGCTGAGTGGCCCTGTCGGAACCCAAACTGGGTATCACTGAGCAGGTTATTGCTAAGCAAGTGCCACTTGATGGCACTGTTGTTGACACCTTCCATCACTTTACTGATGATTGAGAGTAGACTGCTGGGGTGGTAATTGGCCGGGTTGGACTTGTCCTGCTTTTTGTGTACAGGACATACCTGGGCAATTTTCCAGATTGCCGGTTAGATGCCAGTGCTGTAGCTATACTGAAAGTAACTTGGGATAAGTTAAAAACACTGTCTATGGAGGAGTTGATAAAAATGGCTGAACAGTGTGGGATCACTGTACTTGGCAAAGCCAGGAAGTCTGAACTCCTAAGGCTAGTGGCCAACCATTTTTCCCTTGAATCTGAAGAAGCAGAAGCAGTGTTAGAAGTAGACTCCAAAAGGGTATTGTTAGCAAAGATAAATTGGAACATAGCAAACTTGAATTTGAGGAGAGAGAGAAAGAGAGGAGAGGGAGAGAGAAAGAATATTCCGGAAGGAATGCGAAGAGAGAGAGTTGAAGTGGCTTGAGTTAACTAGGGGGTGACAGAGTAACCCCAGTGAAAGCATGGCCAATATGGAGGAGCATAATTCAGGGCTGGGTACAAAACTGTTAAAAGTAGCTCAACTAATTCCAAAATTCAATGAGGAGGATGTAGAATGATCTTTTGTGTCCTTTGAGAAACTGGCAAGGCAGCTAAAATGGCCAGCTGAGACCTGGCCTCTTTTACTACAAAGCAAGCTAACTGGAAAAGCCTGTGAGGTTTATTCCCTGTTGCCAAATGAGAGTTCATCAAATTATGAACTGACCAAAAATGTTATCCTCTGGGCATATGAGTTGGTACGCAAAGCCTAAAGTTTAGAACCCTCAAGAAGCAAGCTAATCAAACTTATCTGAAGTTTAAAAGAAGTAAGCAGCTGGCTTTTGACCAGTGGCTGAGGGCTCTTAAAGTACAGCTCAGCGATGAGAATCTCAGAGAAGTAATTCTGTTAGAGGAATTTAAACTCTGACTCCCACTCTCCATAAAGAACCAGGTAGAGGAGCAGCGGGTCCAGAGTTCCTGGCAAGCAGCCATCCTGGCCAATGAGTTTGCTTTAATTTATAAGTCAGTTTCCCAGGGAGAACCTTTCCTAGTCACCCCCAAAAATCAGAATGAGACAAAGGGCGGAAAGGTGATAGGAGCCCAAGCAGTCCTGGGAGAGAAAGGAAAGCAGGAAACATAGGGGACCCTCCTCTAGCCAAAGAGGAAGGTGCTGTGAGCAAGAGTGAGACCCAGAGACCTGTATGCTTCCATTGTAATAAAGCAGGGCACTTAAGTGCTGACTGCTGAAAACTAAAGGGAAAACCTGTAGGATCAACCAGGCCACACTCTGGTGCGGCACAGTGGTTTGCACCAGAGCCTCACAGCTCCAGTGACCCAGGTTCAGTTCTGGGTACTGCAGAGTTTGCAAGTTCTCCCTGTGACCACATGGGATTCCGCCGGGTGCTCCGCTTTCCTTCCACAGCCAAAGACTTGCAGGTTGATAAGTAAATTGGCCAATGTAAATTGCCCCTAGTGTAGGTAGGTGGTAGGAGAATGGTGGGGATGTGGTAGGGAATATGGGATTAATGTAGGATTAGTATAAATGGGTGGTTGTTGGTCGGCACAGACTTGGTGAGCTGAAGGGCCTGTTTCAGTGCTGTAACTCTCTATGACTCGCTCAGTGAAGAAGGGATACCTGATGGTAAGCACAGCGGAACAAGCTGTGGCTTTAAGTGCAGTAAGAGTGAGATCCAGGAAGTCTACTGCTGCAAGTGCAAGAAAATTTTATAGGGTTCCTGAGGATTGTCAGAGTTTTGTGTCTGAAGGGAGAGTAACCGCATACCCCTCGAGTGGGGCAAGCAAGCCCACAGTAATTCTCAGGGACGCAGGGGTCACCAGATCCCTTTTACTGGGAAAAGGCCTGACCTTTAGCCCAAAGAGTGCAGCGAACACCAAAATGGTGGTGAATGGTATTGGAGGGAAGCATATGCCTATGCCTGTACCTGTACATCAGGTGTACCTGGAGTGCGACCTAGTTTCGGCGACTGTAGGGATAGTCCCTAGTTTGCCTGTGGACGGGTTTGACCTGCTCCTAGGTAATGATCAGGCAGGGGTGAAGGTGGTAGCCCCCGCAGTAATGAAAGAAAGACCGCAGGAGGTCAGAGAGACAGGGCCATGGCAGGAGACAGTCCCCTGCAGGGTCCCTGAATGTGTAGTGAATCAGGCCATGATCAAACCAGCTCCCCCAGAGGAGACTGCATTGACACTGCAGGCAAATGACCATGAGGTCTGCCTGTCCAAGACTTTCTTTGGAAAGTTAAGATACCCAGGGAATTAAGTAAATGGATTTTCCCTAGCTGAGGCTCAGTGAGCCGACCCAGTATTGAGAGTTAGCACAGGCTGCCTAGTCTGAAAGTGAAGCAGAGGGAGTCCCTGACTGCTACTTTTTAAAGAATGAGGTACTGATGAAGAAATGGAGTTCTCCTCACAGACCTGAGAGCAAGGAATGGGCAGTAGTTCACAAGTTAGTTGTGCCATAGAGGTACCAGAGAGAAATATTAAGAAAGGCCCACAAGACTACACTGGTTGTACATGCCAGTATACGAAAGACCAAAGCCCACATAAGACAGCAGTTTGACTAGACAAAAATCCACAAAGATGTGGTGGAGTACTGCAGGAGTTGCCACATGTGCCAGGTTGAGGGGAAACCCCAACCTACTATGAAACCTGCACCCCTAAGTCCTGAACCAGTGTTAGGAGGACCCTCCAGCAGAGGGCTGGAGAATTATAAGGGACCCCCACCGAGAACAAAAGGGGACAGGCAGGCACACAGCTGGCAAAAGGTTAGATAGAGAAGGGGAAAAGTGACCAAGTGGGCAGGTCAAAGGAAGTTCAGGAGGAATCCCTGATGAAAACCCATACTGTCTGGTCAGCCACCCCGGAAAATGTGAAAAGTTAGACCCCACATCCTCCTATGTAAATGCAGACATCAGAAGCACCCCACCAGAAATGCTAACAGCATTTACAGGAACCTGTAGATACAAAGACAGTCCTCACGGGGGCATGGAAACCGTGAGGGTGATCCCTCACCTAGTCGAAGTGCCACAGGGGAGTGCAGTAGAGTCTGCACAAATACCTGCAGGCAGGAATGTCCTCTGGGACAAAGGGGAGATTAGCAAAGAATCCTTCCCCACAGTCAGAAAAAAAGCAAACCACCCATCCCCTGAAGCCAAAAACCTTTGAATGACTCAGCAAAATACTGAGAGAGAGTTTAGGATAGACCCACCTACTCCTGACTATTATTTTTTAAATTACCTCAGCAGCAACAAAGACTCTAGGCAGCCATGGAAATGGACAAACGGAAGAGAAACTTTCCAAAAAAAAACACGTTTATTGGGTTGCTGAAAAGGGGGCAATTAAAGCAGCATTGGCACCAAGAGAAGACAGGCTGCAATAAGTTTTAGGATTTATGAATGAATGGGAATGAATGAGAGCAGTGCATGTTTTTTTATGTATCTTACATTTTTCTCAACCCTTTTAATGAAATGCGCCTTTTCGCAAGTCGCATTTGATTCCACTGGGTGTGGAGGCATCATGCTAGATCCCCACCTGCTAAGAATGAGGCACATTAATTTTGTCATGAGCATTGATTTTAAACTGATACTAGAGTGAGGGGAGAACAGATCAGCCATGGCTGGAAAAGACATTTGCATATTAGCATACAATGTTTGGAAGGACAAAGCAGCCGTTCTACCAACATTCAACCGACAATGAACTTTTGATCATCAGACGTTGAAGGTAGGGGAGCTCGCATTCCAGATTGACTGCTAAGATGGCCGAATACACGGACGGACATGGTCAAATCATTTCGTCACATGACTAACCTGCTGGGGAACCTGAGGTTTTTGAATTTGTACAAAAAGTTTGGGCAAAAGCTGTTTGCTCCTGGACTGAGAAGATCTGTCTCCTGTCTGCTCCCATCTCTTTCTCACAAGCCTCTGAATCCACTGATGACACATGACCCTCAAGAGAGAAAAGTCTCCTACAGCGAACAAGGTTTAAGAATAATACTGGGCCCCAACGAAAAGCTAGATACAGTCAAGGACTCTACAGTGAGCTCGAAAAACCATAACAACAACTCTTCAGATATTGCCTCAAACCTTTCCACTTTATTTTTCTTCTGCTCTTTTCTGTCTCTATTTGCATGTGTGTATCGCGTATACATGCTATCATGGGTGTGTCGTGTATCCGTCGGCGCCAACCGAATTAGAGTTTAAGTTTAATAAATTTCAACTTTTCTTCTTTAAACCTAAGAAAGCCTGCTTGTGCTGGTTTCTTTGCCTTATAATTGGAAAGCGGTAAACAAGGATTCACCAAGGGGGAGCTAAAAACACGGTGTGTTTAAAATTAAACCCTGTTACAGTAAGACCAGGTGAAGGCTGAAAGGGAACCCTAGACCTCTTTCTCACCTGGTCATAACACCAGTGTTTCAGATTCCTATTTCCTCCTGTATTTGTAGAAATCCTGCATGTGTGCGAAGCCTTTGCATGTCGGATTTGTGGAACTGAAACCTTGTTGTTGCACTCCTTCTGTAAGACCAATGTGGAGCCTCAGTAGCTGCATCTCATGGAAAGCCTACCCAAACTGATCATCAACATCACCTGGAAAGAACTGTTCTAGGATGATCCCAGTGATGGCCGCCTATATACATTTGGGGTGCCTAACCAAAACAAAAGATTTCATTCCATACCTTCTTTTCAGCCTAAGTGTTTTTTTTTATTCCTCTATTTCTTTGTAACAGCTGTAAACAAAAATCCCCTTTATTTTTTCCCGATTAACTGGTGCATATGTATAAGTATGTGTTTGAGGGCTAGGATAAATAAATTCCTTTTAATATTGTAATTTGTGTGTATGTTTACTTTATTATTGGTTAAGACTTGGTTTATGTTATGACCAGGTGAGAAAGGTGTCTAGGAGTCTTTTGCTGTCTTTACCCGGTCTTATTGTAACAGGGATTTATTTTTAAACACACTGTGTTTTGAGCTACCCCTTTTGTGAATCCTTGTTCATAGCTTTCCAATTATAAGGCAAAGAAACCAACACACCAGGTTGTCTCAGGTTTAAAAAAGAAAGAGTGAAATTTATTTAAACTTAAACTCTAATACGTTTAATGCCTACGGATATACGATGCGTCCATTCCAACATACACACGCAATATACACATGCAAATAGGGACAGAAAAGAGGAGAGGAAAATATAGTAGAGAGGGGTTTGTAGCAATATCAGAAGAGTTTCTTGTTTACTGTGCTTTGAGCTCAGTTGATTGTAGGTAGTCTTGCTGTTCATCAGGGCCCAGTGTTCTTCTTAAATCTTGTTCACGAAGGAGACTTTTCACTCTTTGAGGTTTACGTGTTTTCAATGGATTCCAAAGCTGGTGAGAAGTGAGGTGAGAACAGACAGGAGAGAGGTCTTCTTAAACCAGAAGCCAGGAGCTATCTGATTTCAAACACTCTGTTGGAAGTTCAAATTCCAACAGCCAGCTAGTCATGTGACTAAAACTGGTCTGACTACCTCTTCTGTGTCTGTGGATTCTGCTATTTTAGCAATCAACCTGGAAAGCTAGCTCTGCCACCTTCAACGTCTGATAATCAAAAGTCCATTGCTGGTTGAATGGGTCAGGGCATTGTCCTTTGTCCCTTGTTCCAACACTGTCTGTTACCATGCAAATGTCTTTCCAATCAGGGGCTTGCAATTTTATGTTTTAAAATTCATGTGGCGAAATAATGTGTGCCTCAGTCTTGGCAGCTGGGGGGTTTGCCTGACTGTTTATAATACACAGATAATTTTATTTCTTAAAGAAATCTGGTTGGTGTGTTTAATCTGGGGGGAAATAGAGTACATGATTGACTGTATCAGTAAGTGGGAAATTTCAATATATGTTGTGACCTGTTCCAAGTGGGACTAGAATAAATAGTGCACTCCTCCCGCCTCAGTCATAACAAAAGGACCAGCCATCCAAATAGCAGGTAAGGTGATTTTTGACTCATTTCCGCTATTGCAAATTTTGTGGAAGTACCGGGGAGTGTTTTTGGAGCTGCTGTGGTGAGTTGCTAGATTTGGCACAGATTGTTGCTGCATCCTCACAGGGAGGGAAGAGGACTTGGTGACCTCTCCACACATAGGCTGCAACAGGTATGGGAGCTGTAGCTGCAGTGCCTCCAGATCTGCACCAACACAGGAAGATGAAGCAGAGGCTGCAGAGAGGGGAAGCTCTGCACGGAGGGAGGAGAAGGAGGAGGAGGAAGAGGAGGAGGCAAGGAGGAGGCATTTTGGATGCCTTCACTCCAGCTGAGCTGCCCATGTGCATCTATTCAGACTCTGCTTCTCTTAGGATGGCTCTTCACCACCATTGCTCCACTCTACCCCACCTCCCTATTCATCTATGGCCCATCACAGCATCCCCTTGGCCAGAATAAAAGACACCAACAAAAATCTTTGTGAAACAATACATCTAATTATACAAGCAACCATGAACTATTCACCCTTGTGCATTCCCTTAATACCTGTCATGCAGGTGCCTTTGCCCGACCTAATTCTCCCATGCAGTGCTATCACAGTGGCTGCAGCATGGCTGGTGGAAGGCTGCTGAATTTCATTGGTGGAGACTGCAGATGGCCTTGCAGGATGACCTCAAGAAGCTCTGGGCCTTGAGGCCTGTCTTCAGACTTCATCACCTCGGTATGGGCACAGCTGCCTGGGCTGGCTGGCAGAGAGGCAACAGCAAGGGCACTGGCAGAGTGGCAGTGGTGGGACCACGAATGCTGTCATTCTGAGAGAGGACAGCAGGTTCGTGATCCACTGCCACTCCCCCTGGAGCTATACCAGTAATCTATCGGTACAGATTGCTGGATTGCTATGGGAGTCTGCATGCCCCTTTGAGCCCTGAGATCCACAGCCATGATGGCAGCAGTCTGGGTTTGCATGGCGGCAAGCATGGATCTCATGATCTCTGTCTGAGCTTCCACTGCAGCACTCAGATGTTGGGTGACTTCTGCCTGTGCTGCAATGGCCATCAGATACTACATCATTGTTGGGTTTGCAAGTGATATCATGGAGTTGGCCAGTACTTCTATGGTGGAAAGGATTAGCTCCAAGCTCTCCACGAAGCCCTGTACCAAGTTAGAACTGGAGTCCTCCATGCTTCTCGACACAGTGACAGGAGGTTGTCTGGCAGGCTTGCTAATGCACCAAGCTTCTTGGTATGCTTGTTCATCAGGGTTCTTCTGTTCTCTTTACCCATCAAAGTCTTCATCTGAGTCCCCTGCAGCAGAACTCATCTGTGGCCTTTCCCTCCTGTGAACTGGCATCCAAACCTTCCTTTCCCCCTGGCCTAGCTGCAGCCCACTTGTGCCCATACAACTGTACAATTTACTTTTTTAAAAAAGGCAGATTACATTAAAATGGCTGTTGTGCCAGTTTATTTTAACCAAGAAACAAATTAATGCCTGATAACTCACCATATGCAAATCCTGACTTTACACTAACCTCTAAAGTTCGCCCAATGCCAGTGTCTGAGCTGGTGGCTGTGAGTGTCAGGTCAAGTGACGGTGCTTCTTTATCAGTGCTGCAGTGTTGATCTCGGCTTCCTCCTGAGGATGCTGTGGCTGTGCAGGCAGCAGGTATTAGGTGTCTGAAATGGGGACGCTTGGATGAGGGAAGTGAAGTGTGATGTCCTCGGAACTGGAGTGAGGTTTAGCTGAGTTTAGAATAAGATATGTGAGGCAAAGACTGAGACAGCAGCAGCAGGCTGTTGAACATAAAGGCTTCTTCTTTATTCTGTTTTACTTTCACTTTCCCTTTGCTAGACTATGTGTTCTACATCAGCCTCTAGAGTACACAATGCACAATGCAACTGCAATTTCAAAACACTGCAACACTACACAGGGTGGGGTGGAAAGAAAGAGGTCCACAGTCACACCATCAGTAGCTTGCACATCATTCCATAGCAGGATGAGAGTGAGCTGGGAGTTGAGGCATAAGGCAGGAACATACAATCATCCTCAATGTTCTCAGTGACAGCATATGCCAAGGGCTCTGTCATAGCGGCCCCATGATGCAGAGAACCATCTACTCTGTGGGGCTCAGGAGATGCAGTAGTCCTTGTCCCACACCTGTTCTGCTCTTTTCCCAGTGGTTATGGGCAACTTTGTCCTACAAGAGAGAGAGAAGAATGTCAATGATTGTGTTACATATTGCCACAGCTGAATAACTGGACACATGTGCAAGCAGTGGGAGATAGGTTTGAGGGTGAAAGTTAGGCTTGAGTCCTGAGTACTGGAGACTGTTGCTGGGTGAGTGATGGGTGTGGTGGCTTGAGAGGTTGGTGGTGCGGTGAGTAGGAAATGTCATGTGAAGATACATTCACTGACCTTGACAAACAATAGAGGGAGAAAACACAGCATCTGAAGAAAATCTCCCAGCTGCCAGCAAATAGCTGGTGTAACAGGGAGGCCAAGGGCTGGAGGTTGGAGTTGTAAGGAGCGTCATACAGGAAAGGTTTGTGAGGGGAGTTCCAAACATTGGTTCCAAGTGAAAAGTTTAGAGAGCCATAGAGCCATCATTCACCATGAATGAAGACATTTAATTCAATTCAAGATGTGAAATTGATCAGTGGAGGAGCTCCCAGGATGCCAAAGAGAATAAAGAGACAATTGTTTTGCTTGGTTGTCCTCAGCAGGTCGTTGAACATTTCATGGCACTATATCACTATCTTGGATTTGAACAAAGTAAGTACACTGTAACTTTTCTCCGCATGGCTCTGTTTTATGAGGCTTCCTTCCTTGTGAGCCTAGCAGGTGGCCTTTCCTCTGGCAGATCCTGTTTCGGAGCATCAGTAGATTGGCAATTATAAAATTACGGGTTTGCCTCCTTCTGCCACCACTTGCCTGAGGGCTTCCTTGCAAGCCTCCAGTATATGAAGTTGAAGTCATAATAAAGTCTCTAAAAAATCACAAAGGAACCCCTTGGTAAGACATCACAATGGTTGGGCATTTTGCCAAAAACTGGAGGAGTAAACACATTCCACTTAGCAGCTGTGCCTCCAGGAATCTGCCGCCAAGGGAGAGGAAGGAGAATGAGCATACTGGAATGAATACTACAACTTCCAGGAATAAATTAAAAGGCTAATTAGAGTAGTAGAGAAAGACCTGGAAAAAAGCATAGAAGATGAGGCTAAACATAACAGTAAAAAATTCTTCAAAGCCACATCAAGAGAGCAGTCAAAGAGGTGAAATCTATAAAAGATGCAACTGGGCTGGAAACAGAGGATCGAAACAAATTAGTAAATAATTTGAATGACTACTTTCACAGGGAAAGCAGCAGGTCCTCTCCAAACAACAATATCCCAAGTAAAACCAGTAACTTTGTTATAAATAGAAGTTTTTATCTTTCATGGGTTGTGGGTGCACTGATAAGGCCAGCATTTATTGTGCATCCCAGGTAAGGAGGCGGTTCAGCGTCCAGGCAATCAATCCACTCTCAGGAGGTGGGCAGTCACTAAATTTGTTTAAGGAGGCTGCGAGCATTCAATTTAACTGTATTTTTATTTTTAAGTCATGGAAGTTGGGTTTCCTGGGGCTGAGGAATCCCAACAGGTAAAAGGAGACAAGAAGGGCCAGATCCTTGAGCTAAATGCATTTATTGCTCTGCTTGTGAGCCAGGAGGATTAGGAGTGTTTCCTCCAGATCCAACAAGCTTATCTCCACCTATTTGGACACTCACGATTGGCTGACCCCCACCCACTATGATGCCCAATTCAACCCGCCCCCACCACCCACACCTCACGATGTCTGTTTTACGCACAATGTCGAAACCCCCCTCTGCGATCGTCAAACAACATCCAACGATGTCCAAGCCCTTCCATGATCAGATGAGCCCCCAGACGCCCCAGGTTCTCCGACTGCTTTCCTGCTCAACAGGCAGCCAGCCTGTCAATCTGGCTGGTTGTCAGGCAAGAAACCTGTTTAAATAATCTAAAAGACATCATATGATTGATTTTTGCAGGATGTGTGGAAAAAACCCTTACTTACAGGTTTCCTGTCTGAAAATCATCCCCCAACCCATTCCCCCTCTCTTCCTAGCTTTGAGTAAATAGCAGGACCAAAGTCTGAGAGATGATTTTATGAAGATCAATAAGATGGTTGAAGGTATAGAAAAAGTTAGCCTAGAATATTGTTTTAAATTAAGCTTCGGGGAAGGAGTTTCTGCTAGGTTGCGCTGGTTTTCTTTATGCAATTCCCCAGAAATTCGCCACACTAACGCAAAAATCAAGGAATTTTAAGTACAAATTACATTTAGCACAAAGCAAGTTTCCACAATCTTCTGTGCTAGTTTTTAAAAATATCATGCTGGCAATAGGCCCCACCTACCAAACTGGCCACACCCCAAATCAATTTCCATTAATTGTGCCTGTTTGGGAACCTTCTAGCAGGTTCTTAAAGTTATGTTTTTTTAGGCACAAGAACACTTAAGAGGCACATTTTAAAGCTTTTAAGTGTTTTTTTTTAAACTTACTGAGAAACTGACTACAGTACACCAATATAACTAGTAAATGGTTCTGTATAGTTTTTTTTTAAGTAATTTTCAGCGATTTAAAATTAGGAGATACTCGCAGGTGGTGGACGAGACACTGATTAAAATGCTAATTTTTTGTGATGAACTCATTTTCAGTTGTATTAATAAAACTGTTCCAGGTTACCACTCTTAAATATAATCACGGATTATTTTTGGTGTAATCTTTTAAAAATTACATTCTAAAACATTGCCCGATTTCCGCTGGTTCATGGCAGAATTTTCGTTCAGTGATGTGGAATTGACTTTGAGCGGAAACTTGAGAAAAAGACTTCTCAAAACTAATGTGATTTTGGGTGCAATTAACACCCAGATCAACAATTGTGCCAAAAGCAGAAACTCATGGCCCAGAAATACAACTAAAGGACACCGCTTCAAACTAGTAAAAGGTAACTTTAAGTCTGATATCAAGAAATACTTTTTCACACAAAGGGAATCATTTTGACTTGAGGCAATAGTGTAAAGCGGGCAATATTGAATCAGCCACGCTTTATATATCTCTTCTGGTTTTCAATTCCATTAAAGTTGAGCTGACGGCACTAGATACCTGATGTAGGTGCTTTCTCAGCACACTCTGTGCTTTGTTAAAAAAATGCAGGGCTAGTTGATTAGTTTTTATCATGTGAAGTCAGCCTCGTGGCTCCCAGTTGCAGCTCCCTGGAGCCGCTGCCTCTGCATTATCAACCCTTGTGTAGGAATGGAAGAGTAAGCTAACTGGGGTGCAGGGGTTGTAGAGGATAAAACTATGAAAGTGTCAATGTTATGTTCTGCTGTAGTAAAAGCAGGCAAATGAAACACTGTGTTGCACGAACAGAGATAAAAATCTAAGAAGAGGTTTTATTGCTGCAGAAGAGAATAGTCAAACCCTGCACTGTGCACAGTTCTGGCCAACAAATTATAGGAAAGATATTATTGTCCTTCAGAGGGCTCAGTGATGGATTAGGAGGATCATTATTAGTATCAGGAATTTAATTTATAAGGAAAGGAAATTGGGCTTGTTTGCTTTGGGAAAAAGGACACTTCAAGGTGATTACATTTTTCAAAAAATATGAAGGGAATTGGGAAAAAGAAATAATCCAGGCAAATACCTGGAGAGAAAAGCTGAAAATTAGTGAGTAAGAAATGAAGTCAAAAAGAACATTTTCACCCACTGGGATATATATGAATAGTGGAACCAGTTATTAGGAAAAGCTGTTGAAGTGTCAGATTGCTTTGGTAGCAGAGGAGAAATTTAAAGTTTAAAGTCAATGGGCATAAGCCATCGAATGCACTGGCTTTGATTTGATTTTTTGAAAATCCCTGTCTATTTTTTAATCCTCTACCTATGACACAGAAACAATTAGCAGTGTTATCAAAGACCTGCCACAGCCAATCACCACCATAACTCCCAGTTGGACTCCTGAAATATAAAACAATCAGAATTGGTGCAAGTGATGGGCACATCTTTGTGGTAGGTTGAAACCCCACTATGCCAAATATGCACCCCAGTTCCACAAAGGCAAAATACTTGGGCCCTTGTTTTCTTTGGCCTCCTTATCTTGAGAGACAATGGATACGCGCCTGGAGGTGGTCAGTGGTTTGTGAAGCAGCGTCTGGAGTAGCTATAAAGGCCAATTCTAGAGTGACAGGCTCTTCCACAGGTGCTGCAGAGAAATTTGTTTGTCGGGGCTGTTGCACAGTTGGCTCTCCCCTTTCGCCTCTGTCTTTTTTCCTGCCAACTACTAAGTCTCTTCGACTCGCCACATTTTAGCCCCGTCTTTATGGCTGCCCGCCAGCTTGTTTATGGAAGTACAATTGAATTACATATGATATCCAGCAGCATTAAAATATCAAGTCGTCTCAATCCAGATTAACAGAGCACTTCACCAAGTCAGATCTGTAAAAGGAACATTGGCCTAGAAATTCATTGAAACTGCACCCATTTTACAGGAAAAAAATAGGCACTTATGCATCCAACATGCAGCGTGAGCACGCACCGTCCATACTGGAAGTGCGCAACCTGCCATATTGATAAAGGCTCCAGTGCAGTCATCTAGAACTCGCACCTTAAACCAACAAACATTTTCAAAGCGCTTTGGGGTGAACACAGGCACGAGTGCAAATTGAAGATTGCATTCCCAGAAGGTCTCTGGTTCCCGACGCCTCCAGAATGCACTGCAATTTCCAAAGAGAGGGCAGGCGTTGGGGATCCAGGAATTCGCTCGCCTGCAATTAGCTGCCTGTTAAGCTCCTTGAGGAGCTCATTGATGGGCTGGGGGAGGGCCAGAGAGAACTTTCAAAGAGGAGAGTGGGAGGAGCGAACAGACTGGAGCATGTAAGTGATTAGCTGTCGGGAGCAATGTGGTTGGACATTGTTTGATGTCGATAATCATTTAAAGAAATCGAAAAAGAAGTGTGATTGAAAAATAGCCCTTTACCTACCTTCCTGTTCATCGTTTGGCCACTTGATTGCACCGTAACGCTGCTGGCCCTCTGATCTGCTCTCTGCACCATTCTCCAAGGCATTGGCAAGCCCTGTCATGGCTACGATCTGCCTTTCAACATTACATTCTGGAGCCATTTCCCACCTCCATGCTGGTCCTGGCACCAGTCCAATTAGATCATTTACATTTGAAGATAACACTGAGTCAGGACCCGGAAATTATTCGGTTGTCAGGATCCTGACCCTGGAATGAAATTCCAGCCCTAAGTATTTGCAAATAGAATAGGGGTAATTCTGAGTTTGTGCAACAGTAAAAAACGGGTGATAGTGAATCGACAGCCTGATTTTTACATCCCACCAGAATTTTATTTCCATGGTTATCACTCGTTTTACACTGTCGCACCAAGACAAATAATTTTCAACATTTGCTTCCATTCTGACTCTCACAATTTAAGTCTTGTCCTTCAACAATCTCTGTGTTCAGCATTTGGTAATTTGCAAACATCCTTCCTGTTGTACCATTGAAAATCAAATGCACAAGTCAGCATTTATGGCAGTCACTGCCCCAGTACATTCATGATAGTTGTAGTACAAGAGATCAGCTTGGTAACTAGTTGCCAATAAAAGATGGACAAATCTGTTCCCTCATTGACACTCCATAGGTCACAACAAGACTAGGGATGAAGCTGTATTTCATTTTGTAATGAACTAATATGAACAACAAATGAAGAAAATATAAATCCTAATTAACCCTCTCAGTATTGCCAGAACAATAGCTCATTCGATGAAAAGGGTGTACCCAAACATCAGTCTTCAGCACTGCTTCTGTTTCCAGTATGTAAAGATCACATCAAATAATGAAGTCACATTTATGATACCACTTTTACAACCTGATTGGCTAAAAACTTTGTTTTAAAACTGGCTTCAGCCAAACAAAATTCTCATTTCAATTAACTCTTTCCCAGCCATCCCATGTTCAGAAAAAAAGGTATGGTGTATTGAACAAGGAACAGAACACGTTAATGTCATTGAATGACGCTCTTGGGGATTACAGTCCTGGGTCTCAAGTGGTGGTCAAACAAACTCTAGCAAATAGATCCTTTTGGGTGGCTGGGGCTGGGGGGGGTGGTGAATGATATGGCAACTTATTGGTCTGGATTTTGCAATTGCAAAGACAGCGGAAGTGTTAGCTGTTGCCCTCATTACCCTGTGAAACTGACAGCAACTTCCGGTGTTCTGTACATGCACAGATAATCGCAGAGATCTAGGAGTTGCTGTCAGTGATTCCCTGCTCCTCCACATGGTGCGCTGTTGAAGTCCCCAGAGACGGTAATCCTTTAGAAATCACTGAATTGTTGAGAACTTCCCCTTTTATGCTGTAATTTCACTGTTAAAAGTCCCTCAAAAATTTACACATTGTTAATGAGATGTAACTGTGCTTTTAATGGCATACAAAGTCATAACTACTGCTGAACAATCTCTTTTCCCCTGGAAAACTAATTTTATATTTGTGATATGATAAAATTCCTTAGTTTTCTAATAAAATAGAAATGAGTTTTTTAAATTGTGTTTATAATATTTCAACTTATAATGTGTATGTCCCAATTTTTATTTTGCTTTCAGTAAAATTTAGAACAGGTGAAGGATAATCAATGCATTTTGCTTCCTGGTTTGCTGTCTGTGAGAATTCTTCAATGTATTTGGCTGCTTAGCCTGTTTTGTAAAATCACTGTTGTTGGACACCTGGAAATCTGCTTGACTCAGCACCAGATTCAAATTAATATCAGGAAAGATAAAATCCATGCCACAGAGATCCCTAAATCTTATTATTTCTTCAAGATTAGCGGTGAGAGCCGTTGCTTCTCCACTGACCATAAAATTCTGGCCAATGTTTCGGGTTAGTTCTTCTGCTCAGAAGACAGCTTAGCAAAATCTAGCAAAAGGTTACCTATGAAAGCTTGATGAGAGGACATGAAAGGCCAAACAATGGGAGTTCATCTGATGAACAAAGTCACAACTTTATTCTGGGGAAAAATGGACAGATTTAATAAAAATGTTCATCTGGTTGTTTGCCAGGCAAGGCAGGGGCCTAAAACTTCATCAATACAGTGCCCACTTATAGATATAAAGTGGGCACCGAAGTCTCTAATATGGCAGGTGCCATATTGACAAAGGCTGCAGTATAGGCTTCCAGATCCCATGCCTAAAACAGGCGTAAGGTGCTTTGCATTAGCAAATAAGAACCCTAATGTCTGCTTCAGGAACAACACCTTCTATGAGTCCCAAAATATGATCAAAAGTCTCCATAATTTCAGTAAAACGTGTCCTTTTAATCAAATATTTCCACCTTCATTAACAGGTCCTGACTAACTGAGCACTAGTTCTCAAGTGCATGGGATAGCAGAAGTCCCAGAATTTAGGACAGCTGACATTTCTCCCTATCTCTGTCATTTTCCTGTTGCTGCCACTGGAAAGGAAGCCACTCCTTCAAGCCACTACAACTAAATGGAATTTCTGCTGGAGTACTTCTTCAGCAGAACTCTGGCATAAATCAGCCTCTAGCATTTTTTTAAATTCTTCAGACAGGATCCACTCTGATGTGAGAACATAATAACTGATCCCCTGAAAGATTGATTACCTTACTCTAATGGAGATTTGGAGCATTTACAAGACCTCAAAGTGACTTATACCAGGTCTCCAATGCTGCAAGTAACCTGAGTCCTTTCACGAGCCCTTGACATGAGGGGAGACAGATGAAAGGTCTGCTCCTAGGTTCCCTGACTGGACATACAAGGTCCAGTAAAAGGTATCAGAATCCTGGAAATCTGGGATATGACCCATTTTCTTAGTTCACAGCCTCTCCCTGGCATAACACCTACTTACAACCTCTCCAGCTCCAGTAATTTCAGCATCACTATGTTTCAAATACTTCTTGTTCTTGCTTACCTGCTTCAATGAATATATTGTATGGTTCACTTTATGGAATGAGAACAGATGTGGCATAAATGGTAATATTATCCCACCCAAACACTTTTGTTGATTATCTATAACAAGACAAGCTACCTTGAGAGGCATAGAGCAAATAAATAAGTGCCCATAAATTAAAGAAATGATTATGATTCTGGCTATTCCATTTGTGGCAGATTGCAAGCAGTGGAATTAGCAGATTGACAATAGTATTAACCAGCTCAGCCTGTTACCAGCCAACTTGCACACTGAAATGCAAGGATCTAGTGTATCTATCGAGGCTGGATAAGAAATTCTGAGGTCCCCACCATCACAGATGCCAGCCTTTGGCCAATTTGATTCACTCCATGTGATTCCAAGAAACGGCTGAGTGTACTGGACACAGCAAGGGCTTGGGTCCGCGACAACATCCCACTTGTAATGCTGAAGGACTGTGCCCCAGAATTTTTTTTATTCATTCATGGGATGTGGGCATCGCTGACTAGGCCAGCATTTATTGCCCATCCCTAATTGCCCTTGAGAAGATGGTGGTGAGCTGCCTTCTTGAACCGCTGCAGTCCATTTGGGGTATGTACACCCACAGTGCTGTTCGGAAGGGAGTTCCAGGATTTTGACCCAGCAACAGTGAAGGACCAACGAAATAGTTCCAAGTCAGGATGGTGTGCGGCTTGGAGGGGAACTTGCAGGTGATGGTGTTCCCATGTATCTGCTGCCCTTGTCCTTCTAGGTGGTAGAGGTTGCTGGTTTGGAAGGTGCTTTCTAAGAAGCCTTGGTAGGCCCTTGCATCCGTTTTAATATTCAAAATGTAAGTACTATTTTGTGAAAATGTAGCCTAGATATTTGGCTGGCCGTTATGTACATTTTAGACACATTTCTCTTTTTCTTTCAATGATATGTTTCGCCAAAAAATGAAGATTGTAGTCCTTGAAAAATGATTGAAATCTTTGCCTGGTTCATCATTTCACTTTTCATGCCACACTCGTTAATAAAAATCAAGTGGGTACTTTCTGGTTGTTAAGCAGTTTAATTTGGATTATTACATGTCATATTCCATTGGATAGCTTAGTTTATTGTCAGTAGTAAATCACCATGTGGACAAGCGGAAAGTGACATTCTTATGGTTGGGTGGTGACTGTGCATAATTGCTGCACAGTTACTGTCCAACTAACCTTAAAGTCACCATACAGGACAATTCCACCCAGTTATTAACCCACGGTGTTTCTACTTTATTTGTATAGAATTACAAAGAATCTACAGAACAGAAACAGGCCATTTGGCCCAACTGATCTATACAACAACAACAGCTTGCATATATATATAGTGCCTAAAACCTAGGAAATTATCCCAAGGTGCTTATGTTCCACACAAACCTCCTCCCACTCTAATAACCTCTTACCAAACTGTTGCTTTTGCAGTCCTACAACAATGGAATGTTGTCCCCTGCATACTGAGTTGATGGCTTCAAGGTTATTTTCAAACATTTTTTCTCATTTGATGCTCAACTATTTGGAACACCAAGAACAATGTAAATTAGTAACAGAACAGTGCTGTCCGTAATTATCAATTTTCTGCTGAAGAGACTTGAGTCAAACATAAACGGAATTAGAAGGATGTTAGCTTCCTCATATCTACAGCTCATCTAATTTAAATCTGCTTGGCTATCCTTTATGATCACATAACCCTCAAATGCAACTCATTTCAGTGTTCAGTTTGACATTTTCAACTCTTGAGCATGTGGAGAGGAATGTAAAGTCCTCCTTTCTTTATTTTTGTTATTATTTCCTATCATTTTAACGTTCTGCAATATCATATGCAAATTATCAACTGAGAGATGGGCAAGGACAAAGGTGCTGTTCTCAGGCTATGTTGCCCTTTAGCGAGCTGTTAGGACATGCCCAAGAATAGTATGGTTGCTCACACCCTTTTTTCTTTCTCTTTAAAGAAGCATCACACTAAGTAGAGTAGGTTTGCTATTACTTTACAGAAAAGGCTCAGAGGACTCCACAGTAGAATGATACCTCCACAGCTGGAAATGTTCTTCGCAGACTCGGATTGAAATACACAATTTGTGCATCACAGAAAAGGTTCAGTCATTCTGTGGATGCGTGTTTCATTAGGCAGAATCTTTTTTTCTGGTTAGCCAATTCTTGATGGGATCCAAATTGATTTTGGAATTGAGATTCTTGGTTGTACTTTAAGATTTGACCAATTCTATGTCACTTACTGTAATAATTGTGAATATTGGCACAGCAGAAATGGTCTTATTCTTTCACACTGCCTCTTTTCACTTTAATGAGCACAAAGTATCTTTTTACTTTAGGAAAAAACTGAACTCGGAATATTGCTTATAAAACTGCTTATGCATTAGTTTCGTTATCTCACATGCTTGTACAAAGATGAATGATTGCACAAATTGCTTTAGGAATGGATGCATAATGCATGAAGGCATTTGACATATTTATGTCATAGATTTTATTAAAATGCTCA
The DNA here is from genome assembly GCF_036365525.1 of Heterodontus francisci. Taxonomy (NCBI): domain Eukaryota; kingdom Metazoa; phylum Chordata; class Chondrichthyes; order Heterodontiformes; family Heterodontidae; genus Heterodontus; species Heterodontus francisci. The sequence goes on from NC_090384.1 coordinate 78,520,309, forward strand.
CTATTGTTTTATTTTTACTTTGACCTAAAATTGACTTGACAAACTAGATTCCTTGATTCTATTTCTTTACACTCAACTTTAAATTTAAAAGTGAACAATAGCCTTTTATGACTGGGGCTAAATAGAGGAGTGGAAATTTAATGCAATAGAGCACAATTACCTTTTAGTTTTGAGACTGCACTGAGGAGTGGGATGAACTTTTTGACAGCTGCTAAACATGACAAGTGAAATGAGTTCTGATTCAAAAATCTGGGAGATGAGCAATTTAAATTTCCCCTAGCAGTGCATCCACGTGAAAACCAGACTCTTGTGTTAGGTATCTTAAATGATGACTAGCTGTTAGTCTGACAGCAGGAGCCGAAACAGGGCTAAACAACATTAATTTTAAACATGATCATTTCCCGCATTTTCCTGGGTGCTTGTTACTGCTCAGAGCCATCACCTGTAGAGAGCCATGATCAGCCGGGGGAAGTCGGGAATTGTTGTCCTGTAATCGCGGTGGGAGGGATGTGAAATCACAGGGGGTAGAGGGACCTAAAATCATTTGGGGGCATTGAAATTGTGGGGGGCTCAAGTGTTGGAGGGAGAGGGAGACTGGGGAAAGGAGGGAGAGGAAACTGGGGAATGGGAAGAAATGAAGTCTGGGGAAGAAGGGCATAGGGGAGGAATGGGGGCTGGGGGGAATGATGGAAACTGGGGGCTCGAGGGATGTATGAAGAGAATGGTCTCCCCTTTCTCCCACCCTGAGATTCCCCCCTTCGCCTGCTGATGGGTGACTTCCTGGTTCTTGGAAATTCTCACACAACAGCTGCTGATGCAAAACCACAAATAAAGATTCTCAACAACAGGGGATCTAACTATTATAAGGCAAAGCTAGTGTCACTCACGCCTCAACTGGTAGCATTCTGAGTCTAAGTCAGAAGGTTATGGGTTTAAGTCCCACTCCAGGACTTGAGCAGAAAAATTAAGGCTGATACTACAGTGCGGTACTGAGGGAGTACGGCACTGTCAGAGAAGTTGTCTTTCAGATGAGACATTAAACTGAGGCCTGGTCTGTTCTTTCAGATGGGTGTAAAAGATCCCATGGCACTATTTCGAATAAGAGCAGGGGCGTTAACCTTAGTATCCTGCCAATATTTATTCCTCAATCAATATCATTAAAACAGATTATCTAGTCATTATCACGTTGCTGCTTGTGGGAGCTTGCAGTGTGTAATTGCTACATTAAAACAGTGACTACATTTCAAAAATTCTTCATTGGCTGCAAAAGTGTTTTGGGATGCTATGTAGTCATGAAAGGCATTTTATACGTGCAAGTCTTTCTTTCTTGAATCAGTAACATTGATAGATGTCATGTGATCAGATGTCATGTGATCCAATATAATGTGGTTAGATCATCATGTGATCAAACGCCAGGCATACCTTCAACCAGAGTTGGCAACCCTAGTGTAATAAAGAACCTCCCTTTTCTTCCAGACTGTTTCACACTCATTAGGTAAGGGATTTTAGTTGTGGGTTCCGCCAGGTCAACAGCCTTGATCCAAGCATGTACATAAAAACTGAATTCCATAGAGGAGGTGAGGGTGACTGTTCTTGACATCGAGGCAGCATTCAACTGAGAGTGGCACCAAGGAACCCAAGTGAAACTGAGATCTATCGGACTTGGGGGGTGGAATTTCTCCAGTGGTTAGAGTCATATGTAGCACAATGGAAGATGATTGTGGCTGTTAGATGTATATCATCTGAACAGCAGCACATCACTGCCGGAGTTCCTCGGTGCAGCGTCCCAGGCCTAACTATTTTCAGTTGCCTTTCCTCCATCAAAATGTCAGAATTGGGACTGGTTACTGATAATTGCACAGTGTTCAGCTCCTCAGATGTTAAAGAAATCCATGCCTGTATCCAGCAAGACCTGAACAACGTCCAGGCTTGGCATGATGATTGGCAGTAACATTTTCACCCCACAAGTGCCAGGCAATGACTATCTGTAACAACAGAGAGCCTAACCACCTCCCCTTCACATTCAATGGCATTATTCTCTCAGAATTCTCCACTATGGTGCACATTGACCAGAAACTCAATTGGACCAGCCACATGAATGGCATGGTTACTAGAGCAGTTCAGCGGCCAGATGTTCTGCAGCCAATAGTTGACCACTTGACTCCCCCAAAGCAAAAGCCTCTCCACCACCTTCAAAGCACGAGTCAGGATTGTTAGGGAATAGTGTCCAATTGCCTGGATGGGTGCAGCAGTAACAACACTCAAGAAGCTTGACAGCATCCAGGACAAAGCCATACACTTGGTCTGCATGCATTCACTGAACTAAACATCCATCTCCTCCGCCATTGGCATACCATGGCGGCAGTGTGTACTATCTAGCAGCAACTCACCAAGATTTCTTTGACAGCATCTCTGAAACCTGAGACCTTCAGCACTTAGAAGGACAAGGTAGCAGGTGCAAGGGAACCCCATAACCTCCAAGTTTCATTCCAAGTCACACACCACCTTGAGTTGAACATATAATACCGCCGTTCCTTTCTCGTCACGTGGTCAAATTCATAGAACACCCTGTCTCACATTACCTTCACTACATGACTGCAGCAGTTAAAAAAGACTCACCTTCTCGAGGGCAACTATGGATAGACAATAAATGCTCGACTTACCAGTGATGCCTGGATTTTGAGAATGAATCTAGAAAACAAAAATCACTTTTCGATTTCAGACAACCACTTCCAGCATTTTCAAGTCAAGTGTATTATGGTAATGCTCCCAATAATCTGCTCCAACAATTCGCCTTAGTTCCAATCTCAGAATACTGTCTGTTGTTGTATCAGTTTGATATTTATCACTTCCCATATCAGCTATCCTCTCTGGATGAGATTGCTAATTTATTTCTTTGTGTTGTGGACCCATGTCAACTAGGAATTGAGCTGAGCTGGCCAAAAATCATTCATCGTTCCATTTACAGACAACAGACAACAGTCCAACCCAAGATCCAGAGGTAAGTGTGTTTATCCAATCTACCACTCAATTCACAGAAGCAAGGGTTGGCCTTAGAAAGTTGTTGGGATACCTTTTGAACTTTGCTGTATTGGTCTAATTTGTGCTTCTGAAATGTGGGACTTTATTCCCAGCAAGGTACTTTCATTCCCAGCAGGGTAGTTTCATACTTTGAAACTATAATGATGCTAAAGTGCAAAAGATCCTCAGCTTTTTTGACAAGAAGCCTCAGTGGAAGAATTCACATTCTCTTCCCAAAACAACGAGAATCCCTCTTTCAGGTGCACTGCTGGAACAATGCAGAATTGACAGATACTGTATCTGAGCCAAACAGTATTGTTAATATTATCAATGGGTGCAAATGAAAAGTTTGCTATTCTGTAGTACAGCACTGATATTGTCTATTCTTCTCCACATATTTTTTGTCATTTCTATTCTCAGTGGAAAAGGTTATTAAAGCTGCAACGAAATTGTGAAATTATTATTGTATTTCTCTTGACAAATCAATAATTTCTTGAAGTGACAATTCTCTGATAGGACTGGATAATAACTGATATAACAGTGTAGAGTGTAATTATACATCACTGACCTTGAAAAGTCTGAAGTCAAAACCCTGCAAACTGCAATATATAATTAATATAAGGGTTAACAAGCAGCTGCAAACTTGAGCTATTTTAAAGAATTACTTTTTCTCTTCAATAAAAAGCGTACCTGACAAAGAGGCACTATACAGAAATATCTTCTACTTGAATGATATCTAGCATGGACCATTGCTCTGTAAGTGAAATAATGTGTGTATTCTTGAGAAGGAGATTATGATTAAATTCTTGTTACAGTGTTAGTTGCTTTAATTGCAACTGAAATAAAATGGTGAGACAGAAACTAATTCAATTTTTTAGTTGATTGATTTGTTAGTTACATAATCAACACTATAAAATATCTTTTCAGTGCTGTAAATTGTCAGTTCAGAAACGTGTGCTTTATCTAATAAACCATCTTAGGTTCACTGATTCAGAATTTACTCTTTGTGAGACACCTGAATATCAAAGTTGCCATGGTAACTCTTAATAACTGAGCTTTCTAACTTAATGTGACAAATTTATTCTCAGACATTTTGAATTCTACACAAACTGGTTAAATTGAATACTTTTTCATAGGTAAGAATGAAGCAAATTAAGGTCAGATGTGGATTTGCAGGTTTGATTAATTGCCATCTTCATTTGGTATAATCCTTAATATCAGTTGCATGGAACTTCCTATTAGCCATTCTCTGTCATCTTTTGCCATTTTTCCAACTTAGCTAAAGAATTATAAACAAGCCGCATTGAAATTTATTGTTGTATAATTTGCTGAAGACATTTACTTTGCATTTTTTTCATCTGTACCTATTCCAACTTGTTGCCCATCAATGCCCTCATTGATGAAAATAGGCCATGGAAAAAGTGCAGTGTAAGAAAATGCTTTGGTCAACCATATCAAAGACTGCAGAAATATCGAGGAGGATGAGAAGGAATAACAGTCACAGAAAATGTTGTTGGTAACATTGAGCAGGGCAGAGGTGAAATCAGACTTTAGGGGTTCAAACAAGAGGTGTCCAGAGAAATGGGCATGAACTTGGGTGACAACATGTTCCAGAACTTAAAGAGGAAATAAAAGTTGGAAAACAGGTGTTAGCCTTTGTCTTCCTCTATTTTATCAATAACACTATGGCCAGTGATCTTCTGAGCTTCATTGTTCCACTTAACCTTCCAATTCAACCTCTTAAACATACTTCCTCCTCCCTGTGCCCTAATTGTGTTGAAATCAAAACTCCTTCTCTAATTCATTTTTTCCGGCACCTCAAATCATGGAACTCCTCATCTGTTTCAATCTTTCTGCTTCTTAAAATCTTCCAACTTTAAATTCACTTAACCTTATCATCACCTGAACATTACTGTTTTACTCCTTTGGTGATATTCTGCTCTATGGGCATTAATTTCTTAATGTAATAAAATTATAAATATCCAAAATGCCACATCTAGGTACTACTATTGTAAGGCACAACCTATAGGACTCGTCAAAATGTCCAAACAGTGAGAATTCTGAATACCAAACCATTCCACTTGTAGGCATCTCATCCAGTCACAATGCTGTACAAATATTTTGAATGGCAATTACAATCTTCCATCCATGTTAGCATCAGGCATTTCCAAATTAGATGCAGGGACAAGTTTCCCCATTATTGCTTCATCAATTTTCCCAAAACAATGGAAATGTCACATTGAACTACAAAACAGGGTGTGCAACAGTGTGCTATTTTCACGTTCCTTTTAGCGTCTCTTAAACCCAAATGGTATTGTGTACTTGAGTTTTTGTGCCTTGAAAATGCATTGCAACCATTTAAGCTCATTACTTACAAGCTTTATGAATTTTTACGTTATTAGAGAGAGGACAATTCCATCCCATCAATCAAAATTGAATTTAAACTCAGGCTCCAGGGGTGAAAGGGCATTGTTTTAATCCAGGGAGCCACACAGTTCCTTACATATTCCTGAAAAACAGTTTGAGCAAAGTGTAGAAACATTTCCATTAACTAAATGCTGACAGCGATTACTAATTCTAAATTTTGGCATAAGTTTTATTATGTGCCTTTATTTCCTTTCATGGAGAAATCATTACATAATTTAAAAATGATTCATTCTTTTATAATTATTTATTTAATTGGTTAAAACAGTACTATGTTGTATTCTGTTATATTTGTGTGATGTCAATCAGAGCATCACATTGTAAACAGGTTGTTTGGTGGAGTCAAGTTGTGTTGTAAAATTCCAAAGACAAGTTAAACGTACAATAAAACAGAGTACTGACAAGTTAAATGGACAATAACAGATAATAGATGTTAAAAATTCAAACCAGTAAACAAAGTTAAACTGTTGGAATTGTTAGTGCCTTATATCAGACTGCCAAATTTGCCTTTAATACTTGGTATTATGGGTTATGAGATGATAATATATAATAATCTAGTTTATTCAAAACATCTATACAAGTAAGTAAAATGGGCGGCACAGTGGCGCAGTGGTTAGCACCGCAGCCTCACAGCTCCAGAGACCTGGGTTTGGTTCTGGGTACTGCCAGTGCGGAGTTTGCAAGTTCTCCCTGTGACTGCGTGGGTTTTCGCCGGGTGCTCCAGTTTCCTCCCGCAGCCAAAGACTTGCAGGTGATAGATAAATTGGCCATTGTAAATTGCCCCTAGTGTATGTAGGTGGTAGGGAATATGGAATTACTGTAGGGTTAGTATAAATGGGTGGCTGTTGGTCAGCACAGACTCGGTGGGCCGAAGGGCCTGTTTCAGTGCCGTATCTCTAAATTAAATAAATAAAAATAAAATTGGATGGGCTAGGAAATCCCAATGGATTGAAATCATACTGTGCAATTTCAGTAATAATTCCTTTGCACATTATTTAAACCTTTGTTAAAATATTGGAAAAATTTTATCCAAATATGTTCCGTTAATGTTTTCATGATTAATATTCCAAAATGCCATTTTAACCCACACATTTTAAAAATATGCAGTACAATAAAATCTCTATAAATTGATGGGGTAGAAGATAATTGCCATTTTGTTTACCTAACTGCTTCCTTGGGGATAACAATTGGTTGATGGGACTCAGGATGAGCATGATAGAAGGGCATGTGAATGACAGTTTGAGCTGAATTTTCAGGGCTCCCCAAAGTTGGAAACGTGTCAATTTCAAGGTGCCAATCCCAGCGCCGGCAATAATCACCACCAGGGAAGGAGGAGGGCGGGACAAGGATCCCACTCTCCTCCCCATTGAGGGCAATTAAACTTGTTAAAGAGATCGTTTAGAGCTTGTTGAATGGGGAGAGTGCAATATTTAAAGAGACGAACGGGTTTCAGAAGCTGTCAGTTTCTGAGCAGTTGAGGAGAGGCAGGTAAACAGTGGGTGTAGTGTTTGATTGATCAGTGTTTGATTGTATTAGTCTCTCCACTATCTGTGCTCACTGTATTTGATTGCTTGACCTCCCAGGTGGGCTGCAGAGCAAAAGTGAATCTAAGAGACTGCTAGAAGTTCTACAGAACACACTGCTCTGATTGTACTGAAATCCTGTAAGAATCTTTATAGTTGTAAGTCTTGTAAATAATCCAGTTGGTTATTTAATACAAGTGTGATATCTGCATTGCTCTGAGTTAAACCAGATATTACAAACTAAACCCAGTAATCCAGCATAAACATAACAATGGGGAGGGAGCCAGTCATGGCTGTCCCAGGACGTCACCCCAGCCTCATAAGAGGGTCAGAGGAGCAAATGGGGACTGGACACTTGGTAAGGGGACACCCTTAGTGCTGCACAGGTGGCAGGAAGAGTGGGCACTCAGTGCCAGGATTTTGAACAAGGTCAGCACACCCCTAGCATTGCAGGAGCAGAAGAGCAGGGGGCAAGGCTGTCAAAGACAATTGGGCATCCTTGGATTGAGGGGAGATTAGATAGAGGTGAACGAGATTATGACAGGTTTAGATAAGGTAGACAAAGAAAAGCTGTTCTCATTTGTTGATGGTACAAGGACTAGGGGACACAGATTTAAGGTTTTGGGCAAGAGATGCTGCAGGATGTGAGGAGGAATTTTGTTATGGTATTGACCTGGAAATTGCTGCCTATGAAGGTGGTGGAAACAGAGACAATCAATGATTTCAAGAGGCAATTAAATTGGCACTTGAAGGAAATAAACTTGCAGGGCTACGAGGATCGAGAGGGGGAATGGGACTGACTGGATTGCTTTATGGAGAGCTGACATTAATTCGATGTGCCGAATGGCCTGTTCTGTGCCGTAAATGATTCGACGTTATTGGGCTAAGTTATTGGGTCCCACCGGGGGTGGGAACAGAGGCAGATGGGGCCCAAAAATACCATCAGTGGTCAGCATGCCCGTTTCCCTACGGCTTCACGGCCCACGGCTGCTAATCGACCATCAAAACAATCTCCATGCCAATTTAAGTGTTGCCCTTGTGAAAAGTGTGACTCAATTCTTCCCGTTTTTTTGGGGGGGGAGAGGGCAATTAATAAGTTGTTCAGTTGTTGGGGATGAGGGATTGAAACTTTTATTGAATGTTTACCTTTAATATTATGTCCCCTATAACTTTAAAAATTTAAATTAAACTGAAGGGCTAGAAGCCCTTTAAAAATTTCGCCGGCGCCTGCGTGGTGGTGCCAGGCGCCATTGCCAGGGACGGAGCACCCGCCGCCTCTACATCATCGGGGGTGGGCGGAGCACCCCGGCCATGTAAATAAGCTGCTGTGCTAAATATCCAAGTACCTCTGCGGTGCGCATCTCAAGCGTGCGCCGCGCCATTTTTGAAACTCGCCACCAGCTGGAAAAATACAGCTCCTCATGTTTTACTCAACATTTATTATGTGCTCTTCAACTAATTTGACAAGCTCTGGAATTTGTTCATGGTCACCGAGGACAAAAATCAAAATTTAATGTAAGGTCTTGCCCTAGTCACTCGAAAAAGGAAGAAAAATTACCTCACAAAAATCTCATCAGTTAGATGCACAAAATATCAAACAGAATGCATTAAAGTATTATTATAAGACTCTGTCCTACCTAAAAAAACTGACTGCTTTATTTCATCCCAAGTAGATTGATTGCCCTATTCTGAATCTTCCTCAGGATCTCTGTGCCCATGTTGAATGCAGAGTGAAGGTATTGCCATTACATTACCAGATTATTTTCATTTCCAGTGAGGTGAGCCAGTCAAGTGTACAAAATGTAGCTTGTATTTGCTTTCATAACAGGTGATACATTCTTAGATAGAACATAAGAAATAGGAGCAGGGGTAGGCCATTCAGCCCCTCAAGCCTGCCCCGCCATTCCATAAGATCATGGCTGATCTGCCTCAGACCTCAACTCCTCTTTCGTGCCAGCTCCTCATTGCCCTCAACTCCCCTACATTTCAAAAATCTATCGATCTCCTCTTTAAATACGTTCAGTGATCTAGCCTCCACAACTCTCTGGGGTAGAGAATTCCAGACATTCACTACCCTCTGAGAGAAGAAATTCCTTCACATCTCAGTGTTAAATGAGTGCCCCCTTATTCTGTAACTATGTTCCCTAGTTCAAGATTCCCCCACTAGTGGAAACATCTTCTCAACATCTACCCTGTCAAACCTGCTCAGAATCTTGTACCTTTTAATAAGATCACCCCTCATTCTGCGAATGAATAAAGGCCTAACCTGTTTAGCTGTTCTTGATAAGTCAACCTCGTCATCCCAGGAATCAGCCTAGTGAATCTCTTTTGAACTGCCTCCAATGCCAGTAAATCCTTTCTTAAACATGGGGACCAAAACTGTACACAGTACTCCAGGTGCAGCCTCACCAACACCCAGTACAGTTGTACAAGACTTCCCTATTTTTAAACTCCAACCCCCTACCAAAAAAGGCCAAAATTCCATTTATCTTCTTAATTACTTGCCGCACCTGCATGCTAACCTTTTGTGATTCATGCACAAGAACACCCAGATCCCTCTGTGCTGCACTTTTTTGGAGTCTCTCTCCACTTAAATAATAGTCTGCCTTTTGATTCTTCCTACCAAAGTGCATGACCTCACACTTTCCTACATTAAACTCCATCTGCCAAGTTTTTGCCCACTCACTCAACCTATCTATATCACCTTGCAGATTCCTTATGTCCTCATCACACCATGCCCTCCTGCCTATTTAGATAGAATTACATAGAATCTTCAGCACAGAAGCAGTGGTATATGCCAGTGTTTATACACCAGATCAGCCTCCTCACTCTCTAATTACCTGTTCCCACTCTGCTCCTGTAGCTTTCTATTCCCTTCTCCCTCAGGCATGCATCAAGCCTCCCCTTAAATGCATCAATGCTATCTGCTTAAACCACTTAGTGTGGTACTGAGTTCGACAATCTCATCACTCTCTGTGTAAAGAAATTCCTCCTAAGTTCTTTATTTTCTTTGTTAGTGACTCTTTTTATGCCATTTGTTCTGGAGGAAAATAAGGCTGTATTTGCTGACAACGCAGCCACTAGGGAGCAGGAGCCCGTTTGCGCAGGTTGGCGCAGTCAGATGACGTCCCCGCCGGCTGCGTTGTCAAGAATCACTTTGTTTCAAGAAAGCTTTTTTTGCCAATGGAACAAAAAACATATTTGCTGAGTTGTAATTGTGGACGATCAAATAGATGGTGGAAGGATTAAGCTTAATATTTTTAAATTAAAAATGTAGGGTTTTTTTTGGTACAGCAATCAGTTCTGAACAATCTAAATAGTATTCCTTTCTGTACCAGGGTGACATTTTCATTGCTCTTATCAGATATCTCCATGAGCAACAGTGTAATTTTCCGCCAATTAGGACTGAGTTCTGGGCTCCACTGGACTGTTGGCTGGCATATGATAGAAATTGGATTTTATAATTATCGTGAGCAGCAGGCATTCATCCTGTTAGTCTGGACTGGATTCTAAGTTCATTGGTCACAGGACACTGTTCCATGCAGTTACACGATAATACATGTTCTTAATGCACAATTTGGGTTAAAAACAATATATATCAATTAATTAATATAATTTCTACAGGTATCTACTGTTTTTCACAAGATAAAATCTTTTGTTAATAGGCAGCACCAGAGCAGAATCAAACTATCCCAACACTGTTCATTGCTTATCCTGCAGAATCTGTAGGTTCAGGCCCATTTTCTGAGTTCTTTCCCAGGAAATCTATGTCAGGTGGCTGTGCTTCAGTTGTAATATTCTGTTCGCTGCTGCAACTAGAACTGCAATCAGGGTTCAGAGCATGGTATAACCATCTCTCAATGTGACCAAAGCTCTCAAAATTTAGACCAAAGTCATTCCAGGGAGCCACAGGAGACTGTCACCAAAGTCCTGTTTTCCATGATAGTTCAATTTAAACAATTTAACAGTTGCCCCCTTGCAGATGACTGAGTTGGTCATTGAATTTTTCAGACTGTCATGCAGGCCCCCACCTGCCTAGAATGAGGCACATATATTTCTCCACATGGACATTAAATTTTAAAATTGTTGCTGGGAAGAAAGGAAGGCCTATTACAAGGGGTTGCCAAGCCCCTGAGTGGAAAGACATGTTTTGCATACTAGCAGACAGTGTTGGAACAAAGGAACTAGTCCTTGCTCCCCAATGCACAAATGGGCATGGTCACACCCCCTAGTCACATGACTAACCTGCTGGGCACGTTTTTTGATTTTGAACTTGCCACAGAGAATTTAAACTCAGAAAGCTGTTTGCTCCTGAACTGACAAGACCTCTCGTAGCTGGCTTGCCGCCGCCTCTCCTGTCTGCTTCCATCTCTTTCTCATGGAACTGAAAACCACTGAAGACACATGAACCCCAAGAGAGAAAAGTCTCCTACAGTGAACAAGGTTTAAGAAGAATACTGGGCCCCAACGAAAAGCAAGATCTACCTACAAGCAAGGACTACAGCGAGCTTGAAGCACAGTAACAAAAACTCCTCTTCAGAGATTGCCTCAAATCTCTCCATTATTTTTCTTCTGCTTTTCTCTGTCTCTATTTGCAGTGCGTATCATGTATGCATGTTAGTGTGGGGCACGGTATGTATCCATAGGCGTTAACTGAATTCGAGTTTAAGTTTTAATAAATTTCACTTTTCTTCTTTAAACCTAAGAAAGCCTGTTTGTGCTCATTTCTTTGCCTTATAATTGGAAAGCGGTGAACAAGGATTCATTGAGGGGGAGCTCAAAACACAGTGTGTTTAAAATTAAACCCTGTTACGGTAAGACCAGGTGAAGGCTGGAAAGGATCCCTACACACCTTTCTCACCTGGCCGTAACAAGACTAACTGGATTTCCCAGGTTGTCAGGGTTATTCATTGCACATACAGTGTCCACAGTTTATATTGGGCACATTCATATTAAGTTGGTTAACTGCAAGAAGTGGATGGTGGAACAAGTAGCACTTCTCAAATATTAACCTGACATTCAAATACCCCCACATTATCAGTAAAAAGAAAGACTTGCATTTATATAGCGCTTTTCATGACCATCAGATGTCTCAAAGCGATTTAAAGTCAATGAAGTACTTTTGAAGTGTCGTCACTGTTGTAGGAAAAGCGGCAGCCAATTTGAGCACAGCAAACTCCCACAAACAGCAATGTGATAATGACCAGATAATTTGCTTTTGTGATGTTGATCGAGGGATCAATAGTGGCCAGGACACAGATGATAACTCCCCTGCTCTTCTTCAAAATAGTGCCATGGGATCTTTCACATCCACCCAAGCAGGCACATGGGGCCTCATCCAAAATCTCATCCAAAAGACGGCACCTCTAACATTGCAGCACAGCACTCCCTCAGTACTGCAATGGAGTGTCAGCCTTTGTTTTTTGTGCTCAAACCCTTGAATCCAAAACTTTGTGACTCACAGGCGTGAGTGTTACCAAATGAACCATGGCTGACATGGCATGCATGCCGGTTCACAAAACTTTTTTAAGCCACACCTGTTAAAAGAAGTCAAAAACCAGTAAATTCTAATGTTATTATAGAGCAGTGTCATTATACTGTAGTTTACAGTTTACAGTTTGCACCACAACAGTCCTACTTGCTTTAATCTTCAGATTACAGAGTGCCCGAGTGCGGCAGGGTAGCAACAGAGAGGTGAGAGAGCGAAGAACAACACAGGAGCCATCCCAAGAATTTAAACTGAAGTGCGGCAGGGCAGCAGCAAAGAGAAGAATGGCACAGTAGAAAAAAATTGCAAAGTGATATCACAGCGCAAGGAGGGGTGGTGAGGAATCAGAAAGCTAGGAGGCCAGGAGCGCAAGGTGATTGTTGAGTAGCTGCTGAGTTGTTTTTTGGCCTGATCAGGGACAAGTCTTAAGTTAATTTCTGGTAAGTTTTTATAGTCTAATAAATAGAGGCATGGCAGAGCACCTCAGCCCCGTGGAATGCAAATCCTATTCCTCGTGGGCGTTGCGTTTCCTCTTTCTTGATGCACCACAAAAATCACACAGACAAGGCTGGCGAATCTAAAAGGTGGGTTCTTTTATTGAAGATACTAACTTATATACAGCAATGCTAGGAAGGTAGAGTAACATGTCTCTGCAGCTGCTTCCATCAGCTACCTAGGGATCACATGGGTCTGTACATCACGTGCTGTCTGGTGATGGACACTCGTTTCAGATACGCGCCTTAAAGTAATATCACAACATCCCCCTATTGTCTAAATTTAAAAATGTGTCTTAAAATAATCAGAACTATTTACAATACAGTGAGTGAAAAAGGTATTAAATGTTTAAAAAAATACAACAATTTCATCAGTCTCTAAAGCGTGTTGGAGGTCTAATGGTACGCCACGACTGGTCGCTGTTTTGACTGTTGTTGGGAATGTTGTGTTTATTTATTTAGAGATACAGCACTGAAACAGGCCCTTCGGCCCACCGAGTCTGTGCCGACCATCAACCACCCATTTATACTAATCCTACATTAATCCCATATTCCTACCACATCCCCAACATCCCTCAATTCCCCTACCACCTACCTATACTAGGGGCAATTTATAATGGCCAATTTACCTATCAACCTGCAAGTCTTTGGCTGTGGGAGGAAACCAGAGCACCCGGCGAAAGCCCACGCGTTCACAGGGAGAACTTGCAAACTCCGCACAGGAAGTACCCAGAATCGAACCCGGGTCGCTGGAGCTGTGAGGCTGCGGTGCCTGCTCGATATAGCTAGTTACTGCTAATTTGGTTCTGTGTTTCAAGTTCTAGCATCCTTTGTTTAACCTTCTTTAAATTCAGTCTGTGTTTCAGCTCATCTAAGCCACACTATCATCAGTTCGTCCTGCAGCTCACTTACAGCATTCCTCCATGGACAGTCTTCCCACCTGCCAGTAATTCTAGCCAGATGACGCTGCCAATCATTCTCCAAATCTTTAACTTGCTGCTGAAATTTGTTCAGACTCATTAGCGCTTTTGCTTCTCTCGGTTTCACCCCCATAAGCTCCTCTTGCGACCTGGCCACATTATTCTCTTCAGGCAAAGAAGAGTTTTTCTTTTCTATGTCCAAGATTTTGGATTGCATCTCTTTAAGAGCACATTGCAATTCTGCTTCTCTTAACCTTGCCTGTACTAGCGCCTTTGCCAATTGCAGAACAAAATCCTCACTTTAGCAAGGGTTGCATTTGTGCTGTATCTCTAGATCAGCAATTTTCTATTGTAGTTCAAACATGGCTGCTATGCTACCTGTTTCCTGATATCTCAGTGCCATCACATCTTCTTTATCTTGCTGTCCATCTCAGCTATTTTTCATTTAGTTTCATTTAGTTGAGTGAGTAGTCCCTTAATCTCGGCTGTGAGAAACTGTACCTTCTTGCATAGGCCATTGCCCTCCTTCTCAATCGTCAGATCATTTTCCAATGGGACCCTGGAATGCTTTGTTGGGTTCTTTGATTGTCTCGAATTTGAGTTTGTAGCCCAGCTCCTGCAGTGCCTGCTCCTGCTCATCCCAAATTGTCTGCAATAAAAACCGAAAGTTCTGGTCGCCACACTACCAGAAGGACGTGAAGGCTTTGGAGAGGGTACAGAGGAGGTTTACCAGGATGTTGCCTGGTCTGGAGGCCATTAGCTATGAGGAGAGGTTGGAAAAACTCGGATTGTTTTCACTGGAACGACGGAGGTGGAGGGACGACATGATAGAGGTTTACAAAGTTATGAGCGGCATGGACAGAGTGGATAGTCAGAAGCTTTTTCCCAGGGTGGAAGAGTCAGTTACTAGGGGACATAGGTTTAAGGTGCGAGGGGCAAAGTTTAGAGGGGATGTGCGAGGCAAGTTTTTTACACAGAGGGTGGTGAGTGCCTGGAACTTGCTGCCAGGGGAGGTGGTGGAAGCAGATACGATAGCGACGTTTAAGAGATATCTTGACAAATACATGAATAGGAAGGGAATAGAGGGATATGGGCCCCGGAAGGGCAGAAGGTGTTAGTTTAGGCAGGCATCAAGATCGGCGCAGGCTTGGAGGGCCTGTTCCTGTGCTGTACTGTTCTTTGTTCTTTGTTGACCGGCAGCATCTGTCCATGACCTTTCATCAGAATTGGCAAAGGTTAGAAATGCTTTAAACAAAGGCTTTTAGCAAGTGAAAGGGGGAGGAGAAAGAAGAACAAAAGGGAAAGTGTGTGATAGGGCAGAGGGCAGAAGAGATTAAATGGCCGAGATGTCATGGAATAAAAGACAAATGGAGTGCTAATAGTTGTAGTAAAAGAGAAAGCATTTGTCCAGAGAGAGTGTTAATGGCAGAATAATGAACAGCTCTGTCCAAAAGCTAAAACATGAAAAAAAAGTATAAGAGAGGCACATGGTTAAAAAAATAAATAAAATAATTTTTTTTTAATTAAAAAAAAATGTCAGTCATGCTCTGAAATTGTTGAACTCATGTTGAATCCAGAAGGTTGTAAAGTGCCTAATCCGAAGATGAGGTGCTGTTCCTCGAGCTTGCATTGAGCTTCACTGGAACACTGCAGCAGGCCAGATATGTGGGCGTGAGAGCAGGATGGTGAATTAAAGTGGCAAGCGATCGGAAGCACGGGGTCCTGCTCGTGGACCAAGTGGAGGTGTTCCGCAAACCGGTCACCGAATCTGCGTTTGGTCTCGCCAATGTAGAGGCAACCACATTGTGAGCAGCGAATACAGTAAAAGGTTGAAATTGAAAAAGGTACAAGTAAATTGCTGCTTCACCCTGAAGGAGTGTTTGGGGCCTTGGATGGTGAGGAGAGAGCAGGCAAAAGGGCAGATAGTACGCATCCTGCAATTGCATGGGAAGGGGACGAGGTGATGAAGGAGTGGACCAGGGTGTCACAGAGGGAACAGTCCCTTTGGATTGCTGACAGGGGAGGGGAGGGGACAATGTGTTTGGTGGTGGCATCATGCTGGAAGTGGTGGAAATGGCAGAGGATGATCCTTTGGATGTGGAGGCTGGTGGAGTGGAAACTGAGGACAAGAGGAACCCTGTTGCGTTTCTGAGAGGGTGTAGAAGGGTGAGGGCAAAAGTGCGGGAAATGGGTCAGTCACCGTTGAGGGCCCTGTCAATCACAGTGGGGGGGGAATCCTCGGTTGAGGGAAAAGGAAGACATATCAGAAGCGCTGTTGTGGAAGGTTGCATCATTAGAACAGATGCGTCAGAGACAGAAAAACTAGGAGAATGGAATGGAGTCCATACAGGAGGCAGGGTGTGAGGAAATGTAGTCGAAGTAGCTGAGGGAATCGGTGGGCTTGTAATGAATATTAGTGGACAGTCAATCCACAGTGTTGGAGGCAAAGATGTTAAGGAAGGGAAGGGAAGTTTCAGAGATGGACCATGTAAAAGTGAGAAAAGGGTGGAAGTTGGAAGCAAAGTTGAGGAAGTTTTCCAGTTCAGGGCAGAGCAGAAAATGGCACTGATACAGTCATCAATGTACCGGAAAAAGAGTTGGGGGACAGGTCCTAAGTAGGACTGGAACAAGGAATGTTCAACATACCCCACAAAAAGACAGGCATAACTAGGACACATGTGGATACCATAGCAACACCTTTTATTTGGAGGAAGTGAGTGGAGTTGAAGGAGAAGTCGTTCAATGTGAGAACAAGTTCAGCCAGGCGGAGGAGGGTGGGGATGGATGGGGTCTGGTTGGGCCTCTGTTAAAGGAAGAAGCTGAAACCCTGAGACCGTCCTGGTGGGGGATGGAGGTGTAGCGAGATTGGACTTCCATAGCGAAGAGGAAATGGTTCGGGCCAAATAGTGGAAATTGTCCAAATAGCGTAGGGCATCAGAAGATGTCGGTGGGAAGAGACTGGACTAGGGGAGAAAAGTTTTCCAGCATCCGCGGTACTTTGCTTCTATTTTAAAGATTGTCTGCAGTTCTTCTGTGGACTGTTGTCTGCGCCACTGTTGTGTCAATGCCGTAAAAAGCAACTAAGGTGTGGTTTTTACACACAGGTGGGCCTGCAAATGGTGAACCTGTGGTATCAACGATGTAAAGAATTTAGGGTGACCAGGGTGAATTGATATTTCTGCACTCAAGCATTATGGATCTCAAAGACGGATCGCTGAACCATTGTATGCCATGAGTTTGGTGGTGGTTGGTTGAGCCATAGTTTGCCATTTTTGTGGATATTCTTCAGGATTCGGAGCGGTAGAATATTGGCACTCGCACCTGTGTCGCTCTTGGTTTAGAGTGTGTGTTTGCCAGGTTTTTGTGGGCAAATAATCTGGATGGTAGCAAAGGCTTCTGAAGGTACCATCATGTCAATACGCTCTGTGAGGTTGACAGTATAAGACACCTTTGTGGCCGTAATTTTACGTTGGGTGGGAGGCTCCACCCACCGGCCAGAAAGTCGGGGTGAGCCCGCCTCTGCCGGGCCTAGGGAGCCACACCAGGATTTGGCTTTGGCAGGACTTCCCCTCTCTGAGGCAGGAGGTCCTGCCTCCAACAGCTGCCGGCCAATCAGCGGGCTGGGAGCTCTCAGTCCCAGCAGCGCCACCAGGAGCGATGGCCACACTGGGGCTGCACCCAGGGAAAGGAGAAAGAGGGACGCAGCCCCAGAAAAAAGGTAAGTATCTGGGGCCTCACGGGAGACATCGGCCGGGCCCCGGCAAGGCAAGGGGGGTCATTTGGGGAGGTGGGGGTAAGTGTGCAGTGGAGGCAGTTGGACCATTGGGGGGGGGCCTTTTTGGGGCACTGGGTGTCTGATCAGGAGGGTCCCCCACCCACAGCCCGTTAGGAGCCCACCAGGTTTTACTTGGCAGCCTCCTGGAGGGTCTGAGCCGCCCTCCAGCTGCTGATAAAATACCAGTGGGGGTGGGAGGAGGCCCTTAGGTGGGGGTTAATTGGCCACCTAAGGGCCTTGATTGGCCTGGGGCAGGCAGGCCATTTCTTGCCACCGCTGCCCTTGTAAAATTGCTGCGGGGGCGGGATGGCATCGGGAAAGGCCCCCCCCCCCCACCTCCCACTCAATTTTACGACAGTCCCCTGCCACCAGCCCGCTCCTGCGGGGTCCAAAAAATTCCAGCCTGTGTGTCAGTGCCTTGGTCATGCACATCTTCCAACATTTCAGTCTGGCTGGTCATCTCATGTATGTTTTGCCTTTGAAATTTGGACTGTTGCCTCTGTCTGTTGGGATGTCATACTTGTCATGCGTCCAGCTGTGGCTTGTCTTGTTGTGACTTAGGTTTCTTGCATTGGCTCTGCCAGTGCCCTCTGTTGCCAAGCTTGCAACTATCATAGAAGGCCGGACAATTCCTTGGAGAATGTACAAGGCCACACCACCTACGTGGCTTACCAGGCTTAGCTGTGCTGGCAACAGTGCCAATAGTAGATGAAGTTCACAGGGCTTGCAGGCTCTCCCTGCCCATAAGGATGGCTTCGAAATTACGATCGCTTTTAAGCAAGGCATTCAATCAGAATCTAGGATCTTAAATCTAAGCAAAGGAAACTATGAAGGTACGAGGGGTAAATTGGCTATGGTGGATTGGGAAGCTATGTTAAAAGGTATGATGGTAGACAGGCAATGGCTAACATTTAAAGAACTAATACATAGTTTACAACAAGAATACATTCCTTTAATGCACAAAAACCCAGCAAGAAAAGTGTTCCAACTATGGCTAACGAAAGAAATCAAAAGTTGCATTAGATCAAAGGAAGAGGCGTATAAAGTTGCCAAACAAAGGTAAGCCTGAAGATTGGTAGCATTTTAGAATTCTGTAAAGGAGGACCAAGTAAAAGATTAAGAAAGAGAAAATAGAATCTGAGAGTAAACTAGCGAAAAACATAAAAACAGACCGTAAAAGCTTCTATAGGTATGTAAAAAGGAAAAGATTCACAAAAACAAATGTGGGTCCATTAGATTGGAAAATAGCCAATGTAATTCCTTTGTTCAAAAAGGGAGGGAGACAGAAAGCAGGAAACTACAGGCCTGTTAGCTTACCATCTGTCATAGGGAAAATGTTAGAAGCTATTATTAAAGATGTTACAACAGGGCACTTAGAAAAATTCAAGGTAATCAGGCAGAGTCAACATTGTTTTGTGAAAAGGAAATCATGTTTAACCAATTTATTACAGTTCTTTGAAGAAGTAGCATGTGCTGTGGATGAAGGGGAACCGGTGGATGTACTGGACTTAGATTTCCAGAAAGCATTTGATAAGGTGCCACACCAAAGGCAGAAAATAAAAGCTCATGGTGTAGGGGGTAACATATTGGCATGGATAGAAGATTGGCTAGCTAATAGAAAACAGAGAGTAGGCATAAATGGGTCATTTTCTGGTTGGCAGGATGCAATGAGTGTTGTGCCACAGGGATCAGTGCTGGGGCCTCAACTTTTTACAATTTATATAAATGGCTTGGATGAAGGGACCGAAGGTATGGTTGCTAAATCTGCTGATGATACAAAAATAGGTAGGAAAGTAAGTTGTGAAGAGGACATAAGGAGGCTACAAAGGGATATAGATAGGTTAAGTGAGTGGGCAAAGATCTGGTAAATGAAGTATAATGTGGGAAAATGTGAAATTATGCATTTTGGCCGGAAGAATAAAAAATGAAGCATATTATCTAAATGGTGAGAGATTGCTGAGCTCTGAGATGCAGAGGGATCTGAGTGTCCTGGTGCATGAATCACAAAAGATTAGTATGCAGGTTCAACAAGTAAACAGGAAAGCTAATAGAACGTTATTGTTTATTGAGAGTGGAATTGAATACAAAAGTAGGGAGGTTATGTTTCAACTGTACAGGGCACTGGTAAGACCACATCTGGAGTAGTGTATACAGAATTGGTCTCCTTATTTAAGGAATTTTGTAAATGCATTGGAAGCAGTTTACAGAAGGTTTACTAGACTAATACCTGGAATGGGTGGGTTGTCTTATGAGGCAAGATTGGACAGGCTAGGCTTGTATCCGCTGGAGATTATTTTTTAATTCGTTCATGGGATGTAGGCATTGTTGGCTCAGCCAGCATTTATTGCCCATCCCTAAATGCCCTTGAGAAGGTGGTGGTGAGCTGCCTTCTTGAACCGCTGCAGTCCATGTGGGGTAGGTACATCTGCAGTGCTGTTAGGAAGGGAGTTCCAGGATTTGGACCCAGTGACAGTGAAAGAACGGCGATATAGTTCCAAGTCAGGATGGTGTGTGGCTTGGCAGGGAACTTGCAGGTGGTAGCGTTCCCATGCATCTGCTGCCCTTGTCCTTCTAGGTGGTAGAGATCATGGGTTTGGTAGGTGCTGTCTAAGGAGCCTTGGTGTGTTACTGCAGTGCATCTTGTAGATGGTACACACTGCGGCCACTGTGCGTCAGTGGTGGAGGGAGTAAATGTTTGTGGATGGGATTCTAATCATGCGGGGTGCTTTGTCCGGGATGGTGTCAAGCTTCTTGACTGTTGTTGGAGCTGCACCCATCCAGGCAAGTGGAGAGTATTCCATCACACACCTGACTTGTGCCTTGTAGATGGTGGACAGGCTTTGGGGATTCAGGAGGTGAGTTACTTGCCTCAGGGTTCCTAGCCTCTGACCTGCTCTTGTAGCCATTGTATTTACATGGCTACTCCAGTTCAGTTTCTGGTCAATGGTAACCCCCAGGATGTTGATAGTGGGGGATTCAGCGATCGTAATGCCATTGAATGTCAAGGGGAGATGGTTAGATTCTCTCTTGTTGGAGATGGTCATTACCTGGCACTTGTGTGGTGCAAATGCTACTTGCCACTTATCAGCCCAAGCCTGGATATTGTCCAGGTCTTGCTGCATTTCTACATGGACTGCTTCAGTACCTGAGGAGTCACGAATGGTGCTGAACATTGTGCAATCATCTGCGAACATTCCCACTTCTGACCTTATGATTGAAGGAAGGTCATTGATGAAGCAGCTGAAGATGGTTGGCCCTCGGACACTACCCTGAGGAACTCCTGCAGTGATGTCCTGAAACTGAGATGATTGACCTCCAACAACCATAACTATCTTCCTTTGTGCTGGGTATGACTCCAACCAGCGGAGAGTTTTCCCCCTGATTCCCATTGGCTCCAGTTTCGCTAGGGCTCCTTGATGCCATACTCGGTCAAATGCTGCCTTGATGTCAAGGGCAGTCACTTTAGAAGAGTGAGATGCAAATTGATTGAAACATATAAAGTCCTGAGGGGTCTTGACAGAGGGGATGTGGAAAGGATGTTTCCTCTTGTGGGAGAATCTAGTACTAGGGGTCACTGTTTAAAAATAAGGGGTCACCCATTTAAGACCAAGATGAAAAATTATTCCTCTCAGAGGGTCGTGAGTCTTTGGAACTCTCTTCCTCAAAAGGTGGTGGAAGCAGAGTTTTTGAATATTTTTAAGGCAGGGGTGGATAGATTCTTGATAAGCAAGTGGGTGAAAGGTTATTGGGGGTAGGCGGGAATGTGGAGTTGAGGTTACAATCAGATCAGCCATGATCGTGTTGAATGGCGGAGCTGGCTCGAGGGGCTGAGTGGACTACCCCTGCTCCTAATTCATATGTTCCTATATATAAGCAGAGTCAGGAGAATTTATAATGGGGAATAAGGAAATGACAGAGAAACTAAACAAATACTTCATGTCTGTCTTCATGGAGGAAAATACTAAAAACTTCCCAGAAAAAAATGGAGAATCAAGGAACTAGTATAAATGAGGAACTGCAAGATATTACAGAGAAATTAAAGTGGATAATTCCCCTGGACCTGATGATCCCAGAGTGTTGAAAGAGGTGGCTGCAGAGATAGTGGATGCATTGGTAGCCATCTTTCAAAATTCTATAGACTCTGGAATGGTTTCTGCAGATTGGAAGGTGGCAATTGTAACCCCACTATTTAATAAAGGAGGGAGAGAGAAAATGGGGAACTACAGACCTGTTAGTCTAACATCAGTCTTAGGGAAAATGCTAGAATCTATAATAAAGAATTTGATAACAGGACACTCAGAAAATACTAGTAGGATTAGGCAGAGTCAACATAGACTTATGAAAGGGAAA
Source organism: Heterodontus francisci (assembly GCF_036365525.1). Classification (NCBI taxonomy): domain Eukaryota; kingdom Metazoa; phylum Chordata; class Chondrichthyes; order Heterodontiformes; family Heterodontidae; genus Heterodontus; species Heterodontus francisci. The sequence goes on from NC_090384.1 coordinate 78,542,304, forward strand.
TCATGTTCAACAAACCTGTTCGAGTTTTTTGAGGATGTAACTAACAGAATAGATAAGGGGGAACTGGTGGATGTGTTATATTTGGATTTTCAGAAAGCTTTTGATAAGGTCCAACACTAAAAGTTAGTAATCAAAATTAGAGCACAAGGAATTGGGGGGAAATATACTGGCATGGATTGAGAACTGGTGAACGGACAGAAAACAGAGAGTAGGAATAAATGGGTCATTTTCAGGTTGGCAGGCTGTGACTATTGGGGTAACGCAAAGATCAGTGCCTGGGCCCCAGCTATTCACAATCTATATCAATGATTTGGATGTGGGGATTAAATGTAATATTTCCAAGTTTGCAGTTGACACAAAACTAGATGGAAGTGTGAGTTGTGAGGAGGATGCAAAGATGCTTCAAGGGGATCGGAGAGTCTAAGCCAGTGGGCAAAAACTTGGCAGATGGAATACAATGTGGAGAAATGTGAGGTTATCCACTTTGGTAGGAAAAACAGAAATACAGAGTATTTCTTAAATGGTGAGAGGCTGGGAAGTGTTGAACTTCAAAGGGACTGGGTGTCCTTGTTCATGAGCTAACATGCACGTACAGCAAACAATTAAGAAGGCAAATGGTATGTTGACCTTTATTACAAGAGGATTTGAGTATAAGAGAAAAGATGTTTTACTGTAATTACTTAGAGCCTTGCTAAGACCACACCTAGAGTATTGTGTGCAGTTTTGGTCTCCTTACCGAAGGAAAGGAAGGTTCACCAAACTAATTCCTGGGATGGAGGGATTGTTCTATGAGGAAAGATTAAATAGATTGGGCCTTTATTCTCTGGCGTTTAGAAAAATGAGAGGTGATCTCATTCAAACATACAAAATTCTTACAAGGCTCGACATGGTAGAGCCAGGAAGGATGTTTCCCCTGTCTGGGGAGTCCAGAAACAGGGGGAACACAGTCTCAGAATAAGGGCAAGCCATTTAGGACTGAGATGAGGAAGAATTTCTTCACTCAGAGGGTGGTGAATCTTTGAAATTCTCTGCCCCAGAGGGCTCTGGAGACTTGGTCATTTAGTATGTTCAAGACTGAGATCGATAAGTTTCTACATATTAAAAACATCAATGGCAACGGGGATAGTGCAGATAAATGGTACTGAAGTAGAAGATCAGCCATGATCTCATTAAATGGTGGTGTAGGCCCGAAGGGCTGAATGGCCTTCTGCTCCTATTTCTTATATTCTTCTGTTCTTATGTCTAAATTATAGCCTTTGGGTTGGTCAAGGAGGTCTTTTTGGAATGCTTCAATGGGGGTGGAAGCTATCACAAGCTCAATAATCCTGTCAGCCAGCTCAGCCTCAGAAAAATCACAATCACGCCCTTTATGGACATAGAAACATAGAAAATAGGAGCAGGAGTAGGCTATTCAGCCCTTCGCACCTGCACCGCCATTCAATACAATCATGGCTGATCGTCCAAACTTAGTACCCTGTTCCCGCTTTCTCCCCATATCCCTTGATTCCTTTAGCCCTACGAACTATATCTAACTCCTTCTTGAATATATTTAATGAATTGGCCTCAACTACTTTCTATGGTAGAGAATTCCACAGGTTCACCACTCTCTGGGTGAAGAAATCCCTCCTCATCTCAGTCCTAAATGGCTTACCCCTTATCCTTAGATTGTGACCCCTGGTCCTGGACTCCCACGCCATCAGGAACATCCTTCCTGCATCTAGTCTGTCCAGTTCTGTTAGAATTTTGTAGGTTTCTATGAGATCCCCTCTCATTCTTCTAAACTCTAGCGAATATAAGTCTAATCAACCCAATCTCTCTTCATACATCAGTCCTGCCATCCCAGGAATCAGTCAGGTGAACGTTTGCTGCACTCCCTCCATAGCAAGAACATCCTTCCTCAGATAAGGAGACCAAAACTGCACACAATACTCCAGATGTGGTCTCATCAAGGCCTTGTATAATTGCAGCAAGACATCCTTGCTCCTGTACTCGAATCCTCTCACTATGAAGGCCAACATACCATTTGCCTTCTTAACTGCCTGCTGCACCTGCAGGCTTACTTTGAGCAACTGGTGCACAAGGACACCCAGGTCTCACTGCACCTCCCCCTTTCCCAATCTATCGCCATTCAGATAATATTCTGCCTTTCTGTTTTTGCCACCATAACCTCACATTTATCCACATTATACTGCATCTGCCATGTATTTGCCCACTCACTCAACCTGTCCAAATCACACTGGAGCTTCTCTGCATCCTCCTCACAGCTCCCACTCCCACCCAGCTTTGTGTCATCTGCAAACTTAGATATATTACATTTAATTCCCTCATCTATATCATTAATATAGTTTATAATTTATCCCTACATCGGTTCACAAATTGGTCTAATGTCTCCTTTGGCTGCCGTCAGAATGACATAAACTCGAGACAGTGTGTTCTGAAGTTGAGTTTGACTTTCAACAGGTGTCCAATGAGCACCATATATTACTTGGTTCTTTTAAGTCACCTTGCGAAAGACCAAATGCATTTAAGCTGTGGAGACCCTCATTCCCAATGGCAATCTTAACTTTAATTGCTTGTCTATCTGGCTCAGCAACGGCCAAGTCAAGAAAACACAACTCCATTCACTGTCTGAATAATGTAAATTCAGTGAGGAGGATGCTGCCTTCCAGTTTAGGGCTGGAAACCTTGTGATCATTTTGTCTTGAACAGTATCAGTAGCAGGAATAAAGATTTAAAGTTGATCAGCCGTAATGGGTTAAGTTCTGTGGTCACTGTCTTGCCCTTTAACTGACAATATAGGTTTGCTTCACAGCCCAAAAAAAAAACTGCCTGCTGCTTTGTAAAAAAAATCACTGCCTGCTACCACAGCCCAGTGGAGCAGTCTAGAGAAAGGCAGTGCAAGCATGGCACCGACTCTGGGTTCACGAGTTTTCTTTAGACCCCACTCATGAAGGGCACAGAAAGCCTCTCCCAGTCAGTAAATATGCAGGGAGAAAAAAATGTATTGCTTTTTTTTCTTCTTCGCTTTCCTGATTGTGAAACGGTCAGAAATTGAGCTAATTTTTTTTAAATAGCGCACATGAGACCTTCAAGAGGAAAAGGAAAATGGCTATGTAAGTCTTCTGGCCTTCTCAAATGCCTGGAGGCTGACGCGCACGGATGTTCCTGCCTGGCCGTGTCGCGATAGATCAATCGTCCACCTGAGCTCCCGATCCGGTGGCCTGTCAGCGATAATGGTGCTCCCGTCCAACGGAGCTCTGCCCAGCGCACACCTCTCAGGGTCGGATTTTGATGCATGGCTTCCTGCACAAACTGTAATCACAGCTTGATTCAGACTCATGTTCCCTTCATGTAAAGCTGTAGAAACAAGACTCGATGGCTGCCAGTCAAGGCGAGGTGCGATGTCCCAATGATGCAGACTTGCTGTGAGTTCGACGTCAACAATATTGCAGAGTCACTTATACAGACTGCGGTGCTGCTGCAAGGATTGCAGATGGAGCTGATGAGCTTCCAAGCCTTTACACCGGAGCTTCTGGAGCAAGCCAATGGGTTCAGCTTTGTAGGATCTGCAGAAACGTGAAGTCAGATCTTCAGCACCATCTGCCACTATATTGCATTTACTCTTTCATGACACAAACACATCAATCACAAAGACAAGATCGGTGAATCTAAAAGATGGGTTCTTTTATTGAAGATACTAACTTATATACAGCAATACTGAGAAGGTAAGTTGACACATCTTGTCTCTGTAGCTGCTTCCAACAAGTGCCTAGAGATCACATGGGTCTGTACATCACATCCTGTCTAGTGATGGACAACCGTTTCAGATACGCCCCTTAAAGTAATACCACAACAGTAGGAGCTCCAGGATGCTTCTCACACGTGCAGGAACTGTCATCAGCTGGAGGATCTTGAATTCCTGTTTTTGGAGCTTGAATGGCAGCTTGTGTCACTGCAGTGCATCCGTGAGGCTGAGAAATACATGGATAGCATGTCTCAGGAGGTAGTCACCCCACAGCTTAAGAGTGTGCAGGCAGAGAGGGAACGGGTGACTGCCAAGCAGACAATAAGAACCAGACAGGTTGTGCAGGAGTCCCTGAGTGCAACTTGCTCTCTAATTGCGCATACAGTATTGAATACCGGCAAGGGCGATGATTGCTTTGTTGAGTACAGCCGGAGCAAAGTCCATGGGGTGCAGGGGAAGGCGGCGGGGAGAAGGGTGAGGATCAGAAAAGCAACAGTGATAGGGGATTCAATATTTAGGGGAACAGACAGGCATCTCTGCAGCTGCAGACATGATTCCAAGATGGTATGTTGTCTCCCTGGTGCCAGGGTCAAGGATGTCACTGAGTGGCTCCAAAACATTCTGAGGGGGTGGGAGGGTGAACATTCTGAGATTGTTGCCCAATTCGATGCCAATAACATAGGTAGAAAGAGGGATGAAGTCCTGGAGACAGATTTTAGAGAGCTAGGAAAAAAATGACCTCAAAGGTACTAATCTCCAGACTACTCCCAGTGCCACGCACTAATGAGTACAGAAATAGGAGGATAGTACAGTTGAATGTGAGGCTGGAGAGATGGTGCAGGAGGGAGGGCTTTAGATTCCTGAGGCATTGGGACTGATTCTGGGGGAGGTGGGACCTGTACAAACTGGATGGGTTGCACCTCAACAGACCCAGAACCAATATCCTTGCAGGGAGGTTTGCTAGTGCTGTTGGGATGGGATTAAACTAGTTTAGCAGGGGGATGGAAACCTGAACATAGATTCAGAAGAGACCGAAACAAAGGATGGTAGAAAATCAGTAAATGAGCATGGAAGGCAGAGGAAACAAAAGCTAGAAAATTGGCAACAAAGGGAGATTGATGGTGCTTAATGGAATACACTTCAACACAAGGAGTCCAGTGAATGAGGCAGATGACCTAAGGGCACAGATAGACACTTGGAAGTACGATATTATAGTTATTACTGAAACATGGCTTAAAGAAGGGCACGAAATGGCAGCTCAACATTCCTGGTTACAGAGTTTACAGACAAGATAGAGAAGGGATAAAAAAGAGCAAATATGTAGGCAAATTGCTGAGAAGTGCAAAAACAATAGGGCAGTAATAGTGGGGGATTTCAACTACCCTAATACTAACTGGGATAGAATCAATGTGAAAGGCACAGAGGAGCAGAATTCTTCAAATGCATTCAGAAGGACCATTTTTAGCCAGTACATAGCAAGCCCAACAAGGGAAGGAGTGGTTCTGGACTTGGTTTTAGGGAATGAAGCTGGGCAGGTGGAAGGGGTATCAGTGGAAGAACATGATCATAATTCAGTTAGATTTAGCACAGTTATGGAAAAGGACAAAGATAGGCTGGGAGTAAATGCCTTCAACTTGGAAAAGGCCAGTTTTACTAAGCTGATACGTGACTTAGCAAATGTGGACTGGAAACAGCTATTTGAGGGCAAAACTGTGTCAGGACACTGGAAGCATTCAAAGAAGAGATAGTGAGGGTTCAGAATACATTCCCAAAAAGAAAAAGGGTGGGACTCCCAAATCTAGCACCTCCTGGATATCCAGGAGCACACAGGGTAAGATAGATAAATAAGGAAAGCTTATGTCAGATACTGAGAGCTCAATACTGCAGAAAGCCGAGAGAAGTATGGGAAGTGCAGTGGTGAAATAAAAAAGGAAATTAGGAAAGCAAAGAGAGGGCAGGAAAAAATATTGGCAAGTAAAATCAAGGAAAATTCAAAGATGTTTTATATACACATAAAGGACAAGAGGATAACTAAAGAAAGAGTAGGGCCTATTAGAGACCAAAAAGGTAACTATTGTGTGGTGGCAGAAGACATGGGCATAGTTCTTAATGAATACTCTGCATCTGTCTTCACAAAAGAGGGTGACGAAGCAGGTATTGTAGTTAAGGAGGATGAACGTGAAATATTGGATCGGATAAACATTATGAGAGGGAAATATTAAGGTGTTTAGCATCTTCGAAAGTAGATAAATCGCTAGGCACAGATGAAATGTATTCCAGGCTGTTAAGAGAAGCCAGCGAGGCTCTGACTATCATAGTCCAATCCTCTCTGACTGCAGATGTGGTGCCAGATGAGTGAAGAACTATGAACATTTTACCATTGTTTAAAAAAGGAGAACGGGATAGACCGACTGATTACAGGTCAGTCAGCCTAACCTTGGTATTGGGCAAATTATTGGAAAAAGTTCTGACAAACAGTGTTAATCATCATTTAGAAAAACACAAATTAAACAAGGACAGTCAGTATTGATATATTAAGGAATGTCATGTCTGACTAACTTGATTGAATGTTTTGAGGAAGTAACAAGGAGGGTTGATGAGGATAACGTGTTTGATGTAGTCTACAAGGATTTTAGCAAGATTTTCAACAAAGTCCCACAGTGCAGACTGGTGAGAAAAGTGGCAAGTTGGAAACAAAATTGACTTAGTGGCGGGAACAACAATGACTTATATAATATATATATAGTACCTTTAAAGTAATAAAACGTTCCAAGGCACTTCACAAACAAAAAATGGCACCGAGCCACACAAGGCGATATTAGGGCAGATGGCCAAAAGTGTGGCCAAAGAGGTAGGTTTTAAGGAGTGTCTTAAAGGAGGAAAATGAGGTAGAGAGGCAGAGAGGTTTAGCAAGGGAATTCCAGAGCTTAGGGTCGAGCCAGCTGAAGGCTCCACTGGTGGAGCAATTAAAATTGGGGATGCTCAACAGGCCGGAATTAGAGCAGTACAAATATCTCAGAGGGTTCCAGGGCTGGAGGAGATGGGAGGGGCATGGAAATGGAGAGATTTGAAAACAAACATTGAATTTTAAAATTGAGGTGTTGTTTAACCAGGGGCCAGTGTAGGCCAGCAAGCATAGGAATGATGGGTGAACATCATTTGGTGCAAGTTAGGACACAGGCAGCAGAGGTTTGGATTACCTCAAGTTACAGAGGGTAAAATGTGGAAAAGAGGCCAGGGTTGCATTAGAATAGTGAAGTTTGGAGGTAACAAAGGGATAGATGATGGTTTCAGCAGCAGAAGAGCTGAGGCAGGGTAGAGACTGGTGATGTTATAGAGTTTGAAATAGGCAGTCTTCATCACAGCGCGTATATGTGGTTGAAAGCTCAACTTGGAGTCAAGTATCACACAGAGGTTGTGAACAGTCTGGTTCAGCCTCAGACAGTTGCCAGGGAGTGGGATAGAGTCAGTAGCTAGCGAGTGGAGTTTGTGGTGGGGACCGAAGGCAATGGCTCCAGTCTTCCCAATATTTAATTGGAGGAAATTTCCGCTCATCCAATACTGGATGTCGGATAAGCAGTTTGACAATATAGAGACAGTAGAAGGGTCAAGAGAGGTGGCAGTGAAGTAGAGCTGAGTGTCAACAGCATACATGTGGAAACTGATGTGTTTCTTGGATGATGTCACCAAGGGGCAACATGTAGAAGAGAAATAGGAGGGGGACAAGGATAGATCCTTGGAGACACCAGAGATAATTGATGGGAATGGGGAAAGAATACATTGATGGTGATTCTCTGGCTATGATTATATATTTTAGAATGGAACCAGGCAACAGCAGTCCCACCCAGATGGACAATGGTGGGGGGGCATTGGAGGAGAATGGTGTGATCAACTCTGTCAAAGGCTGCAGGCAGGTCGAGAAGGAACAAGGTGAGATAGTTGGCTTTGCCACAAACCCATAAAATGTCATTTGTGACTTTGATAAGAGTTGTTTTGGTTCGGGGGCAGGGGAAGAAACCTGATTGGAGGGATTCAAACATGGAGTTCCAGGAAAGATGGGCATGAATTTGGGAAGTGACAGCACATTCAAGATGTTTGGAGAAGAATGAGAGGTTGGCGATGCAAAGGGAAGCAAAGGGTAATGGTTGACGGGTGTTTTTGTGATTGGAAGACCCTTTCCAGTGGGATTCCACAGGGCTCAGTACTAGGTGCCCTGCATTCCATGGTATACATAAATAATTTAAACTCAAATTAAGAAGTTTGCAGGTGATACAATAATTGACTGTGTGGCTGATAGTGAGGAAGAAAGCTGTATATTGCAGGAAGATGTCAATGGACTGGTCAAGTGGTCAGAAAAGTGGCAAAAGGAACTCAGTCCAGAGAAGCGTGAAGTAATACATTTGGGGAGAGCAAACAAGGCAAGGGAATATACAATAAATGGTAGGAGACTGATAGGTATAGAGGAGTAGAGGGACCTTGAATTATATGTTTACAGATCCCTGATGGTAGCAGGACAGGTGGTTAAGAAGACATATAGGATACTTTCCTTTATTAGCCAAAGCATGGAATATAATAGCAGGGAGGTTATGCCAGAATTGAATTAAGCACTAGTTAGACCACAGCTAGAGTACTGTGTACACTTATGGTTACTGCATTATAGGAAGGATGTGATCGCACTGGAGAGGATACAGAGAAGGTTTAGAAGGATATTGCCAGAACTGGGAAATTATAGTTTTGATAAATGATTGGATAGGTTTGGATTGGCTTCTTTGGAACAGATTTCATAGAGGTGTATAAGATTGAGGAGCCAAGATTGATTAGATAGGAAGGAACAACTTCCCTTAGCAGATAGATGATTGCACAGTGTTCAGTACCATTCGCGCGACTCCTCAGTCTGTGCCCGTATGCAGCAAGACGGGGACAACATTTAGGCTTCGGCTGATAAATGACAAGTAACATTCACGCTACACAAGTGTCAGGCAATGACCATCTCCTCCAACAAAAGAGATTCTAGCCATCTCCCCTTGGCATTCAACAGCAATAACATCACTGAATTCCCCCACCATCAGCATCTTTGGGGGTTACCATTGACCAGAAACTTAGCTGGACCAGTGACCTAAATACAGTGGCTCCAAGAGCAGGTCAGAGGCTGGGAATTCTGTGCTGAGTAACTCACCTCTTGACTCCCCAATGCTTGTCCACAATCTACAAGGGACAAGTCGGGTGTATGATGGATAACTCTCCACTCGCCTGGACGAGTAAAGCTCCAACAACACTCAAGAAGCTCAACACCATCCAGGACAAAGCAGATCACTTGATCAGCACCCCATCCACCACCTTAACATAGAAACATAGAAAATAGGAGCAGGAGTAGGCCATTTGGCCCTTTGAGCCTGCTCCGCCATTCATTATGATCATGGCTGATCATCCAACTCAGTAATCTGTTCTCGCTTTCGCCCCATACCCTTTGATCCCTTTAGACTCAAGAGCTATATCTAACTCCTTCTCTGAAAACATACAATGTTTTGGCCTCAACTGCTATCTGTGGCAGCGAATTCCATAGGATCATCACTCTCTGGGTGAAGAAATTTCTCCTCATCTCAGTCCTGAAAGGTTTACCCCGTATCCTTAGACTATGACCCCTGGTTCTGGACTCCCCCACCATTGGGAACATCCTTCCTGCATCTACCCTGTCAAATCCTGTTAGAATTTTATAGGTTTCTATGAGATCTATGAGCCTGAAGGGCTGGTCGAGACAGAAACCCTTGTTGCATTTAAAAAGTACTTGGATATGCACTTGAAGTGCCATAACCTACAAGGCTACAGACCAAGAGCTGGAAAGTAGGATTGGACTAGACAGTTCTTTTTGGCTGGCAGATACGATGTGCCAAATGGCCTCCTTCTGTGCTATAAACTTTTATAATTCTAGATCTGAGGTGGTTTTTAAGGAGGGTTTGAAATGGACAAAGGGAGGTGGAGATAGAGATGTTTAGGAAAGAAATTCTGGAATGTGAAGCTTGGGTAGCTGAAGGTATGGCTGCCAATGGTAGAGAAAAGAGAAGGGAGAATAAACAAAAGGCCAGAGTCAGAGCAATGGAATCTTCAGAGGCAGTTTTAATTCTCTACGGCATTTTGTACTACTGTAGACCATTTCACACATACATTTCAGAATAAGGTCAGTAGATATAAATTCAGTACACACTTTTGCTTTGCTAGTACCAATGAAGATGCAGTTCAAGTCATGTAAAAACTAAAAGAACAAGTCAGTTCCTTCAGAGAAAATCCAGTCACACAATAGCATTCTCTTGGTTTTTGTTCTTGACAATTCCCAAGAGCAAAGCTGTTATTTGTCAGAACTTCACTAAACCTTCAAAGCCATTCTGGCTGAATGCTAATTAACTGATTGAGAATGTTTCTTTTTCACGGTGAATTTCTTCGTTCTCCTGACTCTTGGCTCTGAGTTGGCATTTTCAAATGAAAACAGGGGTCAAGGTTAGTTCTTTTTAAAGAAATGTCCAACTCCTACATGTTGGTGCAATGTGCAGGGCATCCAACCCATTGTGCTAGTGCTAGTATTATACAAGTATTCTATTTGCTGTATGCGCATAATTTCTTCTTTGGAATGTAGCAATTTTTGTCGAAGCAAATAACTACTTATTTCATGGAAACAGAAAATGGGGCATTTGTGGAAGGAGCATTTGAAAGAGTGGTCTCACATCAGTTGTGCCTTGCACCTGGCACCAACCCACCACCACCAGCCCCCCAGCCTGCAGAATAACTGTAGCTGGTGCATAACCTGCTTTCCAAACATTGGCTTTTAAAGTTTGAAAAAAATGTGGTTGGCCCAGTTCCTCAATTCAACTTGCAATGACTACAAAGATCTCATTACCCCAGGAGCTCTCTTCAATTATTAAAGTGTTCACTTGTATGTATACACAGGGATCTGCCTCTCTCCATTTCTCCCCCCAGCCCCAACATAACAGCAGTGCAATTAAAACTGTAGTCAGTACCACCAGTCAATTGGTGCAGTATAAATGTTGCATTCAACATTTGATATACTGATGTGGATAGAGTTACAAACTAGGCGGGAGGAGTGCACTCTTTATTCTAGTTTCAACTTCTCCGAAGATCACAACATATATTTAAATGTTTACCCAGTTACCGATATGGTCAATCATATCCCAAAATAAAATTCACCAACCAGGTTTCTTTAATGAACAACAGAAATTATCAGTTCGTTATAAAACAAGACATAACCCAGTAACAAAGCAAAGCATTAACACAAGATTGAAATATGAAAGTTCCCTTTTACCTTAGCCCCTCAAACGCGCGTATACACACACACACACACACACACACACACACACACACACACACACACACACACACACACACACACACACACACACACACACACACACACACACACACACACACACACACACACACACCGGAAAAAAAGAGATTTTCTTTAGAAAGCTCTGTTACAAAAAAAGACAATTCGGTCAGGCGGCATCAAGCATTTATCCGGCAGGTTTTTTCCAGCCTCTCAGGATAAATGCGGCAACCGGGGTTTCAAGCAGGCCTTTCTGGAGGAACGCATCATCAATTTCTCTATTTCTTACACTCGATTCTAAGAGCTTCTCGGAGAGATCGAAAAGCTGGCAGGCTTTTCAAAGAGAAGGGAAAAGCTGAATTGGGATTTTGTCCTTCAGGTTGATTTTTAAAACTCCAACTAACTATCCAAAGTGAAACCAAAAACAATCTCAAGAGTCGAGCCTACTGACCCCTATAAATCTTCTCCGTAAACATCTTCTCCAAGGCAAAAAGCCCCGGCTGCATATTTATCTGAAGACAGGTGACTTCCAGTACTTTAATAAAAGCAAAATACTGCGGATGCTGGAAATCTGAAACAAAAACAAGAAATGCTGGATTCACTCAGCAGGTCTGGCAGCATCTGTGGAAAGAGAAGCAGAGTTAACGTTTCGGGTCAGTGACCCTTAAAGAACAAGTACTGGAAGTCTGAAACAAAAACAAGAAATGCTGGATTCACTCAGCAGGTCTGGCAGCATCTGTGGAAAGAGAAGCAGAGTTAACGTTTCGGGTCAGTGACCCTTAAAGAACAAGTACTGGAAGTCTGAAACAAAAACAAGAAATGCTGGATTCACTCAGCAGGTCTGGCAGCATCTGTGGAAAGAGAAGCAGAGTTAACGTTTCGGGTCAGTGACCCTTCTTCGGAACTTCCGAAGAAGGGTCACTGACCCGAAACGTTAACTCTGCTTCTCTTTCCACAGATGCTGCCAGACCTGCTGAGTGAATCCAGCATTTCTTGTTTTTGTTTCAGACTTCCAGTACTTGTTCTTTGTGAACAAGTCCAAAAGACCTTATGATGAACTATTTTTAAAAAATACAAATTCCAGCATGTATGGAATCCTTTATTCAGTTTTAAAACACAAGTCCTCAAAATTTAAGGAAAAATGGAAGTACTTTCATAGCAATAGTGTGGCCAAAACATCATAGGTAGCAGGTATAGTTACATAAAACCCTGGACACCTCGCTCACTACTACAGTTACATCGAGCCCCAGACACACCTCACTCACTACTACAGTTACCCAGAGCCCCATAGGTAGCAGGAAGAAAATAAATCTTCCTGGATTTATACTATCAAACACGTGACAGTATTCATGACAAAGCAATGCTCTCCCTTCCCCTCTTCTTGAATGGCCTGTTGACTAACCAGAGGCACCCAGCGTGTTTCAGAAATAATCTTTGTGTAGTCAAAGCATGCTGTGTTATTTTTGTCCAGAAGAAAGCTCTTTGAGTCTCTTTATAAATTATTGTATCCATGTAGCTTATGCATCTTTTGACATACAAGATTTAGTTACAAAGATCTAAATTGTGTATGAAATGTAATTGTATATGACACTACAGCGTCCTTTTGCAACTAGACTCATTTCTAAAGCTACATCCACTAACAAGACTGCGGTTGTATTTTACAACCAGAGAATGAAGAATCCATTAACATTTTATATTCACCAGTTCTTCATATTGTGTTTTCACTGTTTTGCAGTGTTTATAGTTTTCTGGCTGTTTGTCTGTAGTAACATTACAATTGCATCAAACTGTAGGTATTTTAATGCTAAAGGGAAATAGACTGATCATTTCATTTTTTGATGGCAACTCCAAGGTCAACTTCATCAACTAATGAATTCTGACCCCAACAGTCACTTTATTGGCATTAGACCAGAGAATAAACTGCATTCTAAAACCAGCTTAATGTATCAGCGACTAATTATAGCACAGTTCCACCTCAATAACACCCACTAATGACTTCATTATTGCATCTTAATTATCTTTTTATTCAATTTATGAATGTCATATTTTAATTGGCACTAATGGTGATCTTAGCTAAAAGCAGGTTTACATTATAAATACATTAACAATAAGTCATCAATTAATGTTTCATCTGCCTTGCAAATATGTTCTCTTGTAAACTATATTTGTCTTTACGTTAATTATTTACAGTTTCCACTTTCCCTTTACTGAGGTAATGGCAACAACTGGAGAAAACAGACATAAACATTTTGATGGTGTTATTAATCTTTGTGAACTAAATACTGTTTAATCACTCTCTAAGGAACATACACTGCATGCATAACAGCGAAATTAAATGATCCCTATAGGTCCTTTCACCTTCAAAAAGAGATAATCGGCTGCCACAAAGTAATTGAACTTGCCTTGAAACAAACCTGTCACAGATTGGTCATGGAGTTTAAATTGAGGATGGATAGAAAACAGAAAAGATCAAATAAAAAATTTGCATAATCAAATATTTGAGCTGTTAAGTGACATTTCCCTCAGCTTGGACAGAGGTGTACACTCATTAGGTCATATACATTTTTTTATGGAAATTGGATGTGATGGGCTGGTAGTTCCTATACTATGATGAAATAGCACCATATTAATGAAAATAGTCTCAGTGCAGTTTCTTGGAATGCTAAGAAATACTAGGGTGAGGCATTGTGCATGTGAATTTTGGCTTAAAGTTACATATATTTTTCCAATGGTCTCAACAAACATTTGTTCTTTAGGAGAGTATCAAACCATGTTCATTCAATATGATTAGCATCAATCAACCACTCTGGAGATCCTGACACTAATCTGTGTTTCAAGCAAATAAAGGCAGACTCCAGAAGTCATTTAGTGATTGCAGTTTAGGCCTCTCAATGCCAGGACATCAGCAAACCATTAGCAACACATGATTCACCCGTGTGTCCCTTATAACTATAATTGGGGTCCCACCTATAAACATAGCAGCTTGATTTGCATATAAAGAGATCTACCACCTGAAATAGGCAGGTGCTCTGAACACCCAGGGGAAGGCACCTTTAAAATTAATGGTGACCGATGCATCAGAATTCATGATGCAGTAAGTCCACTGACCCTATTCTGTAGCTCATTGACACCCCATAAAGCTGATTTTGCCCAGTTAAAATTGGCCCTAATTTGTTTTCTTTATATTTTTGTGCTTATCTAGGTCAGGAATTCTCAAACAGGGGAAGACAACACCATTTCAAACACCCAGAGCTTGAATTTTAGGCCCCTCCTAGGGCCAGGATTGGAGGCAGGTGGGCACTAAAAATGGTGCCAGTGGCCTGCGTGGCAGTTCCCCGGCTTCACCCTGCCCCCGGCCATTTTTGTGGAGTTAGGATGGGCGGGGGGCAGCAGGGCAATGCTCCTGCACATGATGGGTAGCCGATTGAGGTCATTAATGACCTATTAAGTCCAACTAAAGCAGACCAACTGGGATTTTCCAATTGGCCTCCAGGTCCCCGCAGGCAGTGGGGAACAGAGGCGGACTCCCAGCAGCAGACCAGGGGTCCAGTGCATCAGGCATGCCGATGCACCCTGCATGCCTGCCTGAGTGCTGCACAGCCACAGGTCAGCCTGTAGAGGGGCTCCCCACACCCACACAGAGGTGGCCTCGCTGCCAAAGGCATTTTTTAATTTAAATTTTCAAAGGTTGGAGAGAGGGCATCTCCATTTTGAAGCGCCCTCTTCCTTACTTATCTTCCATTGCAGCCTGCTGTTCCTTTCAAGCTGGAAAGCTGCTGATTGGCCTTCCAGCTTTGAGAGTGCTCCCACCATCTTTAATTGGATGGCAGGCCCTCCCTCTGGCCGGCCCGGGGAAAATCAGAATGGGTGACTGTTTCCCACACAGTGGCAGGAGTTTTGCCAGCTCGCCATGGTGTGCTTCAAAGACGGGGTGCACGCGCGGGATTTGCCCCGTGGAGCCACTGCGATATTTAGTGCGGCGGCTCATTTACATGACTGGGGCGGACCGCCCACCCCCAATGATGTAGAGGGGGAGGGTGCTCCGTCCCCGGCAACGGCATCCGGCGCCACTGCACGGGCTCCTGCGCCATTTTTAAAGGGCTTTGGGCCCTTCCAAATCATTTACATTTTTAAAGTTATCGCGGTGAGAAAATTACAGTTTATCTACATCTACATCTACACTACCCCTAAAATTTATTCAAAGTTTCAATCCTCTCTCCCACCACCCTGCTCAATGACTGATAAATTTATTAAGTGCCCCCCTCCCTAAAAAAACTAACCTTACGATCCCGACCTTCCGCCGCAAAGTTTAAAACCAATAACCTTCAACCCCTTCCCACCATCCCCTCCACCAATCACTTTATTTTACCCCATTTTCCCCCACCTTCCACCCAGAAAACATAGCTGCTCCCCCCCTCCCAATCAGTATTCCGCCTTGGATCTCCAAACGGAGATCCGAAGGCGCGAGAGTTCCGGCAACCGGCCGGAATATCGCAGCGGGACGGCCGTCGCATCAAGGTAAGTATTCATTCCTTTATTTAAATAAATTTAAATATTTTAATTAGGCTCCCGTCACCGAGTGGCAAGATGGCCGCCACAAGGCTTCGCTGCCACCAGTAATATGGGGCGGGGCCTTCCTGGCGTCAAGGCCCATGGTGGGCCTCTCCCGGAGGTATTTTCTGGGCTGCCCCACCATTACCCCCGACGTCAGGGGACCGGTAAAATTCAGTCCATTATGGGCTTCTGACCCACATTTGAGCCTAATGGTGGGGTTCAGAAGCCTACAGGAATAATACTGCCCAGTATCAGAATCAGGCACTTCTAGGCATAGGTACAGCAAATTACAATGCAGAGTAGAACTCCATCTACACGACCCCTAAACTTTATGTTCCTAACTTCATTAAAGCACCCATTACTCTATGAAATATGTTCGGACAACCAGTTGCCTAGTGCGAGTGAGCCCATAATGCAAAACTGTTCCTACATTTGTTACTCATTGAGATAGGTCATATGATGGCTGGTGTGGGGAATAGAAAAATATTACTCTGGCACAGTAAAGAATAAAGTTCTTAAAGCAACTTGTCTTGTTTTACTATGTTAAAGGTGCTATATAAATGCAAGTTGTTGATGCTGTTAAAGCATGGTTGCATTATCTGTTTTGATTTTCACTTGAAGACGCTGAAAAGCATTGTGGCAGCAGAAATGAGTAATTTTTCTGATGCCTTCCTGGATGATTTGTGGCTTTCAAGTCTAATCTTAACATGATAAGGTTCTGTCCAAACTCCCTTGAAATCAGAGCTGTATTTCTAGGAAGTGGAAGTTTGTTTTTTATTTGTTGGTCTATGGGCTACTGACATAGCAAATTTAAAAGCCAGCTAGAAAATATTTCCAATCCAGATCACATTTGACAGCATCCAGTACCACCTTTAATGCCTTCTGCATGTCCAAAGTTAGTAACAATCTCTACACATAAAAACAGGATGCATTCTTTCAATGCACTGTTTCCAGATGAGTATTGGAGCTAGCATTCATGTGGCAATACATCTCTCTACTTTGGAAGATTATAGTTAGGACATCTGCACCAACTGGGATGGAAACCATCTGGTCCTGGGAATTTGTCGCTCTGTAGTGCCATTACTTTCTCCATTACTGTTATCTTACTTATGGTAATTTTGTTAAGTCCCTGATTCAATAATAGTTTCCTTGGGATGTCTGGCATGCTGGCCCCTTCTTCTACTGTAAATACTGATGCAAAGTAATTATTCAGCATATCCGCTATTTCCTTATTTTCATTGACAACATCACTTTTAAAGCTTAAGGGGACAACTTTGCTCTAACTACTCTCTTTTTTCCTAAAGTAATTGTTTTATAAAGTAAAAGTTTTGTGTTGATTTTGACATGCCTTGCAAGTTTCTTTTCAGATTCTCTTTTTGTAGCTCTTACTAGCTGCTTTGTCAGCCTTTGTATTTTTCCCATTCACCAGGATCTGTGCTATTTTTGTATGCTTTTCTTTTAGTTTCATACTGTTTCTTATCTCTTTAGATGTTAATGGGCTGCCATTTTTGGCGAGAACTCTTGCCCTTAGAGGTGTAAACTAGTTCTTTATCACATCATCAAATTCTTGTTTGAATACCTCCCACTAATCTTTTGCAACTTTACTTATTAACAGATTTCCCAGTTTATTGTGGACAGTCTCTGTCTCAACCCATTGAAGTCAGCCTTTCCTAAATCTAGAAACTTAGCAGCTGTTTCACTTTTCTCCCTTTCAAACATTACATTGAACTTTATTATGATCGCTATTCAATAAATATTCATGCACTGATAGGCTGTTAACTAAATCTGGCTCATTACTCATTACTAAGTTTAATATGGCTTGCCCTCTTTTTGATTCTAGGACATATTGTTATTTCTGAATTTTGAGAGCTTGAGGCTCCTAGAAGCTACAACCCTTCCAAGCTTAGAATGTTTATATTGCACCAAATACCTGAAATGACATCGACAATAATAGCATCCCCAGGAAGCCATATGCATTCATCATGCAGGTGCAATTATGAAAATTGTTGTGTTGATTAGGACTGCAAAAATAGATGTTCTGTATGTCAACCAAATTAGGAATGTCCAGGAAAGGGACAGTTTTCAAAAGGTGAACTAAGGCTTTCATTAACCTCCCTGGTCTCATGTACCTTCTATGAGAAGGCAGTAGTTTTGTCTTGGCAGCTCCATTATTCTCTATGGAGGTTTTTTTCCACGGTTGGCTGTTGCACTCAGAAATGTTCTCTCAGATTGGCAGCTGGAACTAACATTGAGGAAATACTTTCCATAATTGCTTAGAGTCAGTTACATCTTTGAAACAATTTACCACTAAAAGATTTACTGCTTTTCTATAGTTTTCTATTTTCTTAATCAATGTGACTTGTTATTTTTCCTAATTTAAGCAATAATTAACTATAATGAATTACTACCTCTGGTGAAATGTAACCTCTTGTAATCCAGCAAATAGATGAGAAAGATCAAGAAGATAGTTGATACCAATTTAAGATTGCTGTTTCTTGATAACCTTGCAATTAATTACCTTGACTGACTGGAATGCCATATAACCAAACATTCAAAGCATCACTGACTAGAAATTAGATTGCGCCAGAAGTGTCTAAAATTGCAAATTAGCAGGCACTACGCATGCTGTCATTTACGCCAGAAGAGCACCACCTGACTTATTGGATCAGGCTGCTCAGCGTGCCTGAAACTGGCCATTAGGTCCTGGAAAGTCAGTGGGGAGCATAATGCCTGTTTCAGGCTCCTTTGTGAAACTGGCCTGGGACTGGCCACAGCACCACTCTGAGTAGACTGGGGTCAGTTTTATCAGGGGCACATCAAACAAACTGGGTGATCCTTAAAGGGACCACAGGAAGCTGCCACCCAAAAGGTCAATTATATGTTTTTTTTACTTTTATTGTCGAGCCAGGAGGAGCAGGAGTGCTTCTTCCAGCACCACATTAAAAGGGTGGACTCTGTTAGTGTCTCATAAGTTCTGTTGACGGATGTTAAATACTTGGTAGTTGAAGGTAATAGGGTGAACAGGTGTTGATTCGTATATATATATATAAAAAGAAGAGCCAGCCAGCACTGGCAGGAGTGTGTTAGAAGTGGAATAGTAAGCTCTGTGGCAAGCAATAAACAATCTTCACCAAAGCATCCAAGTCTCAGTGTCTTCTTCACAAACAGGCTTGGAGGTTACTCTGACAGGCCGCTGTTGGCCACCACTTGCCCCATCCACCCCAGCCCCCACTTATAACCTCCCCCTCTAGATTTTTCTGAAGCCCTCTGCCGTCACTGACCAATCTTGCTGCCCTCCCACAGACTGCAGTTCACTGGTTCTATGTCAGTAAGGTCGCCAGATCAATTGGCCTCCATCCATCCTTTCGCCAGTCACATTTTGGGCCCAATTCGGGTGCAATCAAATCTCTAGATCCACATTTCAAAATGAACTGGAATATGTAGCGAAGTGTCGCTAAACAAAGTAAAAACAGAGGTCTTCAGAGGCAAATGTCAGGAATTTTAATAGCTGTTGCTACAGGGCAGCTACTTCCAAGATATATTGCTGTTGCTTCTCATTCTGACAGTGGATGACACTAAAACCAGCTGCCCTGAGAATATAGAGATTTTATTAAGCACACATCTGCCTATCCAGAACTAACACACTGGAGCAAGTATAGATATATTACAATATAATGCTGCGCCAAGCACACAAACATTCCTCCCAGCAGCATGAACCCGTTGACGTTTTTTATTGTTCAGTTGTCAGAGGTGTTATGGAGGAGTTTTCCTTCACGGGGCATCATTTTTATCATGTATTTCGTGACTTTTGTACTGAACACTGACAATGTATCAAGGTGCATGGTTACCACTTAGTGGCAAAAGAGAAAAAAAGCTAAGATGAAAGACAGTCCTTAGTTTTGGCTTACCCTACTGAAACGGCTGGTAACTTAGACATTGGGGTTTTTTAATGTTCTCCCCTGTAGCGGGTTTGGAGGCGAGAATAGCATAAAATTGGATGGGATGGTGGGGGGAGCGGGGGAACTCCGCCACCTGCCCGCCTCCGCCAAAATTAAGACTGGGGTGGGAAGGCCTATGAGGCCTTTAACTAGGAAACTCATGTCCAATTAAGGGCCTCATCTGTTGCCATATGGGAAGCACAGCATGAAAAACTGTGCGGCTGCTTCCTGGCTCCACGGTGGAACGGGTGCGGGTCCCTCATTGAAAGGCACTTAGTGCCTGAGTGAGGGACCCAGCATCGGGAAGGGGGGGCCCACTGACAACCACCCTCTGCCTTTGCTAACGATGCCCTGCACCTCCCTCGCGACCCCACCCCGCGAGGCCCCTCCTGCCCTGACCTACCTGTGGCTGGGTCCAGTGATGCTCCTGGGCCTCGGGTAGGTGCTGCACTGGCAGCAACCACCCCCTCTGTAATGGCGCTTCTCAGTGGAAGAGCTGCTGACCTCTGATTGGCCGGTAGCTCTCCGAGGGTGAAACTTCCGTCACCAGGCTCCTTGATCTCGTGGAAGGCCCGCCGCTGTCCTGTTAAGTGCTTAATTGGCACTAGATTCAGCGGGCCTGCCACAGAAGAGACGACATGGGGTTCTCGGTGTCGCTTTTTCCTGGTGTCAAGACCTCGCCGCCAGGATAAAAGCCTGGCCTATGGGTGCAAAGTCCAGATCTGTAGCACCACTGGAGACAGCACTACAGAAGCCAGTGACCCTCTGAGTTGGGTACACAGTTTTTCCAGCCATTTCTGGTGTGACCCCATGCTGGGAAGGGTGTTCGCGCAGGTGTGCCCTGCATGTGCCTTATGCCTCTCAACTGGTACTGTCAAGATGTCAAACAGCCCTACCAGCCGATTTAATATATAATTTACAAACTTAAACCACGCAGGTCCATTCAAGGTATTCGCTTGTCACTCACAAAAGAACAGCATTCAGCTGCAAGAGGGGCCCAGCACTAACATTATTTAAAGGGCCAGGCACCCAACTTGCAGGTAAAGTAATTTAGAATAACTTCTGCTTGAAGTACTCTCAAGTGTTTTTGAAAGTGTTGTGGTGAGCTCCTGGATTTGACAGAAGTGTACCTGCATCCTCACAGGGAGGGCAGAGAATCTGGTGACCTGTGCACTCAAAGGCTGCAGCAGTTATGGGGGCAACAGTTGTCAGTGCCTCTGGGTCTGCTACATGACGGGGAGATTGAGCAGAGGCTGCAGAGAGGGAAAGCTCTGTGTAATGTTCACTGCCAAATTAGAGCCAGACTCCTTCATGCTCCTTGACAATGACAGGAGGCTGTCTGGCAGGCCTGCCAATGTACCCAGCATCTTGGAGTGCATCCTCATCAGTGTCCTCCTCTATGCCGCCCTGTCAAGATCCTCATCTGAGTCCTCTGCAGCAGAACCCATCCACAAACTTACACTCTGGTGAGCTGGCACATGAACTATCATTTCCCGCAGCCTAGCTGCAGCCCACTCATGCCCGGTGACTCCCAACATGCAGATCCCAACTCTTTACTAGTGCTTAAGGTATGTGCAGTGTCTGTATCTCAGCTGGCTGTGAGTGTCAGATCAAGTAACAGGGCCTCTTCATTAGTGCTGTGCTGTTGATCTCTCTCATCCTCCTGAGGCTGCTAAGGCTGGGCAAGCGACAGCCCTTGTGTGTCTGAAAGCAGGAAATTAGAAAGGGAAAGGTTAGATGAGGGAAGTGGAGGTGAGTTGAAAAGCAAGAGGTTCATGGTCACACTATCTGCAGCTTGCTCATCATGTCAGGTAGCAGGGTGAGGATGACTTGAGAGTTGAGAAAGGGCGTAAGGCAATTAACATTCAGTGCTTACAGTTGCTTTGTCAGTTCCCTCCAGCAAATGCTTAGAAGAGTGCTCTTGTCAGCACAAAGGTTTTTGAGAAGCTTGGATACTTTTGATACTACATCGGGCGAGGAAGACAATCACCATCCACAGCAACGACAATGTCTTGTGCTGGGATCAGCAGGTACACAAAAGGGAGGTGCAGAGCAGCAGAGAACAGACCCACAGAGGGGCTGTGGTTAAAGGCGGGACTACCTACATAACAGGGTTTACAGACAGAGGCTCAGCTTCCTTGACCTCTTGGAATAGCAGTGCTTTCAGAGGCTGAAATTGTCACGTCCGGTGGTTGCAGACATTTGCAGCTTCCCAAAACATATGCTACCTGCTAATCCTGGCAGTCATGCATTACCAGTGGCTGTGAACATCACAACAACCCTCAATTTGTTTTGCCTCCAGTTCCTTCCAGGGTGCAACTGGAGACATCTTGAGGGTTTCACAGTCTGCTGCACATAAATTAATAAGGCAGGTGATGGATGGATTGTTTGCCAGGGCTGGGATTTATGTAAGGACAGTATTGTGATGATAATAGGCAGAATGAGTGAGCACTCTCATTTGCTTCTCTGGCTGGTTTCCTGAAGGTACAGGGTGCCATCAACTGCACACAACCAGCAATCTGAGGACCACTACAGCAACCACAAGAAAAATTCATCCATCAATGTGCAGCTGGAGTGTAACCACAAGAAGAGGTTCATGTCAGGTGTGCGCCAGATTCCCTGGGAGCTGTCATGGTGCCTTCATACTGCAGCAGTCCAACATCCCAGAACTTTTCATTCCAGGAAGCGGCAGGCTAGAAGGAGAAAGGGCTTGGCTCCTGTCACTTATGGGGGAACTCACCAATGAGGCACAGGAATGACCACCAGGTTTGGCATGGAGCAAGCCCTTCAGATACCTAGATAACTCTGAAGGCACCATTCAGTACTCGCCAGTCAGCATGTCCAGAATAATAGTGGTGTGCTGCATCCTGCACAACATTGCGCAGCAGAGCGGTTTACAGCTGGAGGAGGAAGAAGGTACACATCACTCAACTTCAGATGAGGCGAACATTGAAGGTGAAGAGCAGGAGGAGGAATATGAAAATCAAGTACCCAACTTCAGACAAGCCATAATCATTGCAGCCAGGGATGTCCTCATAGTGAGAAGTCTCACTCAATTATGCCAACTGGAACAAATAAAAAGCAAAATACTCCACCACTAATGACCATCCCCCACATTGCCCCTCCCTATGCATGGAAGTGTCTTCCAACCATATAAACACCCATTGTACATCCATTGTACATCCATCCATGAGGGCAATTTTATGGATCCTGCAAGAGAGGCTTTAGTGGTGTCCGGGGTGATTTAATTAGGTGTGAGTTGTTTTCTCAGATTTCCAACAGGGGGTTTTTGTATTGCAATTAAGTCAGCGGGGTGTATGCAGCAGTCCGGGACTCCCCCCGCATGGTGACAGATTGCAGCTTTGCATGCATTCCCATACCATGAATACACATTACCCTACACTTAGTTCAAATTAAGTCCTACCTGCCAGATTAAGTTAGTGGCACATAGTATTCCCGTGCCACCCGGTTCATGTTCGTTTAAATGTGACGTACACAAGTTGGCTTTGTGCAGTTGTGTCTGAGGTCAGTGGTTTCAAGTCTTGAACTCATCAGCACAAGGAAAGCCAACATTGGAATGGATGTTTGACTCCAGGTTCGGCACCAGCAAGGGCGAATCTCCTCAAGCAGTGGCGGGGAAGGCATAGGGGTGATCAGGTGTATGGAGGAGCAAAGGGGAGGTAGGAGGGGGGCAGGACACAGGGTGGAGTGATCAGGTGCACGGAGGAGCAGGGGAGGGACACTGCCTAGTGCCTGACATAATGTGAGTTATGAAGCCCATAAAAAATTATGAAGGGGGATGGTGTTGGGGTGAAAGCTGAAAATTAAGGAAAAGTAAGTTCAAACAACTTTAAGGATTTTCTATGGCTGCGATCAACAAATAATTGCGAAGGCTGCTGATCCTTGAGGCTTGCACCACAGAAAGATTTATAGATGTGTGGCTCATGGTGCTTCTGAGAGTGACAGCAGGTCCCACCTATGAAACTCTGTCCCCGCCACATCATTGCACGTGTCTCCTGTGGCGGTCGCTGCACCTTTAATTTGCATGTAAAACTGCATGCAAAACAGAAAAAAGGGAGGAAGCGGAAATGACAACAACTTTAGGTTCCACCGTCAGAAACATTGCAGTCCTTATAAAGTCCCAGCCATTGAGACCCATCATAGATTGACATTCATCATGAATGGGCAGGTTGGCACTCAGGATGCAATAATGAGCAAGATGTGGAAGTGGTGGTAATAAATACATCTTACATGGCATTATAAAAGAAGGAACGTGAACAACACAACTCTTTGTCAAAACACCCATGGTGAATTGCAATTGTTTTAACTTATGCTTCTTACTACTTCTATGTCGTGCAACCCCTGTGGCTTCAGCAGAGATAGAGGCAGGCCGATCAGATTCCTGCCTTGGCCTACAGCCTCTGCATTTCAGAGCTCCTGAGGACACCACCAAAGACTGCTCCAAAGATCTGGACTTGTGCATGGAGCAGGCTATTGGGCTGTTGAGTGATGAGGCAGCATGCCAGGTACTGGCTGAGAAGGAGGCAACAGGTGAGATATGGGAGCATTTGAGTGGAGTTCCCACTTCCATGTCCCCTTTCAGCATCATCCCCCTGCTGTGCCAGCACCACATCACTATTACCACTCTGCTACAGTCTAGTTTGGTGAAGATCAGCAACACCTTATAAGACCAAGAACAAGTCATCTGTCATTCTGTTTAAGGCAGAAGACAGATTGGCATCAAAAGTCTGCACAGCCTTGTTCAGGATCGGTACGGACTCATTTGAGAGCTGTGATTGAATCTCCACGCAGGAAACCACTTTCTCCATGGCAATTCCCTACACCACCAATCCACTACTGTTCAAGTTGGACCCCTCCATTGTTTCCAAGATCATGGAGAGTATGTAATGCACGTCCATCAGTAGCCAGCTAAGTTGTTGATGCACCTCGAGCATTTTCCTTCTCAACAGTGGCCCCGGAGTTCAATATCTGTGTCCAGCTGAGCAGAACTCGCCGACCTATAATGGCTCCCAGATAAGTAATTACTTAATTTTAAAATTCTCATCCTTATCTTCAAAATCCTCCATTGCCTCACCCTACCTAACTCTATAACCTCCTCCAGCCCTACAGCTCTCCGAGATATCTGTGCCCCACCAATTCTGGCCTCTTGCGCAATCCCAATTTTAATCGCTCCATTATTGGCAGCCAAGTCTTCAGCTGCTGAAGCCCTAAGCTCTGGAATTCCCTCCCTAAATCTCTCCCCATCTCTTTGACCAAGATTTCTGCCCTTATATTTCCTTGTATGGCCTGTGAACTGCCTTGGGAAGTTTTACTACATTAAAGGCACCGTATGAATGCAAGTTGTTGTTTGCAGTTTACATTCACTGAGGTGGACTCTCCACAGCTGTCCCTGCCACCAGTGTCTGTTTATTCTCATTTGTGAATTGTGAATCACCAGTTGAAAACTCAATTAACCGTCTAACTGGGTCCACCGAAGTGAGAGTATCTGTGCTGGTGCATTGGTGTACATCCTGTGACAGTGCATTAGAAACATAGGACACAGGAACATAGGAAATTGGAACAGGAGTAGGCCATTTGGCCCATCGAGCCTGCTCCACCCTTCAATTAGATCATGGCTGATCTTCTACCTCAATGCCATTTTCCCACACTATCCCCATGTCCCTTGATATCTTTAATATCTAGAAATCTATCAATCTCTGTCTTGAACTTACTCAATGACTGAGCCTCCACAGCCCTCTGGGGTAGAGAATTCCAAAGATTCACCACCCTCTGAGTGAAGAAATTCCTCCTCATCTCAATTTTAAATGGCCTACTGCTATTTCGGAGTCTGTCCCCTGGTTCTAGATCACTCAGCCAAGAAAACATCCTTTCTGCATCAACCCTGTCGAGCCCTGTAAGAATTTTGTATGCTTCAATGAGATCATCTCTCATTCTTCTAAACTCTAAATATAGGCCCGGTCTCCTCATACGAACATACGAACATATCAATTAAGAGCAGGAGTAGGCCATTCAGCCCCTCGGGCCTGCTCCGCCACTCAATAAGTTATTGGCTGAACTTATTCCACATGTCCACCTACCCCCAATAGCCTTCCACCCCCTTGCTTATCAAGAATCTATCTACCTCTGCCTTAAAAATATTCAAAGACTCTGCTTCCACCACCTTTTGAGAAAGAAAATTCCAAAGACTCACGACCCTCTGAGAGAAAATCTATCCTCATAGGGCAATCCCACCATCTCAGGGATCAGTCTGGTGAACCTTCGTTACATTCCCTCTATGGCAAGTATATCCTTCCGTAGGTAAGGAGATCAAAACTGTACATGATATTATAGATGCAGTCTCACAAGGCTCTATACAATTGCAGCAAGATATCTTTACTCCTGTACTCAAATCCTCTTGCAATAAAGGCCAACATACCATCTGCCTTCCCAATTGTTTGCTGCACCTGCATGTTAGCTTTCAGTGACTTATGAACAAGGACATCCAGGTCCCTTTGGATATCAACACTTCCCAATCTCTCACCATTTAAGAAATACTCTGCATTTCTGTTTTTCCTGCCAAAGTGGATAACTTCGCAATTTTCCACATTTTATTCCATCTGTCATGTTCTTGCCCACTTGCTTATCCTGTCTAAACCCCCTTGAATCCTCTTTGCATCCTCCTCACAACTCACATTTCCATCTAGTTTTGTGTCATCAGCAAATGTGGAAATATTACATTTGGTCCCCACATCCATATTATTAATAAAGATTGTGAATAGCTGGGGCCCAAGCACTGATCTTTGTGGTACCCCACTAGTCACAGCCTGCCAACCTGAGAATGACCCGTTTATTCCTACTCTCTGTTTTCTGTCCAATAACCAATTCTCAATCCATGCCAGTATATTACCCCAATCCCATGTGCTCTAATTTTGCTTACTAACCTCTTGTGTGGGACCTTATCGAAAACCTACTCAATTCTACAAGTTACATTCTGAGAAGGAATGAGATCCCCTGAGGAATCAGCCTGCTGCACCTCCAACAACCCTTGCTGTGAAGGTCCTTGAAGATAAAAGAAAGGGGTATCAATTATCTGCGGCAAAGTAACAATCTTGATAATCACCATAGTTCAGCTATTGATGAAATAATGTCAGCATATGTGTGTCAGAGATCATTTTAATTCCGTCACCAGCTATCTGTAAGTTCCCAGTTTCGCCGTCTCTGATCAAGAGGGATGCAGATGTGCCACTTATCTCCATGGAATCTTCCTCTGCATCTGTGAGCTGGACTATTTGTGGCAGACCACCTCCAGCCATCACCCTGTCCCTTGCAGTTTGTGCACTAAGGATGTGCATAGAATGGGTGCTGCTCAAACCAAGTGAGTCTGAGGAGTGACGTGATGGAGTAAGCTTGGCAAGGCAGAATGAAAATGGGGTGTTTACATCGCAGGATGTAGGTGAATCAGCAAATGTACTCACTTATCCTGACCTTGTTAGGTCTTTAAAGCACTTCCTGTACTGCATCCAAGGCACACTGCTCCCCAGCCACCCCCAACCATGCCTTCTTAGTGACAGCCACAGGTTTCTTCCTCCCATTGCTGGGGAAAAGTATGTCCCTCATGTTCCCGAGAAAGTTTGCTCTCTGTACAGTTTTTATTCTTTTATGGAATGTGGGCATTGGTGGCAAGGTCAGCCTTTATTGCGCATCCCTAATTGCCCTTGGAAGGCGGTGGTGAGCCACCTTCTTGACCCGCAGCAGTCCCTGTGGTGAAGGTACTCCCACAATACTGTTAGGTCGGGAGTTCCAAGAGTTTGGCCCAGCGACAATGAGGGAATCATAAACTCATAGACTAGTTGCAGCACAGAAGTTGGCCATTCAGCCCATTGAGTCTGCGCTGGCTATCTGCAAGAGCAATTCAGCTAATCCCACTACCCCACCCTTTCCCCATAACCATGCACAATTTTTATCTTCAGGTGCTTATCCAATTCCCTTTTGAAAGCCACAATTGAATCTGCCCCCAACAGCCTCTCAGACAGTGCATTCCAGATATTTTCATAGAATGGTGACAGCACAGAAGGAGGCCATTCCCATGCCCCTGCCTTTTCCGTGTAGCCTTGCAAATTTATTCTCATTGGATAATTATCCAATTCCCTTTTGAAAGTCACAACTGAATCTACCTCCACCACACTCTCAGGCAATTCAGATTCTAACCACTCACTACATAAAAAAAAATTTTCTCATAGTGTCCTCTGGTTCTCGACCTTTCCAACAAAGGAAACAGTTTCTCTCTATCTACTCTGTGTAGATCCTTCATGATTTTGAACACCTCTGTCAAATCTCCTCTCAACCTTCTCTTCTCTAAGGCGATCAACCCAAGTCCTCCAGTCTATCCACTTAACTGAAGTCCCTCATCCTTTGAAACATTGTCACAAATTCTTTTCTGCACCCTCTCGAAAGCCTTCACAAGGAAAGAGAATGTATTTCCAAGTCAAAATCCTAAACACCTCCTGGCTCCTCCAAATTCCACTTTTGCACTGTCCTTTTAATAAAATTGAAATCGTGCCATGCAGATGCGCATCTTGGAGACACGAACCTGGAAATCAAAATTTATTGCCTCAATCAAGCTAAAATCAGAGAATTTGACCCATTGACTTTACACCCACAATTCCCCATTCCCTGATTGGAACCCGCCTTTACATTAATATTAGGGCCAATGTAAATGAAAATAGCACTTGGTGAGCTAGAAATTCATTGCCGCTGATATGTCAAATATGCTAGCATGCACATGTGTGCATTCCTCACTGAAATGGACCAGGTGTCATATTGTTACAGATTGTAGTACAGTCATACACCATCTGCACTTGAAAGAAGCGATATGGTCCTTTGCAAATGCAAATAGGGTGACTGGTGCCTGTTTGAGAACCCTTCCCAATATTGGGCTGCCCTGAACACAAGCAGGCCGTTCACTATAACCAACTCTACATGTGGCCTAGCCAGGAACTGCTGGAAGCCGCCATCAAAAGGGTATCTTTTTTTTTTAAAACTTACCTAAATGCGGAGCCGGGAGAAGCAAGAGTGTTCCTCTCGGCTCCTTGGCAGTTTCAAAGATGATTGCTGGTCCCGCTTGACCTCCTCTCGATCACAATTGATGATGAGAACAATTTTAGTATTACGACAGCTGCCTTGTTTTAGAAAATCTTTCTAGATTGTATAGTTTAGTACAACACCAAATAGTGCATTCATCCATTGGGCTGAGGGGAATACCTAAAACCTGCTATTTGGGTTGTTACCAGTAAATACCCTTAAGAAACTACAGACATGGATGGTAGAGAAGTGCATGCACAATTTACCTGCCATTTCCATTAGTTTTTTCCTGTTACAGAGCTTTCCCCATATTTCTAGCTGTCCATCCCACAAAATTGAGGAAAATTAGATGTCCTGTTTCATTAATTGTTTTGAAGTGATTTATGACTTTAACCCCTTATAGGGACTAAACAAAACCAGGAGTACATCCCTATGAATCTCCTTTAATTAAGTTCAAACCAGACAAATTCTTATAGACACTTATTTGGGTCCAAAGAATTGAACTAGTTATCCCTCAAAGAAGGAAAACTAACAGAGAATATTACCATCTTTCAGATAGCATATTTTTAATAATTATGGCTAAGTCATAAATATCCCAGATATTATAAGGGTCTGGGAAACTCTCTTCAATACGTATTTCTCCACTTAAAGAGACACAGAGAGAGGGTTCTTGTAGCTGTATGCAGAATGCTACATGAGACAATTAATAACTTTTATATATTTATTAAAGAATTTAAGATGTAATACACTTTTAAATGGATAAGTATATCTCAATATCAAATATTACTAAGAGATGTAACACATAATCTTATTTCTAAAATAGAATCCAAAAGTTTAACCTTGCTAATGTTACAGCAAAATATCTTAGAATATCCATCAAAATTTCAAGTAAACATGGGCCTTAAATTCCCTGAGTAAGCCATAGGGTGAGAAGTATTGTTGAGGAATTCAACACTTCTAATTATTGCTTCAGATACCCTCATGTTCATACTATTTCTAAGGCAACATCTAACCTTTTAGCATATAGGTGTTACCTTTCTGTGTGTGTTTTTCCTACTTTCAAGTTCCATATATGGGAACTATCATCTCCACATAATGTTTTGCCGGAAACCCCCGTTCTTGAAGTTGTGAGCATTTATCTGGTCAAAATGTTTATAATTGGCTTTACTTGACATCTGTTTTTGTAAGTACTTTTCCAATTTATTATTTAATTATCTATAATTGTCTTTTATGGTAGGTTGAACTCTCTTTTGAGTCAATCTGCCGACATTTACCAACACTATCAACTAATTAAATTTATGGCTACCTTTTACTGATGTCACACAGGATATTTCAATGTGTGTTTATCCTCCAAGTCCCTGGCAACAGAAACGTTGAAATGAATTTCCCAACTTAAAAGGTGTTTCTGTTTCAAATTCTATTGCAACAGGGACCTTGAAAAACCTTGAAATTTCTAACTCCACTTTCTTGAAGGGGAATTTCAGTGAGATTGAAAATTGACCATTTATTCAATCTCGAATTCTAAAAGGTATAATATATTAACTACATCTAAATTCTACCTAATTAAGTCTATTATACCTATATTCCATCACAGCTTTTCATCTGGTTTGTTTATACAGGGCCAAAACAAATTGACACATTTGCCAATTTAATTTTTCAAATTGGCAGCAAAATTTATCAGCAAAAGCACAATCTGAATGATTACAGCCCTTAAATACCCCCAAATGCTGAAAATTATAGTTGTCATTCTCAAAATGTGCTCAAAATGATACCTTCATGAAACTAAGTTGCATTCCATTATCTTCCAACACTAAAAAAAGATAAATAGGGACTTTTCCAATCAGTAGGTCGATCTGGGAGGAGGTGGATCTGGAGCGGGACCTACATAAGAAAGCGCAGGGTTTGAGGCCTACACTTACCCTGGACCGGAGCGGCGGCAGCAGTCGGCAGGCTCTCTCTCTCTCTCTCTGTTCCGGCATGTGCTGAGTTTCAAAGAGGAAAAAAAGGCTTACAGTGACAACACGGGAAATCTGTAAGTTGATTGGTTGGGTAATTAACAGCTGTTAGTGCCTGTAAATAGCTTTTAAAAAATCAGGGGAGAGAAAGTTCTTTTTTTTTAAACTCAAAACCTATCTTATAAGTGATAAGGTTAGTACTACTAAAGCGTGTTTTTTGTTTTTAATTAGTGTAATTTTTAATAATTATTACTAGAAATTATTACTACTTTTTTATAGAGCAAGTAGTGTTTTTTAGGGAATCAAGGTCCCTGGTGTAAATAATCTCAATTTTTTAAGTAAATTAAGGGTACGTCATGGCAGGGTAGCTCAGCAATGTGGAGTGCTCCTCCTGTGCAATGTGGGAAGTCAGGGACACTTCCAGTGTACAGGGTGAGCACATGTGCAGGAAGTGTCTCCAGATGCAGCTACTCGAAATCTGCATTTAAGATCTGGAGCAGTGGCTGGGGACATTGTGGAGCATCTGCGAGGCTGAGATCACCGTGGATAGCAAGTACAGGGAGGTGGTCACACTGCAGGTAAAGATTGCTCAGGCAGAAAGGGAATGGGTGACTGCCAGGCAGAGTAGAAGAACTAGGCAGGTAGTGCAGGATATTCCGCTTTGAATACTGTTGGGGGAGATAGCTTCTCAGGGGAATGCAGCAAGAGCCAAGTCTGTGGCACCACAGGTGGCTCAGCTACATAGGAGGGGCGGAAAAAGAGTGGGAGAGCTATAGTGATAGGGGATTCTATCATAAGGGGTACAGATAGGCGTTTCTGTGGCCACAAACGTGACACCTGGATGGTATGTTGCCTCCCTGCTGCTCGGGTCAAGGATGTCACGGAGTGGCTGCAGGACATTCTGAAGGGAGAGGGTGAACAGTCGTGGTTCACATTGTTACCAACAACATAGGTAGAAATAGGGATGAGTCCTGCAACAAGAATTTAGGGAGCTAGGTAGCAGATTGAAAAGCAGGACCTCGAAGGTTGTAATCTCTGGATTACTCCCAGTGACATGTGCTAGTGAGTACAGGAATAGGAGGATAGAGAAGATGAATGCATGGCTGAAGAGATGGTGCAGGAGGGAGGGCTTTAGTTTCCTGGATCACTGGGTCTGTTTCTGGTGAAGGTGGGACCTGTACAAGTTGGATAGGTTGCACCTGAACCAGGACGGGACCAACGTCCTTGCTGGGAGGTTTGCTACTGCTGTTGGGGGGGATATAAACTAATTTGGCACGGGAATGGGATACAGAGTGGAGGTACAGTATGGGGTGATGCACAGCCAAATATAGAAGAGAAATTAAGTCAGTCTGGAAGGCAGAGCAAACATAGACCTGTTAAGGCACAAGCGAATAATGCAAGTCTGGATTGCATCTATTTTAATGCAAGAAGTCTTACAAGTAAGGCAGATGAATATGATATTATTGCTATCATAGAGACATGGTTGAGGAACGGCAGGACTGGCATCTCAATATTCCAGAATATAGAATCTTCAGGCATGATGGGGACGGGGGTAGCGGTGTAAAAGAGGAGGTGCTTTTGCACTATAGATCAAGGAGTCAATTACTGCAGTAAGGAGGGATGATATCTGAGAAGGTTCCTCAAATGAGGCCATTTGGTAGAACTTAAAAACAAAAAGGGGGCAATCACTTGGCTGAGAGTGTACTACAGGCCTCCAAATAGTCAGGGAGAGATAGAGGAGCAGATACGTAGGCAAATTTCAGAGAGGTGTAAAAATAATAGAGTAATAGTAGTAGGGGATTTCAACTTCCCCAATATTAACTGGGATAGTATTCGTGCAAAAGGCTTAAAGGGGGTGGAATTCTTAAAGTGCATACAGGAGAGCTTTTTGAGCCAGCACGTAGAAAGTCCTACAAGAGAAAGGCTGGTACTGGACCTAATCCTAGGAAATGAAGCCGGACAAGTGGTAGAAGTGTCAGTGGGGGAGCATTTCGGGGACATAACTCTGTAAGATTTAAGGTAATTATGGAAAAGGATAAAGATGGACAGGAAAGAAAGGTACTGAACTGGGGGAAGGCCGATTTCAATATGATGAAACAGGATCTGGCCAAAGTGGACTGGGAGCAGCTACTTGTAGGAAAGTCTACATCAGACCTGTGGGAGTCATTCAAAGAGGAAATAATGAGAGTTCAGGGCCAACATGTTCCTGTAAAGGTGAAGGGTAGGACCAACAAATCCAGGGAACCCTGGATGTCAAGGAATATAGAGGATTGGATAAGGGGGAAAAAGAAGGCTTATGGCAGATTCAGAGTGCTGAAAACAGCGGAGGCCCTAGAGGAGTATAGAAAGTGTAGCGGGGTACTACAAAAAGTAAATAGGAGAGCGAAGAGGAAACATGCAAAAACACTGGCAGGCAAGATAAAGGAAAATCCCAAGGCATTTTATAAGTGTATTAAGGGCAAGAGGATAACCAGGGAAAGAGTAGGGCCCATTAGGGACCAAAGTGGCAATCTGTGTGTGGAGCTGAAGGACATAGGTGAGGTTTTTAATGATTACTTTTCACCTGTGTTCACTATGGAGAAGGACGATGTAAGCGTAGAGATCAGGGAGGGGGATTGTGATATACTCGAAAAAATTAGCATTGAAAAGGAGGAGGTATTAGCGGTTTTAGCCGACTTAAAAGTAGATAAATCCCCAAGCCCAGATGAGATGTATCCCAGGCTGCTATGTGAGGCAAAGGAGGAGATAGCAGGGGCTCTGACACAAATTTTCAAATCCTCTCTGGCCACAGGAGAGGTGCCAGAGGACTGGAGGACAGCGAATGTGGGACCATTTTTCAAGAAAAGTAGCAGGGATCAATCAGGATCACAGGCTGGTGAGTCTAACATCAGTGGTAGGGAAACTA
Source organism: Heterodontus francisci (assembly GCF_036365525.1). Lineage (NCBI taxonomy): Eukaryota > Metazoa > Chordata > Chondrichthyes > Heterodontiformes > Heterodontidae > Heterodontus > Heterodontus francisci. Next base: position 78,575,818 of record NC_090384.1, read on the forward strand.
TTGGAAAAAATTCTGAGGGACAGGATTAATCTCCACTTGGAGAGGCAGGGATTAATCAAGGATAATCAGCATGGCTTTGTCAGGGGGAGATCGTGTCTAACTTGATTGAATTTTTCGAGGTAGTGACTAGATGCATAGATGAGGGTAAAGCAGTTGATGTAGTCTACATGGCCTTCAGTAAGTCTTGTGATAAGGTCCAGCATGGGAGATTGCTTAAGAAGGGAAGAGCCCATGGGATCCAGGGCAATTTGGCAAATTGGATTCAAAATTGGTTTAGTGGCAGGAGGCAGAGGGTGATGGTCGAGGGTTGTTTTTGCGATTGGAAGCCTGTGACCAGTGGTGTACCACAGGGATCTGTGCTGGGACCCTTGCTGTTTATAGTGTACATTAATGAGTTCGACGTGAATATAGGAGGTATGATCAGTAAGTTCGCAGACTACATGAAAATTGGTGGTGTCGTAAATAGTGAGGAGGAAAGCCTTAGATTACAGGACAATATAGATGGGCTGGTAAGATGGGCAGAGCAGTGGCAAATGGAATTTAATCCTGAAAAGTGTGGGGTGACTAATAAGGCAAGGGAATATACAATGGATGGTAGGAGCCTAGGAAGTACAGAGGGTCAGAGGGACCTTGGTGTTCTTGTCCATAGATCACTGAAGGCAGCAGCACAGGTAGATAAGGTGGTTAGGAAGGCAGATGGGCTACTTGCCTTTATTAGCCGAGGCATAGAATGTAAGAATAGGGAGGTTATGATGGAGCTATATAAAACACTAGTTAGGCCACAGCTGGAGTACTGTGTACAGTGCTGATCACCACACTATAGGAAGGATGTGATTGCACTGGAGAGGGTGCAGAGGAGATTCACCAGGATATTGCCTGGGCTGGAGCATTTCAGCTATGAAGAGAGACTGGATAGACTAGGATTGTTTTCCTTAGAGCAGAGAAGGCTGAGGGGGGACCTGATTGAGATATACAAAATTATGAGGGGCGTAGATAGGAAGAAACTTTTTCCCTTAGCGGAGGTGTCAATAACCAGGGGGCATAGATTTAAGGAAAGGGGCAGGAGTTTGGAGGGGATTTGAGGAAAAGATTTTCATCCAGAAGGTGTTTGGAATCAGGAACACACTGCCTGAAGGAGTGGTAGAGGCAAGAACCCACAACATTTAAGAAGTATTTAGATGAGCAATTGAAACACCATAGCATACAAGGCCAAGTGCTGGAAAATGGGATTAGAATAGATAGGTGCTTGATGGGCCAAAGGGCCTGTTTCTGTGCTGTATAACTCTATGACTCTATGAGTATAAGAAACAGTGATTAGAAATTGACGTCTTGTGTATTGCTTGAATCTTAATCACTTAATCTCCATAGATCCCCGTCACACTGCCTAAGGAGTTTTCCAACAGCTTGCCACAGATGTGAATAAAAATCTCAGCAGCTGTTCGGTTAGCTTATAGCAGGGTTGTCCAACATACGGACCATGGGCCAGGATCCAACCTACCAAAGGTTTACATCTTGCCCGTGGATGTATTTCAGAGATGAGAAATTTCCCATTGGCTTCTTCTTCCAGACCGGCTTTTTAAAACATCACGCTGGCAGTTTCACAGCTGACAGGTGCTGACATCAGGGACAGCAGTTTCCCAACTTCAGACAGATTTGGGGTTTTCTGGCGGGTTCTGACTTTTTTTGGAAAGCCTGCCAGTAAAACCTGAATCAATCCAAAGTTCAGAAATTGCTTTTCCCGATGTTAGCACTTGTCAGCTATGAAATTGACAGCGCGAGTTTTTTAAAAAACTGACCAAACACAAAGCTGCTGTGCTGAGCGTTCCTGCCCCCTGCAACAGTCAAAGATGGAGCGAAGAGAGAGAGGGAGAGAGAGGGGGGAATAGAGAGAGGAGGAGAGAGAGAGCGGGGGGAACAGAGGGAGTGGGGGAACAGACAGAGTGGGGACAGAGAGAGAAAGGTGGAGAGAGAGGGAGAACAGAGAAGGGGTTGGACACAGAGAATGAGGATGATGCAGGTGGGGGGAACAACACAGAGGGTAGAATCTCATTTAAAGCTTCTTCACAAAAATGCACATTCGTTGTTGTTTTGATGAATAGTAAGATATATTTTTACTGCCTTTATCTTTCCGAAATTGTCCCACTGGCTCCCTATGGAAGACAAAAATTGTAATGTGGCCCCCACGCGAAAAGGTTGGACAACCATGGCTTATAACAATGCAACCATTTTAACAGGTTTGTCCAATTTGATAGTGACTGACTTGCTTCTATGGGAAAGTTCAATGTAAAGAATACTGTGGTAGAAGTTTAGAATTCTCTTCAACAAACGGCAATTGATGCTAGATCAATTGTTAATTTTAAATCTGAGATGGATAGATTTTTGTTAACCAAAGATATTAAGGGATATGGGGCAAAGGCGGGTAGATGGAGTTAGGTCGTAGATCAGCCATGATTTCATTGAATGGCAGAACAGGCTCGAGGGGCTAAATGGTCGACTTCTGTTCCTATGTTCCTATGAAACTGAATCAAATGTGATCTCACAGACACCAAGTCATCTGTTTTGACCTGATCATTATGAAAGTGGATCTGGCATTCAATTCAGCTGCGGTTGGATTTTATAGCATTTGTGCAGATAACTGAAGCATCTCTTGCTGTTAAAGATTCTGCTTCCTGATGTGTGACATAAAGGGCAGCAATTGTTCTCATGCTGATTTAAGGTTCAGAGGGTTAGAGGTTCAGAAGGCTAAAAGCAAAAAAAAAACAGCAATTCTCACATGACAAATATGACAAATGACAAGTTTATCTTTGATCCAACTATGGAGAAGTAAGTTTCATTCATCATGTGTTTATGTTGTTATGTTGATGAGAGCAGCTTAGTCATAAGATTTTCTTGCATAATTTAATGGAAATCTTGCTCCTGTTTAATTTGAGAGGTTCTGATGACAAGTTTTAATGATTCATGTTTGTACGTTGCGCAATTTGGCTGTTTATCAAATAGTCACAGAACAGTACAAGAAAGGGCAGGGATACTGCATTATAAAGGCTTACATCAATTTTTACATTTTATATTTCTGACATATGGTCTGTCACTTGGAGTTTTTTATACATTTTAAGTGCTTCTTCAAGACCATGCAGGCAATGTCTCCCATGCCACCTGTAACCAGCTGCTTAAATGTGAACAGCACTAGTGCAGACTTACCTGACTTTTATTTTGCCTCATTCTCCTCAATAAACTACCTCATACCTGGACTGCTAATATTTTTAGTTTTGCCCATTTCCAACACAGGCAGCCCAACTGAGCAGGGTAGCACTGCAGTAGGGCTTGAACCCATGGCCTTATGATAGATGCAAGTGCTTCCAGTGAGCCAAGCTGATACTTAAGCAACTGCTTATTTTAGTTTGAGCTGTATAGCATGTCACAAGCCAGCAGCAGAGTCCAGACCATCATATATCCTCTGTCAAACCAGCTGAGTTCTAACATTATACTTACTATAACAATAGGGCAGCATTCCTCCAAAACACCTACAGACAGTTTTTGAAAGAATTTACAATTTCAAGGATGAGAAAACAATCTAATTTTTTTATTTTAACATTACTATAATAAGGTTATTTTAAATAAAATCAGTTATTTTCAATGTTTTGCCTTCTAAATTGAATCACGGGTGATTGCTTCTTCAATTTTTTACAGATTAAAAAATATTTTTGAGTTGAGCATGACAAAATCCACTGTTTTTTTTGCTGTAAGTTACTGCGTGCAATGGTCAACTGCTCGTCTGATCAACAACGTAAATGAAACTGGATAACATGATGTCAACTCGAACAGTAGTGTAAACATTTGTTTATTGGAAGGGACCTTGTACTAACTACAACCTTTTCAAAGTTACCAGACTTCAAGCACTGAATTGAAGTGTCTAGCTAGCATAGAGATTTCTACGACTTGTTGTTTCACTGGAGAGGTTGGGGTTGTTCTTGTCAGAGCACAGAAGGTCAAGAGGAGTTTTGATAGATGTGTTCAAAATCATTAATGCTTCAGGTGAAGTAAATATGGAGGAACTATTTCCAAAGGCTCAAGGATTTCTAACTAGAGGAGACATATTTAAGCTAATTGGCAGAACCAGAGGTGACATGAGGAAAAGCCTTTTTACTCAATGAGTGGTTAGAATTTGGAATGCACTGTCTGATGGGGGGGGGGGGGGGGGTGAATATAGATTCAATAGTTACCTTCAAAAAGGAATTGGATAAATACTTAAAGGAGAAAAAAATTGCAGAAATACAGGGAATGAGCAAGAGATTGGGATTAACTGAATTGCTCTTCGAAAGAGCTGGCACACAAATTATGGGCCAAATGGCCTCATTCTGTGCTATACTGTTCCATGATTCTATGATTCTAAATCACTATAGTACTGAGGCCAGTATGAATGGCATTGTAAAACTTAAATAAAGGTTAAAACCCATTCAATAAATCAAAACCAATTCTGTAGCTATATGTACAGATGAGATTTGGCCAAACTGCCAAAAAATACAATTGGTTTCTTCAAAAAGCCCTGCACAAAAAGACAGGTGTTCTAATCCAATATGGAATTTGTGACAAAATGGATGCCATCCTGTTAATGTGGTGAAGTAGAGTAGAATGGGTCATTACCAAAACAAAATAATTTCCTTTCATTCCCCACCCCATGCCCGACTTACAAAACAGACAATTATTGTATTTTCATTTTAAGAAAACTACTGAGTGAGTTAACAAGGAAAGTAGATTGAAATACTGTATCTTTTTCTTTCAATCATCACCATAGTTAGGTGTCAGCTTCCCTCAGAGTCTGAAGGTCCAGGTCCATAGTAAAAGCACATAATTCAAGCTGACAGCTTAGTGCAAGTACTGAGGAGTGCTGCATTGTTGGAGCCATCTTCCCTCATCAGTAACATTCATTTAAGGCCCCATCAGCCTATTCCATTGGCCCAGGTGGATGTTAAAGACCTCATTGGCACTAAAGGAAGCAGAGCAGGGTGTATTCTTAATGTTCCTCCAGCAAACGCCACCACCAAAAATAGATTAATTGGTAATTCCTCTGATTGTTGTTTGTGGAACATTGCTGTGTTTAGTCACATAAAGGAATGGTAGTAACTACACAATTTAATTCATTGCATCTGAAACACTTTGGAACATTTCTGAGACACATGGGCCTAAAACCTTTCTGTGGCAGGCCAACGAACAGTTCCTGCTATTAGTTAGACTGCCCCTTGTCCACGTAATGTTGACCATATTTTGTGATGCAAATTGCTGGAAGTGGGAGCTGGAAATGTCATGGTGCCCTCTACAGGGCATCTGTGAACAGGGCAAGCAACTGTTATCTCCTAACCAATCAGATGGAAGGATTCTGCAATTAATAGCACAAAGGCTGAGAAGGAAGTGCAATTTAGAATGTATAAATTCTACCTGCTGGTGAGGCCCTGAAGTACTCAGCAGAGCATATGTCAAGCACTGCCATGGTCTGCTGCATGCTGCACAACCTCACCATCATGAGGACACAGCAACTGCCATTAGCTGTATAGCGAGCAGCTGAGGAGCAGGAGACATGAAGAGGAGGAGGAAGAAGAGAGGAGGCAACATATACATCACCTTTCTGGCCAGGTTGTCCGTGAAGAGCTCATCCAAGTTCAATATCAGTGGCCGCAATTCCAATTCCCCACTCACCAACAGTCCCGCGCCTTACCTTCCCTCGGTCTCTAACCAGCACAGTATCCGCTTGGTCACAATGCAAAAATAAAAGCTAGCACAAAAATAAACATTACAAACCAAATTTATAAATGAAATCATTCTGTTTAAAAAAAATCAACTAATCACACTTCTGCATTCCCTTAGTGCCTGGCTTCCATGTGCGTTTGCCTGTCCTACTGCTCCTATGCAGTGCTACCCCAATGGTTGCAGCATGGCTGGGGGAAGGCTGCTGACTTTCAGTGGAGGAGACTGCAGATGGCCTTGGATAATGACTTCAAGCAGCTCTGTGCCGAAAAGGCTCAGCTTGGACTGCCCACCTTGTTATGGGTGGCAGCAGTCTGGGTTGGCTGTCTGACAGGCAACAGCAAGAGCACTGGCAGAGTGGTGGTGGTGGGACGATGAATACTGTCAACCTGAGAGAGGACAGCAGGTTCATGCTCCATGGAACCACTGCCACTCCCCCAGGGCACCCCTCAGCAATCCTGGAGGACAGATTACTGGACTGCTATGAAACCCTGAAAGCCTCTTTGAGCACTGGTATCTGCAGCCATGATGGTAGCAGTCTGAGCCTGCATGGCACCACTCTGGGTTTGCACAGCAACAGTCAGAAATCTCATGACCTCAGTCTGAGCTACCACTGCAGGGCTCAGATGTTCGGTCACTCCATGGAACCACTGCCACTCACCTGGGCCAGTGCGTCAGAAGTGCCAGTATCCATTGGAGGTCAGATTGCAAGGGTGCTGTGACACCCTGCAAGTCCCTTTGTGCGCACAGCCATGATGGCAACAATCTGAGTTTGCATGGCAGCAAGCCGACCTTTCATGATTTCAGTCTGAGCTTCCACCACAGCACTCAGACTTCTGGTGGAAGCTGCTTGTGCTGCATCGGCCATCAACCACTGCATCATGGTTGGGCCCACAAGTCATCTCATAGTGTAGGCCATCACTTGCATGCTGGAAAGGATGGGCTCTGAGGTCTGCACAAAGCACTGTGCGCAGTCGGTGCTGGACTCCTCCAAGCTCCTTGACATTGATTGTAGGCTCCCTAGCAGGCTTTCCAATACAGCAAGCATTTTATTGTCAATATACATCAGTGTATTTCTGTTAGTTGCCCCATCAAAGTGCTCATCTAAGTCCTCTGCAGCAGGACGCATGTGCGACCTCACCCTCAGGCAAGCTGGCACTTGCATGATCCTTGCCCCCTGCTCTGGCTGCAGGCCACTCATGCTCAGTGTTTCACCATGTGCAAAACCTACCTCAATGTTCTCCTTTATACTATCACTCCAGTATCTGAGCTGATAGCTGTGAATGTGAAATTGTGTGATGGTTTTCATCATCACTGTCTTCTTGCTGCTCCTCCACTCCCTGGCATTTCTTGAGCATCTGAAAAGTAGAAGGCACAAGAGTAAGGTTGTGGTCAGGGGAGGGAAAATAAGAGGTGCATGCTTATACCATCTGTAGCTTGTAAATCAGAAAAGAGTGTGGGATGAAGAAGAGGTGTAAGATGTAAGAATGAGGATTAGGAATGAGGATATCATCATTTTCGATGGTTTAAGCCCCTCTGCTGGCTACAGCTTCAGCAATGGGTATTCCAATAATGGCCAGCACCACTTCCTCCATGATGGTCAAGACATGCAGGTGTGCCTGTCTCCCTCCAGTTAGTTCCTGATGCCTTCAGTTGTTTGTCCTGAAAGAGAGAAGGAAGTGTGCGGAAGGAAGTGTAAACGGTCTTGACAAGGTGGATGTGGAAAGGATGTTTCCTCTTGTGGGGGAGTCCAGAACTAGGGGGCACTGTTTTAAAATTAGGGGTCGCCCTTTTCTCTCAGAGGGTTGTGTGACTTTGGAACTAAGTCTCAAAAGGTGGTGGAGGCGGGGACCATTGAATATTTTAAGACAGAGTTAGACAGATTCTTGTTCAGCAAGGGAATCAAAGGTTATCAGGGGTAGATGGAAGTGTGGAATTTGAGGCACAAACAGATCAGCCATGACCTTATTGAATGGCGGAGCAGGCTCGAGGGCCGAATGGCCTACTTCTGCTCCTAATTCATATGTTCGTATGTGTCAGTGAGTGTTGTGCAAAATGATTGAGTGATGCAGCTGGCATGGTTGAATAGCTGGCAGTGTGTGCAAGCTGTGAGATATGGGTGTGAGGCTTGCAGGAGTGCTAAGAGTGTGAGAGTGCAGTGAAGCATAATGTCAGGTATGATAGAGACTGTTGGTAGGTGAGTGATGGGGGTGTGGTGAATTGAGGAAAATCTGAAGCTAGTGGTGCAGTTGGTAGGCTATGTCATTTGAAGATGCATTCACTGACCTTGACCACTCGTGTGAGGTCATTGAGCTTCTTGCAGCACTGCATCCAGGTCCTCGGGGCTTGACTCCCCACATTGACCTCCATAGTTATCTGCCTCCACTGCTTTCTGAATGTGTGTATGGAGCGTCTTCTGACCCACTGTGGATTCAGGACATCTCTCCTACTCTCCACCTCCTCCACCTCCAGAGCAGTGTCTGAAAACCTTGGAGCCCGCTCTCTCCCAGGCTGTACCATTCTTCAATGTTTCCCAGGTCAGATTCACTTTCTGCACGACTGCCAGCACCTGCTCCAGCCACAATGCAGCTCCCCTTTCAGAGATGCAGGCTAATTTCAAGCAGTGCAGGTTAACTTTAACTGGTGCTATCCACTCACAATGTTAGCCCCATCCTCAGGTGTTCAGCTAATCAACAATGTAGTTAACACTGGCTGGAAGCTGAAATAATTTAAAACAGACTAGATATGTGCTTGATGGCCAGCACAGACACAATGGGCTGAAGGACCTGTTTCTGTGCTGTATAACTCTATGACTTTATGACACTAGCAGGCAGCACAAAGTTGTCATGATGCCTGCATTACAGTCGATGGGCCCAGGTTAATCACACATCAACTTCCCTAAGCCTGTTTTTGGGGGCTATCAAATTTTGCCCTCAAATTCTTTCAAGTTAAACACTCTGATACTGACGAGGTTTGGTTAAAGGATTTGAAAACATTACTAAAGTAATAGTGCCACCCAGTGGGTTAGCTTTCCAATGCAGCTTATATTAAGTTGAAGACTACATCTTATTTGAAATCATAATTATTAACACTTAATTGGTCACAAAGGCAAGATCCTCTCAAAATTACTTAGAATTACATAGAATGTACAGCACTGAAACAGGTCATTTGGCCCAACTTGTCTGTGCCAGTGCTTATGCATTGTTTATCTAGCTTTCCCTTAAATGTGTCTATGCTATTTGCCTCAACTACTCCTTGTGGTAGTGAGTTCCATATTCCTTACCATCCTCTGGGTAAACAAGTGTCTCCTGAATTCCCTACTGTATTTATTGGTAACTACTTTACATTTATGGCCCCTGGTTTTGGACTTCCCCACAAAATAGAAAGACTTGCAGTTACATAGCACTTTTCACAACTTCAGGACATTCCAAAGTGCATTACAGCCAATTAAGTACTTTTGAAGTGTAGTCATTGTTGTAATATAGGTGACACGGCATCCAATTTGTGCACAGCAAGCTCCCACAAACAGCAAAGATTGGCAACGACCAAATAAAATGTTTTTAATCCAGATTAAGGGATATATATTGTCCAGGACACCGGGGATAACTCCCTTGCTCTACTTTGAAATAGTGCCATGGGATCTTTTATGTCCACCTTAGAAAGCAAGCAAGGCCTCCGTTTAATTTGCTCACTATTGCACCAGAGTGTCAGCTGAGATTTTAAGTTTCTGGTGTGGGAATTGAACTCACAACCAAGTGACTCCGAGGCAAATGTGCTACCAATAAGTGAAAGCATCCTCTCTACATCTACCCTATCAAACCCTTTCATAATTTTAAAGATCTCTATTAGATCACCCCTCAGCCTTCTCATTTGTAGAGAAAAGAGCTCCGGACTGTTCAGCCTTTCCTAGTAAGTGTATCATCCTTCTTCTGGAAGCATCCAAATTCAATCTCATGTTTTTTGATCAGCATCAACTCTACATTGCAACTTCCTAGATCAGGAGCCATTCAGCCAGCGAAGATCTGGCTGAAAGTTCAGGGAAATGATTGTTGGCTCCTCTGCTAATGCTAGTCTGCGAAGAGGGTGATCAAATGAACAGCAACAGAAAGCCCAATTACTCCCCTTTCCTATCAAGAGGTACCTTGTTCCCCAGATACCATAGTACCTACTGACCTGGTTAAGGTTGGCCACTTGTTGTCAGAATTATGCCAGAATCCAAATGCTAATTAAGGTAAGGGATTTAGAACCTTGCTGTGCGGCACACTAATATTAATCAGTTATATTCACAGAGATTTGTGTACACTAAGGGATAAGTTAATGTTAAAAGTATAGTTACAGCATTATTTTGCCCTTGAAATTATATTGCAGATATTAGCATGCAGTCACTTAAAGTGCTCATATGCAATTGTTTTGTCCATTATTTTAACAAAGGTAATAATATCTGTGTGTCATTCAATATGTTACGTGATTTGCACTATTACACGCACGGTAATTTCTTGGTCATGATACGTAAAATAATTTTTTTATTGATAACAGTATTCCTAAATGAAGTATTACTGTTCACAAGTATTGATACAAAACTGGAAAATAATAGATAATCTAAATTCCACCAGACTGCGGTATCTCTCAACATGTGCAGCATTTTCCAGGGCATTAATTAGAGGCCAACATCATTCAGGGTGATAAAATAGAGTGAACAATCAGAACCAGGGTCCACAGATCTCAACAAACAACAACAGAAACTTGCATTTAGCACAGCTGTAATGTCCCAAGGAGCTTCACTGGAGCTTTGTCAGACAACATTTGACACTGAGCCAAAGAACAAGATATTTGGACAGGTGATCCAAAGTTTAGTCAAGGAGGTAGATTTTAAGGAGTTTCAAAAGAAGAGACTGAAGTAGAGAGGCAGAGAGGTTTAGGGAAGGAATTCCAGGTATGCACAAGGCGCCAAAATTGGAAGAGCTCAGAGATTTTGGAGGGTCATGGGTCTGAAGGAGGTTACAGACATAGAGCGGGACGAGGCCATGGAATGATTTGAACACAAGGTGAAGAATATTAAAATTGAGGTGTTGCTAGACTTGGTGCCAATGTAGGTCAGCAAGCACAGTGATGATGGGTGAATGAGACTTAATGAGAAATAGGATATGGGCAACAGAGTTTTGAATGAGATCATGTTTTTTCTTCTTCTTCTTTGGCCTCCTTGTCTCAAGAGGTGGTCAGTGGTTTGTGGAGCAGTGCCTGGAGTGGCTATAAAGGCCAATTCTAGAGTGACAGACTCTTCCACAGGCACTGCAGATAAAATTGGTTGTCAGGGCTGTTACAGAGTTGGCTCCCTCCTTGCACTTCTGTCTTTTTTCCTGCCAACTGCTAAGTCTCTTCGACTCGACACTCTTTGTGGCTGTCCGCCAGCTCTGGCGATCACTGGCAAATGACTCCCACGACTTGTCACAGGACCTCATATCGCGTTTGCAGACGTCTTTAAAGCGGAGACATGGATGGCCGGTGGGTCTGATACCAGTGACGAGCTCACTGTACAATGCATCCTTGGGGATCCTGCCATCTTCCATGCGGCTCACATGGCCAAGCCATCTCAAGCGCTGCTGACTCAGTAGGGTGTATAAGCTGGGGATGTTGTCCGCCTCGAGGACTTCTGTGTTGGAGATACAGTCCTGCCACCTGGTGCCAAGGATTTTCCGGAGGCAGCAAAGATGGAATGAGTTGAGACGTCGCTCTTGGCTGACATACGTTGTCCAGGCCTCGCTGCTGTAGAGCAAGGTACTGAGGACACAGGCTTGATACATTCGGACTTTTGTGTTCCCTGTCAGTGCGCCATTTTCCCACACCCTCTTGGCCAGTCTGGACATAGCAGCGGACGCCTTTCCCATGCACTTATTGATTTCTGCATCGAGAGACAGGTTACTGGTGATAGTTGAGCCTAGGTAGGTGAACTCTTGAACCACTTCCAGAGCGTGGTCGCCAATATTGATGGATGGAGCATTTCTGATGTCCTGTCCCATGATGTTCGTTTTCTTAAGGCTGATGGTTAGGCCAAATTCATTGCAAGCAGCCGCAATCCTGTCCATGAGACTCTGCAGACACTCTTCAGTGTGGGATGTTAATGCAGCATCGTCAGCAAAGAGGAGTTCCCTGATGAGGACTTTCCGTACTCTGGTCTTCGCTCTAAAATGGGTAAGGTTGAACAACCTGACATCTGATCTTGTGTGGAGGAAAATTCCATCTTCTGAAGACTTGAACGCATGTGAGAGCAGCAGTGAGAAGAAGATCCCAAACAGTGTAGGTGCGAGAACACAGCCCTGTTTCACGCCACTCAGGATAGGAAAGGGGTCTGATGAGGCACCGCTGTGCTGAATATTGCCTTTCATATTGTCATGGAATGAGGTGATGATACTGAGTAGCTTTGGTGGACATCCGATCTTTGCTAGTAGTCTGAAGAGACCACGTCTGCTGACGAGGTCAAAGGCTTTGCTGAGATCTAAGAAAGCAACATTGAGGGGCATCTGTTGTTCGCGGCATTTCTCCTGTAGCTGGCAAAGGGAGAACAGCATGTCAATGGTGGATCTCTGTGCTCGAAAGCCGCACTGTGCCTCAGGGTAGACATGCTCAGCCAGCTTCTGGAGTCTGTTTAAAACGACTCGAGCGAAGACTTTCCCCACTATGCTGAGCAGGGAGATTCCACAGTAGTTGTTGCAGTCACCACGGTCACTTTTGTTCTTATAGAGGGTGATGATATGGCATCGCACATGTCCTGTGGTACTGTTCCCTCATTCCAGCACAGGCAAAGCAGTTCATGAAGTGCTGAGAGCATAGCAGGCTTGGCACTCTTGATTATTTCAGGGTTAATGCCGTCCTTTCCAGGGGCTTTTCCACTGGCTAGAGAATCAATGGCATCACTGAGTTCTGATTTTGTTGGCTGTTCGTCCAGCTCATCCAGAGACTGGGTTGCATTGAGGGTGGTCTCAGTGACAACATTTTCCCTGGTGTACAGTTCTAGGTAGAGCTCCACCCAGCGGTCCATTTGCTTGTATTGGTCAGTGATTGTTTCCCCTGATTTAGACTTGAGGGGGGGCAATCTTCCTGATGGTTGGCCCAAAAGCTCTCTTAATGCCATCATACATTCCTCTGATGTTTCCAGTGTCGGAGGCCAGCTGAATATGACTGCATAGGTGTTGCCAGTAGTCATTTGCACAGTGCCTGGCTGTTTCATGGAGGGTGGAATTTGGGAGATGCCAGGAAAGCATTGGAATAGTTGAGACTGGAGGTAACCAAGGCATGGATGTGGGTTTCAGTAGTAGCCAAGCAGGGACGAGCCAGGATATATTACAGAGATGGAAGCAGATGATATTGATAATGGAGACAAGAAGGGGTTGAAAGCTCAGCTCAGGGTCAGATAGGATGCCAAGGTTGCAAACAGCTGTGTTCAGCCTCAGACAGTAGCGGGAGGTGGAGGGAGTCGGTGGCTTAGAAATAGAGTTTGTGGCAGGGACCGAAGGTAATGGCTTCGAGCTTTCCAACATTTAATTGGACACATTAACTGGACGACGATATTAAACACAGAGTACTTCTCTACTCTATAAAAATTACCTCAAGCCACAACCACCATAAGTCCAATGCAACTCCACAAAAATGCTATCCTTATTGCTTGGCATTATCACCTCTGCCTCCAGGGCAATTGGGCTGAATTTTCTGCAGATGCAGAAGTCCTGCCACTAGGACCAAAAGTGGGAGGCAACCTCGCTTCAGTGGGCAGCGGGACCCGGGGCAGCATATTGCCAGCGGCGGCCAATTAAGAGGCTGCCGCCGGGTTTGCCGTCCAATTAAGGACGGTGACTCGCCCCCAAGAGTGGCCGGTCCAATCAGAGGGCCAGCAGCTCATCAGCCTCAGATGCGCCACTGCTGGCGATGGCCATTGCTGAGGCTACAGCTGCAGGGAGAGGGCGCCACAAGGGCCGGGTGCCCTCAGAGACAGGTGAGTCGGGTTGGGGGTAGCCGGAGCCTGGCAGCCAGGCCCCAATGATCGGGGGTGTGGGGGTCATGAAACACCAGTAGCGCCATTGCTGCAAGGGCGGCCAGTACCGCCGGGGGGACCCTCCGTGTGCCATGCAGTGACCCTAAAGGAGGGCCCCCCAGTCCCCGGAGCCCTGGGATGCTGGGACGTTGCCAGATTTTACTGGGCGGTCTCCCCATGTGGCGGCGGGCACCCCCCCCCCCCACCCCCGCGCAGGTAAAATGCCTACAGAGGCAGGAACTGGGCCTTAATTGCCCACTTAAGTGGCTCAATTGGCTTACTGGTGGCATCTGAGCCCCCAATTTGCCTGCCACTGGCAAAATAGCATGGCAGCGGAAGATGTCAGACAGCTCCCCCCAAAACGCCTTTGTGCACTATTTTGCAAGCCATCCCCAAAGGACCCAGAAAATCCGACCATTGACTTCCTGTACTCCATAATCAAATAAGCTCACATCTGCCACTATTCAGTGAAGATCTTTCTCATAAATCCCATAATGTATCAGCAAGGGAAGGAACATTCCAAGATTAACAGAAAATATATTTGCTGAGATCTTGCAGGCTAATTTTGTAAAAGAGATGAATTAGCACGATGACAGAATAATAGATTTTTCCTTTCCTTATAAAAAGTCGTGCTTAGATTCAGACAGTCTTTAAGTTACTCTTTGAGCTACAATGCAGTTTTCTTAAAAGCCCACAGTTATATGATCCATGTCCTAATCTATAAATGTTAATTGTGGATCAGATAAAGATAAATGGCTGTGTTATCTGGAATGGCAATCATGAACTTCAACTTATTCAATATCAATTCAGTACAATTTACAAAAATCTTTTGGATCCATTCCTCCAACATCCTATGACATGAATCCTATGTGTGTGGTTTAGTTTTGCTCAAATTTGCAGTGTACCTTTCTAACATTGCTAGAATTGGAACATGTGCCCGGAGACAAAACACTGGAATTATCTGACTGGCCAAAATAAACACATTGTATTATATCAATTTTCTTTCTCTGAATAAGAGCCTGTTCGTTAGAAGAAAATGCCTGTAAGGAAGGTAAGGGCAATCATTCTTTGAGCTGTAAACTGAATGCTGTCATTTGTCTAGAGGTGCAATCACATTACTGATCATGCTCAGCCAAATAGCCATCAAGTGTATTACAGTGATCATAAAATATATAAAACATCTATTAAACTATTACAGCCCCAAAAAACAGCTTGCTAAGAGCACTTTGAAAGAAGCTATCCAGCAGCAAAAATGTCTTGCAAGACAAAAATTCCACAGGACTAAATTAATGGTATCCATGAAGTCAGTCGGTGTATGGTTGGTTTGCCATCATCTTTTGCTATATGTTTTAAAGGTATGATCGAAGACATGTCTTTGAACTTGTAACAAAACTATCATTTCTATGAAAATGACAGTGGGCTCAATGATTTTGCAAAGTCAAGTAGTCCTAATTGATATGTGAATTTTCACTCTGCAAAATTCTGCAGCAGATTCAGTTTGTGTGTGTACTGATTTGGGAATGCAAAGATCAGACTGTTTACACCGACAACTGGGAGTCGGATTATGGCCCAGTAACACCTCCATCTGGCAGCACAAATAAATTGGTGGTAAACGCTATTACATAGTTGACAAACACTGCATTTTTAGAGCGATGAGGTATCCCCAGAGTAATTGAGGTGTGTGCTTTGCATGGCGTGATGCAGTTTGCAGTTTCAGGATTTGGCCCCCTGGGTGGCATCTGCCCTGCTGTGTATAGTTTTCCTAATTTCCTGCCTGCAGAAGAAAAAGCTGAAAACCATTTTCGACCATACTTGATTCAAAGACAGTTGGAAGAATCCTACCTGGTAAATATTGTTGAAAAATATGGCATATGTCAGGAAGTTTCAAGAACAGTTTATCATTTAGAGTCAAAGAGAGAGATATAGCACTGAAACAGGCCCTTCGGCCCACCGAATCTGTGCCGACCATCAACCACCCATTTATACTAATTCTACATTAATCCCATATTCCCTACCACATCCCCACCTTCCCTCAATTCTCCTACCACCTACCTACACTAGGGGCAATTTACAATGGACAATTTACCTATCAACCTGCAAGTCTTTGGCTGTGGGAGGAAACCGGAGCACCCGGCAGAAACCCACGCAGTCACAGGGAGAACTTGCAAACTCCACACAGGCAGTACCCAGAACTGAACCCGGGTCACTGGAGCTGTGAGGCTGCAGTGCTAGCCACTGTGCCGCTGTGTTAAATGTAGTTGGCAATGTATAAAATAAGTCACAGTTAAGAAAAAAGGCGGTGCCTTTCACATGTATTTTTTGGAGATAGGATTAGTTAATGGTCATCTGTCAAATGGTGACGATGAAAAGGTACAGGTGTTCTTTTATAATACAGTGCAGAAGACCATCACCCCACTTGTATGTATGTATGTATTAAATAAACTAATCAAACTCAGAGGATAAAGCCCCTGGTTTGGATGGATCGCATCCACGCATTTTAAAAGAATTTAGGGAACAGATAGTAGAGGCATTACTACACATATTTCATAATTTGTTTGAAAAAGGTGTAGAACCAGAGGACTAGCAAGATAGCTAACATAATTCCTTTATTTAAGAAGGGGGACAGAACATGCCCGAGGAATTATAGACCAGTTAGCTTATCATCGGTGGTAGGAAAAAAAATTGAATCCCTACTAAAGGAGAGAATAGAAGAACATCTAGAAAAGAAAAATATAATAATGAATACTCAGTATGGATTTCAAAAGGAAAAATCTTGCTTGACCAATCTTACTGAATTTTTTTAGGAGGTAAAAGAGTGAGTAGACAATGGTAATGCAGTAGATGTAATTTATCTGACTTTTCAAAAGACCTTCAATAATGTACCCCATAAAACACTGATGAAAAAGGTCAGAGACTGCAGTCAGGGGACAAGTGGCAGAATGGATTGCAAGCTGGCTTCAAGACAGAAAGCAGCGAGTGGGAGTAACAGATAGTTATTCGGAGTGACAAAAGTTGGGAAGTGGTGTTCCACAAGGATCGGTCCTGGGGCCATTGCTGTTCACAATTTACACTAATGATTTACACTAATAATAAAGGACTTTGGAATCAAAGACACAATTTCTAAATTTGCGGATGACAAAAAATTGGGGGCGGTGGGGTAGTCAATATTGAGGAGGACTGCAATAAATTACAGGAGGACATTAATAAACTTGCAGAATGGGCAAATAACTGGCAAATGAAGTTCAACACAGATAAATGTGAGATAGTATATTTTGGTAGGAAGAATAGAGGGGTCATTTATTACTTGGGAAATGTGAGTCTAGGTGGGGTAGAGAAACAAAGGGATCTCAGAGTACAAATACACCAACCACTAAACGTTGCACCACAGGTTGGCAAGGCCATTTAAAAGCAAACTAAGCACTGAAAAGTAGGGAGGTTATGCTAAATTTATATCAAACCTTGGTTAGAGTACTGCATGCATTTTTGGTCGCCATATTATTAAGAGAATAGAGAAGCACTAGAGAGCGTGTGGAGTAGATTTATAAGAATGATACCAGAAATGCGTGGGTATACATATCAGGAAAGGATTGGCAGGCTGGATCTCTTTTCTCTTGAAACAAAGCAGGCTGAGGGGTGACCTAATAGAGGTCTTTAAAATTATGTTTCCTCTTGCGGGAAGAACATAACTAGAAGCCATCAAAATAAGATAGTCACCAAGAAATCCAATAGGGAATTCAGAAGAAACTTCTTTACCCCAAGAGTGGTGAGAATGTGGAACTTGCTACCACAGGGAATGGTTGACGTGAATAGTATAGATGCATTTATGGGAGTGCCAGACAAGTAAGAGAGAGAAGGGAAGAGAGGGTTGCAATGATAGATTTAGATGAGGAAAGATGGGAGGAGACTTGAATGAAGTCTAAAGGCCGGCATGGACTGGTTGTGCTGAATAGCCTGTTTCTGTGCCATATATCCTATGTAATCATATGTAATGTAATCACGTATTCCCCGTGTCCCTATTTTACTAATTTCCGTTTAGATTTTAATAAATTCAGGACACTTAATCCTACTCATGTTAAATGGTTAAAAAAAAGTTGTGACCTGTACTGTAATCCATAGTTCAACACTGTATTTCTCCATTTTTTAATTTTTTATTTGGATGTCCTTGCACACAATTCACAGAAAGTTAACATGCAGCTGCAGTAAACAGTTAGGAAGGCAAATCATGTTAGCCTTTATTGCAAAGGGGTTGCAGTATAAGAGTAAGGAAGTCTTGCTGGAATTATATTTCTTTTTTTCTTTTTCTTTTGGGCCTCCTTATCTCGAGAGACAATGGATACGCGCCTGGAGGTAGTCAGTGGTTTGTGAAGCAGCGCCTGGAGTGGCTATAAAGGCCAATTCTAGAGTGACAGGCTCTTCCACAGGTGCTGCAGAGAAATTTGTTTGTCGGAGCTGTTGCACAATTGGCTCTCCCCTTGCGCCTCTGTCTTTTTTCCTGCCAACTACTAAGTCTCATCGACTCGCCACATTTTAGCCCTGTCTTTATGGCTGCCGGCCAGCTCTGGCGAACGCTGGCAACTGACTCCCACGACTTGTGATCAATGTCACAGGATTTCATGTCGCGTTTGCAGACGTCTTTATAGCGGAGACATGGACTGCCGGTGGGTCTGATACCAGTGGCGAGCTCGCTGTACAATGTGTCTTTGGGGATCCTGCCATCCTCCATGCGGCTCACATGGCCAAGCCATCTCAAGCGCCGCTGACTCAGTAGTGTGTACAAGTTGGGGATGTTGGCCGCTTCGAGGACTTCTGTGTTGGAGATACGGTCCTGCCACCTGATGCCAAGTATTCTCCGGAGGCATCGAAGATGGAATGAATTGAGACGTCGCTCTTGGCTGGCATACGTTGTCCAGGCCTCGCTGCCATAGAGCAAGGTACTGAGGACACTGGCCTGTGTCCTATATAGAGCTTTGGTAAGACCACAACTGGAGTACCGCATACATTTTTAGTCATTTTACCTAAGGAAGGATATACTTGCTTTGAAGGAGTGCAATGAAGGTTCACTACATTGATTCTGGGATGAGAGGGCTGTCCTATGAGGAGAGATTGAATAGAATGGGTCTATACTCTCTGGACTTAAGAAGAATGAGAAGTGATCTCATTGAAATGTATAAACGGCTTAGAGGGTAGATGTTGAGAGGCTGTTTCACCAGCTGGAGAGTCTGGAAATAGAGGGTATAGTCTCAGGACAGGGAATGGCCATTAGGGCTGTGATAAGAGCCTTCTTCTCTCAGAGGGTTGTGAATTTTTGGAATTCTCTACCACAGAGGGCTCAGTCATTGAGTATATTCAAGTCTAAGATCGATAGATTTTTGGACACTAAGGGAATCAAGGGATATGTGGACAGATTGGGAAGGTGGAGATGAGGTAGAATATCAGCTATGATCTTATTAAATGGTGGAGCAGGTTCAAGGGACCAAATGGTCTACTTCTGCTCCTATTTCTTATGTCAAAAAGAAACTAATACAAAAACTAATATGCCAGCGATTTTTCTTGCTCTTAGGAATTTAGTGTTAGTGAATTAATTTGGAAGCAGAGAAGGAAAGCTGTACATAACAAAACTTAAGCTTAAACCAAACTTGCACTCAAATGGAATAATATGTGTATCATTTGGTTACAAAATGGTGCCATAGAAGAGTTGAGTTAGAAACTGTCCCGATAAAACATCAGCTCATTGCTGTTTTTGGGACCTTGCTGTGCACGGAATGGCTGTCACATTTACCCACATAGCAACTGTAACTGCGCAATTGAATTTGTTCTATGCAAACAGCTTTAGCGATGTAGTTGCTACATAAATGCAACTGCATTCTATCTATCAATATTTTTCATTTTGGTTAATCAATGTCTCCATGTAATCCCTAGTTCAAACTATATTTTATTTACTGATTCATTATTGAAACTATTTGAAAATAGAGTCAAATAAAAAAAAAACTTTGGGGTTATCTTATTACATTCGTGCAGAAATATTGCCTGGTTACAAACCATATCGGCAATGCTACAAATGATTTTTAGTTCACAGTGTTATCTCAACTCTGCAGGAGAGACTTTTTCTCCTCGAATTTAGACTTTATTGATACAGTCCATACCGATGCAAATAAGGGAAATGTGACAGACACGTACATGATGACATTATTATACAATTATCAGTGCATTCTTTGGAAATAAAAGTGGCAATTTAAGATCACATCAGGTATAAGCAGTATAAAACAATATAGATCTATAATCAATCTCATTTTCTGATAAAAAAAGGGCTGCATATATATATCATGATTCCAGCATTCAACAGATACTTTTTCATCTGCCTGGCAAAGAAATCTGTTCTTATATTAAATCCTTACGGCTTTGAACCAAAGTGTAACCTTATATGCAAAGTGTTCTGATAATGTAGCATGCTTGAGGTGAATAATAAATCCTTTATATTGCTTTAAAATCGCTGGGGATAGAACAAGATACCTCCCCGACTCTTCATACAGTAATTACTCTTTCAGATTCAACATCACAGGTCACTCTGGAAAGCGAAAATGTTTCCCCTATGCACTTGAAAGAATCCTTACTGTTGTGCATCTAGTTAAGTTGACTTGGAGGCCATAACAATCAGACCCACTGCGGGTACTGGATACTGTATTCTCATATGTGCCACTGCATGCATTCTATATTTTGGAAGGCAGACTAAAAAGGATTTTCCCTCCTTCCAATCACACTCTTTGTCGTGTTTTCACAATCCCCTTTGATCTTCAGCTCTCTGATGCCAAAGGATCAGCCTTCAGCAAAGGCCTCAGCTTCGTCCCCTTATGCCCCCACCTCAATGATTTTCGAGCTCGGCATGACAGTGAGCTGTTCCATTGCCTTCACCTCTGCACCCACTTCTTTGGCTAGAAGTTTTCTCCCGCACAGCAGACCCTTTCTCCTGTCTTCAGAATTCACGTTCCACATGGACCCCTCCCTCTGGCTCTCTAGATCCTCTTATTGGGAACTGCCAGCGTAACATCGGCCATTTCAATTTTTCAGTTCCACTCATTCACTCTAACCTACCTCCCTCTGAGTTTGCAACACACTGTTGTCTCAGGTCTAACCCTAACATTGTCATTAAACCTGCTGACAAGGGTAGTGCTGTTGTTGTTTAACAAACTGACCTCTACCTTGCAGAAGTTGAGTGCCAACTCTCTAACACCTCCTCCTAGCTCCCCTCTCCCCCCAGACCATGACACCACCAACAAACATCAAAATGTCATTTCCCAACAGTCACTGATTTCCTCTCCTCTGGAGATCTTCCCTCCACAGCCTCCAACCTCATAGTCCCCCAACCCCGAATAGCCCGCTTCTACCTCCTTCACAAGATCCACAAACAGGATTGCCCTGGTAGACCCATTGTTACAGCCTGTTCTTGCCCCACAGAACTCATTTCATCCCAATTTGACTCTATTTGTTTCTCTCCTGTTCCAGGCTGTCTTGGTGAGGGAGGGAGGTTTAGGGGAACTGGGCATCCATAGTGAAAAGGAAATGGTTAGAGCCAGGAAACTGTTGAACTGGCAGAGGATGTTGGAAGTGTCATTGATGTAGGTGGTAAGAGACCAAACCAGTCCCCATCTAACACCACACCCTCTGCCTGGCTGAACCTGTTCTCACATTGAAGAGTACCATGTACAGTATTGGTCTCCTTATTTGAGGAAGGATGTAAATGTGTTAGAGGCAGTTCAAAGAAGGTTTACTGGGCTGATAGCCGGAATGGGCAGGCTATCTTATGAGGAAAGATTGGACAGGCTAGGCTTGTATCCGCTGGAATTTAGAAGAGTAAGAGACGACTTGATTGAAACATATAAGATCCTGAGGGATCTTGACAGGGTGGATGTGGAAAGGTTGTTTCCCCTTGTGGGAGAATTTAGAACTAGGGGTCACTGTTTAAAAATAAGGGGTCGCCCATTTAAGACAGAGATGAGGAGAAATTGTTTCTCTCAGAGGGTCGTGAGTATTTGGAAATCTCTTCCTCAAAAGGCAGTGGAAGCAGAGTCTTTGAATATCTTTAAGGCAGAAGTAGATAGATTTTTGATAAGCAAGGGGGTGAAAGATTATCGGGGTTTAGTGGTAATGTGGAGAAATCAGTTCAGCTTATTGTATGGCAGAGCAGACTCGAGGGGCCGAGTGGCCTACTCCTGCTCCTAATTTGTACATTCGTCTGTACGTATGTTTGTATGTTCCAACCACTTCCTGCAAATAAAGCTATTGTTCTAGGAATGCGTATGGGTCCTAGCTATGCCTGCCTTTTCATGGGATATGTGGAACATTCTCTGTTCCAGTCCTACTCCGGTCCACACTCTCACCTCTTTTCCTGGTACAATGATGACTGTATCAGTGTTGTTTCCTGCTGTCACCCAAGACTGAAAAATTTCATAAACTTTGCCTCCAATTTCCACCCTTCACTTGCCTTCACATGATCCATCTCTCACTCTTCCCTTCCTCAACTTTTCTACCTCCATTTCTGGGGATAGGTTATCATCCAATATCCACTATAAGCCCACTGACTACACTTTCTCCCACCCCATTTCCTGGAAGGACTCTTGTCCATTCTTCTTGGTTCTCCATCTCTATCTCATCTGTTCTGATGATGTCACCTTCAATTCATCCAATATGTTTTCCTGTTTCCTTAGCTGAGGATTTCCCGCCACCAGGATGGCCCAGGTCGTCGACCGTATGTATCACATTTCCCACAATTCTGCTCTCACCCCTTCCCTTCTCTCCCAGAACCGTGATACAGTTCCCCCTGTCCCCACCTTACAGCACACCAGCCTCCACATTCATTCACCATTGCCACGACCTCTAGTGTAAAACTACCAGCAAATGCACCTTCCCATCCCTCCCCTTTCACCATTCCAAAGGGGTCATTCCCTCTGCAACCTCCTGGTCGACTCTTTGATCATCCCCCCACCTCCCCCCCATATGTGCTCCTCTTCTCATGGCATCTTCCATGCAACCGCAGGAGATGCAACACCTGCCCTTTCACCTCCTCCATTCCCAAGGTCCAGGATCCCAAACACTCCTTCTAGGTGAAATAGTGATTTGCTTGTACATCTTTCTTCAGTTCCGAAGAAGGGTCACTGACCCGAAACGTTAACTCTGCTTCTCTTTCCACAGATGCTGCCAGACCTGCTCAGTGATTCCAGCATTTCTTGTTTTTGTTTCAAATTAGAATACTGCTCATGATGCAGTCTTTTCTACATTGACCCAAAAGCAGGTTGGGTAACTGTGAAATATTTCCATTCAGTCTGCAAGCGTAACCCTGAGCTTACAGTGCCTGTCATTTTAATTCTCCATCCCACTCCCACTCTGACGTCTCTCACCTAGGTCTTCTACATTATCCCAATGAAACCCAATGTAAGCTTGAGGTACAGCACCTCATCTTTCAGTTAGGCACTTTAAAGCCTTCCGGACTCAACATTGAGTTCAACAATTTCAGATCGTAACCTCTGTGCCCATTGTTTCAGATGACACCTGTTAGTGATGATTCTGCCATTTACACCTCCTCCAGATGCAACTTCTATTTTTTCCCTTGTCCCATCACCATCTCCTTACGCCTTGCATTATCATTTTTTTGTCACTTTGGTTGGAATTTTATGTTGGCCACCCACTGGCCAAAAAGTCGGTGACGAACCCACTCCGCCAGGCCTCGGAGCCACGCCAGGATTGGCCTTGGGCGGGACTTCTACCCTTCTGAGGCAGGAAGTCCCGCCTCCAAGAGCTGTCAGCCAATCAGCGAGCTGGCAGCTCTCAGTCCCAGCAGCACCACCAGGAGCAGTGCCCACTGCTGGGACTGCACCCAGCCACTGCAGCAAGACGGACGTCAGTCTGGAAACAAGGCAAGTGTCTGGGGCCTCTGGTATCAGTTGGGAGGGGGTGGGAGGGTGTGTAGTGTAGTGGGGGCGGTTAGGCCATGGGGTAGCCTTCCATGGGTCACAGGGTGCCCGAGCAGGAGGACCTCCCCCAACCCGCAAAGAGGCAGCCCGGTTTTACTGTGCAGCCTCCTGGGGAACCTCAGACGTCTGCCGGTCGCTGGTAAAATACCAGCAGCGGTAGGAGGAGGCCCTTAAGTGGCAGTTAATTGGCCACTTAAGGGCCCTAATTGATATGGGGCGGGCGAGTGGTTTCTCGCCACCACCACCCCTCATAAAATTGCAGTGGGGGCGGGAAGGCGCGGGAATGGCACCCCCCCGCCTCCCACTCAATTTTACGACCACCACCCGCCCAACACCACCAGCCCACTCCTGCAGGATGGCGAGGGGGGGGCGTAAAATTTCGGCCTTAATCTCTCCTGTCTTCCACCCAATCACAAACCTTCCCTTTTTTTCTTTCCTTCCCTCCCCTCTTTCCCTGCCTTTGTACTTGCTCAAAACCCATTGCCCTCAACCGTGTCCGACCCATTCCCCGCACCTCTACCCTCACCCCTTCCCCTCCCTCCCAGAACCGTGACAGGGTTCCCCTTGTCCTCACTTTTCATCCCACCAGCCTCCATATCCAAAGGATCATCCTCCGCCATTTTCGCCACCTCCAGCGTGATGCCACTACCAGTCGCATCTTCCCCTCCCTTCCCCTGTCAGCATTCCGAAGGGATCGTTCCCTCCGCGACACCCTGGTCCACTCCTCCATTACCCCCACCACCTCGTCCCCGTCCCAGGGCACCTTCCCTTGCAATCGCAGGAGGTGTAATACCTGCCCATTTACCTCCTCTCTCCTCACTATCCCAGGCCCCAAACACTCCTTTCAGGTGAAGCAGCGATTTACTTGTACTTCTTTCAAAGTAGTATACTGTATTCGCTGCTCACAGTGTGGTCTCCTCTACATTGGGGAGACCAAGCGCAGACTGGGTGACCGCTTTGCGGAACATCTCCGCTCAGTCCGCAAGCAGGACCCTGAGCTTCCGGTTGCTTGCCATTTCAACACTCCCCCCTGCTCTCATGCTCACATCTCTGTCCTGGGATTGCTGCAGTGTTCCAGTGAACATCAACGCAAGCTCGAGGAACAGCATCTCATCTACCGATCAGGCACACTACAGCCTGCCGGACTGAACATTGAGTTCAATAATTTCAGAGCATGACAGCCCCCCACTTTACTTTCATTTTTAGTCATTTTTAGTTATTTTTTCTTCTTTTTTTTTACATTCCTTTTTACATTTTTTACAATCTTTTTTTGCATTTATTTCATTTCATCTTAGTTTGTTCAGTTTGCTTACCCACTGTTTTTTTCAGGTTGTTTTTCTTCAGGTTTGCACTTGCTGCTGTTCAATATTCAGTATATTCACACCTAATCTGTACTAATGCTTTGTCTTTCAACACACCATTAACATATTGTTTGCCTTTGCTCCATGACCTTTTGGTCAGCTATGTGGCCTGGTCCAATCTGCACCTTCTCCTTTGTTATCTCTTGCCCAACCCCCACCTCACTTGTTTATAATCTGTGACTTTTCTAATATTTGTCAGTTCCGAAGAAGGGTCGCTGACCCGAAACGTTAACTCTGCTTCTCTTTCCACAGATGCTGCCAGACCTGCTGAGTGATTCCAGCATTTCTTGTTTTTGTTTCATAACTTAGCAGTCCCTGTATTAATTGTACTAACCTCAGAAAATGGATCTTCCTGGCTCACTCTGGCATTTTCAGGCTCAAATTACTATAGACGGACCTCTGCAGAGAGAAATAGGTAGGCAAGGGGAATTTAGCAGGCAAGAATGGGTGGGTTGGAATCAGGAGCATGGTTGAATTTAGAGAAAAATGAAGCACAATCACAACCTGGCTCCAACGCGTCAGCTTATAGGTTTAACTAAGGGGCAGGAGGGGGTGTGGGGGGGGGTGTTTGGCTGCTTGCAAGCAACCTGCTCATGGAACTCAACGTGATCATTAGTACAAGAGGGTGGGCAATTGACACATCATTGAAGCATGCAAATGAGAGCCTTTTCACATGAATTTGACTTTCCTTCAGATTTAACTCCTCCAGCATAGGTTTCCTGAGGCTCAGGAAACTGACCAGGGAAAAAAAGGTGGGCTGAATTCTATGCGCTCCCCCCCCCAAGACGGGTTTGGAAGTGGGGCAGTCCATAGAATTGCAACGGGAGGGCGAGGGGGGTGGGGCGCTATCGCCTCCCAATCACAATGCAATTTTGTCGGGGGCAGGATAGGCCGAAGACAGCTTTCCTGACCTGAGGCCAATTGAGGCCCTTAAGTGGCCTATTAACGGCCACATAATGGCCTCATCCTGCCACTGATATTAGGGCCTTCCCCCCACTGGAAAGTTGCTCAGTAAAACGAGGTGACCTCCCTGCGGGCTTCAGGGAGGCCCTACTCTGTGGGCAATCTGTGGCCCACAGAGCGCCCCACTGAGAAAACCTGCACCTCCTGGAATCACCCTCCCCCTGTGATTGGCAGCTCTTGGAGGCGGGATTCCCGTCTTTAAAGGGTATAATTGTGCTGGCAGGTGGGGGGTGGGGGGGGGGCTCCAGCTGGCTGAGGCAGAATTCCCCCTGACCTTTTGGCCTGGTGTCGGGAGCCCCGCTGTGGCATAAAGTTCAGACCGGTGAGTTTCAGGTGCACTTTATGAGCGAATATCAACTTCAGATTTCCCGAACTCAATAAAGGCTCAGTTTTTACAGCTGCTTTGTCAGTTCCTTCTCGCAAATATTGAGCATCAGTTCTTGACCGTAGAGTTTTTGGACAAGTTTGGAGTATATTACACACAAAGCAGCAGGATGGGAGGTGCCTTGGATGTTTTTCACAGTATATCAAAAAAGGAAGTGTTATGAACCTTGGACTTTGAAGTGTGCTTATGTTTTAAAAACTGTGATCTTTAATGCAGTGTAAAATGGACATTCAGAGGAAACATGGGACCTCATACAAAATCAGTCAGGGTTAAAATTAGTCCTTAATTTATTCCATTTGTGAGGCTTTTCTTACAACTCACTATCCATTGAATCTCTTCTGTGTATGAATCCTTCTCCATACAGAGGAGAATAGAGATATTTTCATTGAATAGAATCATAGAATGGTTAAAGCACAGAAGGATGACAGTCCCACTCCCCCGCTTTTTTCCCCGTAACCCTGCAATTTTTTTCTCTTCAGATAATAATCCAATTCCTTTTTGAAAGCCAAGATTAAATCTGCCCCCACCACATTCTCAGGCAGTGCATTCCAGATCCTAAACGCACAGTGCTTAAAAAAGATTTTCCTCATGTTGCTTCTGGTTCTTTTGCCAATCACCTTAAATCGGTGTCCTCCAATTCTCCACACTTCTGCCAATGGAAACAGTTTCTCCTTACCTATTCTGTTCAGACCCCTCCTGATTTTGAACACCTCTTTCAAATCTCCTCTCAACCTTCTCTAAGGAGAACAGTGCCAGCTTCGCCAATTTATCCACGTAACTGAAGTTTCTCATCCCCGGAACCATTCTCGTAAATCTTTGCTGCACCCTCTCCAATGCCTTCACATCCTTCCAAAAGTTTTGTGCCCAGAATTGAATACAATACTCCAGTTGAGGCCAAACTATTGATTTATAAAGTTCAGCATAACTTCCTTGCTTTTGTATTCCATGTTTCTATCTATAAAGCCCAGGATCCCATATGACTTATTGATCGCTTTCTCAACCTGTCTTGCCACCTTCAATGATTTGTGCACATATAGTCCCAGGTCCCTCTATTCCTAAAGTCATAATGGCACAGAAGGAGGCTATTTGGCCCATCAAGTTCATGCCGGCTATCGATAGAGCAACCCAGTTAGTCCCACTTCCCTGCTCTAGCCCCCATAGCCCTCAAGTTTATATCCCTCATGTGTCCATCCAATTTCCTTTTGAAATCATTATCTCCATTTCCACCATCCTCGCAGGCAGTGACTTCAGGTCATTACCACTCACTGCGTAAAAAAGTTCTTCCTCACATCCCCCCACGTCTCTTGCCCAAAATCTTAAATCTGTGTGCCATCAGCCAATGGAAACAGCTTTTCTTTGCCTACCTTATCTACACCTGTCATAATCTTGTACCCTATCTATCAAATCTCCCCTCAATCTTCTTTGCTCCAAGGAAAACACCCCAGCTTCTCCAACATAACCTTGTAGCTAAAATCTTCCATCCTTGGAACCATTCTGGTAAATGTCCTCTGCTCCCTCTGAAGAACCCTCACATCCTTCCTAAAGTGTGGTGACCAGAACTGAATGCAATAGTCTAGTTGTGGCCTAACCAGTGTTTTATAAAGGTTCAGCATAACTTCCCTGTTTTTTATACTCAATACCTCTATTCGTGAAGCCCAAGATCACATATGCTTTGCTAACTACCCTCTTAATATGTCCTGCCACCTTCAAAGATCTATTCATATGAACTTCCAGATCCCTCTGTCCCTTTACACTCTTTGGAACTGTGTCATTAAGTCTATATTGCCTCTCCCTATCCCTTCTGCCAAAATTCATCTCCTCACAATTCTATGTATTAAATTCCATATGCCCCTTGTCTGCCCATTCTGCTAGCCTATCTATGTCCTGTTGCAGTTGATTTGTATCATCCTCACTGTTTGTCAAACCTCCAAGTTTGGTATCATCAGCAAATTTTGAAATTTTACTCTGTATTCCAATATCAAAAGCAGAGGTCCTAGCACTGACCCTTGGGGAACTCCACTGTCTACCATCCTCCAATCTGGAAAACAACCATTTGCTATGACTTACTGTTTTCTGTCCTTAAGCCAATTTTTCATCCAAGCTGACACTGACCTTCCTATTCCATGAGCATCAATGTTGTTTATCAGCCTTTTATGTGGTTCTTGGCTTTCTTAAAATGCATATAAACAATATCCATTGCATTCCCTTCATCAATCTTCTCTGTTCATCAAAAAATTAAATTAGATTCGTCAACACGATCTGCCTTTTACAAATCTGTGCTGGCTCTCCTTAACTAACTCAAACCTCTCCAACTGCCTGTTGATTTTTCCTTAATTAATACACATTTGTCCAAGTGACTGTTAATTTTGTTACAGATTATTGTTTCATAAACCTTATCCACCAGTAATATTAAACTGATTGGCCTGTAGCTGCAAGGAATGTCTTTATACACTTTCCAATCCTCTGGCACCTCCCCCATATCTAGGGAAGATTGGAAGATTATGGCAAGCCCTTCCATTATCTCCACCCGTACTTCCTTTAGCAACCTGGGATGCAAGCCACCCAGGCCAAGTGACTTATTCACTCTGAGCACAGCCAGCCTTTCCAGTACATCCTGCCTATCAATTTTCAACCCATCCATTAACTCTACCATCTCTACTTCTACCGATATTTTGTCATCATCCTCTTCCTTAGTAAGCACCGATACAAAGTATCATTAAGTATTCTAGCCTTGCCCTGTGGCTCTAATATATATCACCCTCTTTATCTCAAAGAGGACCTGTCTCTTACTACCCACTTACTATTTACATGCTGGTAGAAATGTTAATTGCCATTCTATTTTCATTCTCTTTGCCAGTCTTATTTTCCTCTGCACTTCCCCTCTCAACTTGTTGTACTTAGCTTGGTTCTCGCTTGAAGAATTCACTTGACATCCATCATACATTCTTTTTTTTTGTTTCATCATATTCTCTATCTTGCTCATCATCCAAGAAGCCCTGGCTTTGGTTCCCCTACCCTTTGCCTTTGTTGGAATGTACCTAACCTGTACCTGAAAAATCTCCTGCTTCTGCACCCCCTTTAGAATTGTATCCTTTTATTTATTACCTTTTTTTGCTCTTTCTACCAAAATGTATCACTTCACATTTCTATGTATTAAATTTCATCTGCCCTGCATCTGCCCATTCCACTAGTCCGTCTAAGTCCTCTTAAAGTCTTTCACTATCCTCCTCACAGGATGGTGTGTGGCTTGGAGGGGAACTTGCAGGTGGTGGTGTTCCCATGCAACTGCTGCCCTTGACTTCTAGGTGGTAGAGATCGCGGGTTTGGAAGGTGCTATCGAAGGAGCCTTGGTGTGTTGTGGCAGTGCATCTTGTAGATGTACACACTGCTGCCACTATGTGTTGGTGCTGGAGGGAGTGAATGTTTGTGGATGGGGTGCCAATCAAGCGGACTGCTTTGTCCTGGATGGTGTCGAGCCTCTTGAGTGTTGTTGGAGCTGCACCCATCCAGGCAAGTGGAGAGTATTCCATCACACACCTGACATGTGCCTTGTAGATGGTGGACAGGCATTAGGAAAGTCAGGAGGTGAGTTACTCGCTGCAGGATTCCTAGTCTCTGACCTGCTCTTGTAGCCATTGTATTTCTATGACTGCTCCAGTTCAGTTTCTGGTCAATGGTAACCCCCAGGATGTTGGTTGTGAGGGATTCAGCGATCATAATGCAATTGAATGTCAAGGGGAGATGGTTAGATTCTCTCTTGTTTGAGATAGTCATTGCCTGTCACGTTTGTGGTGTGAATGTTACTTGCCACTTATCAGCCCAAGTCTGGATGTTGTCCAGGTCTTGCTGCATATGGACATGGACAGCTTCAGTATCTGAGGAGTTGCGAATGGTGCTGAACATTGTGCAATCATCAGTGAACATCCCCACTTCGGACCTTTATGATTGAAGGAAGGTCATTGATGAAGCAGCTGAAGATGGTTCGGCCTAGGATGCCTTTGCTTCTTTTGCCAATTACCTTAAATCTGTGCCCTCTCATTCTTGATCCTTTCACGAGTGAGAACAGTTTCTTCCTATCTACTTTGTCCAGACCCCTCATTATTTTGAAAACCTCTATCAAATCTCAAGCACTGTAATATTACCTTAATCAATACTGCCACCTCTCCTCCTTTCTTTGCTTCCCTATCTTTTCTGAACACCTTTTATGCAGGAATATTTAGTACCCAGTCCTGCCTTTTTTGAGCCAGGTCTCCGTTATCGCCAAAATATCATATTCCCACTAGGCCACCTGCACCCGCAGCTCACCAACTTTATTTATCACATTCTGTGCTTTCATATACATACACTGTAAATCCAATTTAGGCCTTACTGTATTCCCTGTTTGTCTGACCCCACCTAATACCTTACTATTTCTTACTCCAGTACTATATCTTATTGGTGTCTTTCTATGAACTTGGGTTTAGTTACATATTTTGTTTAATTGAAGCAATATTATAAAGTGACTCAAAAGAAGTGAAGTCACCACTCAGTACTTACTGCATAGTCCATTTCACTGCATGGCATAGGTTTTCAAATCTGATTCCTTTGGCCTTAATGGGTCTGCATGGGGATCCTAATGGTCATATATTTCTGTTCATTTATCATCAAAAATTCTGTATTTTTCTACATTTTTTGGAGTGTTAAGGTAGATTTTGTTCTGTGCTGCACCTATGAAACTGTTATTCCTCAGGCACAGTAAATAGGAAAATGTCTCTGTTCGCAAAAAAGAACAGGAAGACTTGCATTTATATAGCCCCTTTCACAACCTCAGGACATCGCAAAGTGAAGTATAGTCACTATTGTAATGTAGGAAACACAGCAGTCAATTGCACACAGCAAGCTACCACAAACAACAATGTGAAATCTGTTTTCATGATGCTGTTTGAGGGATAAATATTGCCCAGGACACCAGGGATAACTCCCCTTCTCTTCTTCGAAGTAGTGCCATAAGATCTTTGAGGAAGCAGATGGGGCTTCAGTTTATCATCTCATGCGAATAATATTGCAGCACTCCCTCAGTTCTGCACTGGAGTGCCAGCCTAGACTTCTGTGCTCAAATCTCTGGAGTGGGATTTGAGCCCACTTAGTATCAACAATGCTACCAACTGAGCCACAGCTGATTCTAACAGTAACATTAACTCCAGTGTGCGGCTCCAGAATTTCCTCAGGCTCCCCCCAGTTTTGCTCTTCCTGCTTTAATTAGTCACCCAGGGTGTGGTCGGTCTCCTGCTGCTGGGACATCTGCAGCTATCTCAGGGCAACCCAAAGGCTTAAGTGAGTCACCAAAGAAGAAACACATTTCCTCTAATAATATCACTTTTCTTTTGGGTAGCTGGCAATGTTTTTTGGAAGTTACAACAGTGGGGGGAATTTTATCCTGGCGGCGGGGGGTGGGGGGGTGGCTCGATGTCTAGAAAAGCGACGTCAAGATCCCACGTCGCCTCTTCTCCGGAAGGCCTGGCGAATCTAGTCCCAATCAGGCACTTAAGTGGACAGCGGCAGGTCTTCCATAGGATCAAGGACCACATCACCGGAAGTCCCACCCTGGAGAACTGCTGACCAATCAGAGGCCAGCAACTGCAGCGCCACTGCAAAGGCGTTGGCTGCTGGAGGAGCACCTGCCGGAGGCTGAGAAGCATCGCTGGAACTAGGCCTCAGGTAGGTAAGGGCGGGAGGGGTCTCACGTGGTGGGGGTCGCAGATGGAAGGGGGGTTGGCAGCAAGCTCTCAGTGGGGCTGGGCTTTAAATGAGGCCCACGCCATTGATTCTCTCAGAATGCATGTATCCTGGCCATTACCTGGAAGCAAATGTTAACTTGCAAAGTTTTTGTTGGTCACATGCCATCTAAAAATAAGCTGAGGCAATGCCTGCATGTGAATGAATGATGATGAGATCAGTAGTGGTCTTGTATTCAGAAAATGGCACAAATTAAAGAAAATTGGGTCGGCCTCTCCATCTGGTGCCATGTGCTGCTGTTGAACTTGATTCAATTTGTGATGAAAGAGGGCATCAGTGTTGCTTCAGTGATGCAGCTTGGAAACACCTAGTGCTCGCTTTCACTTTCACTGTGTGCCTTCCGGACCTTATGCTGTGCCTGCAGGTTAGGTTCAAGCAACTGAAGCAGGTCTGAGATCACACTTCTACTGATACTCAGCCTTCTCACACAATGTTCCTCTGTAAATTTGGTCACATGGTGTGTTAGCAGTATTCACACTGCATTTGGGCAGTAGAAGGGCCTGTAAGTCCACTCCCATGGCCTCAAACTTCCTGCAACAGGGTCCTGCTGTTCATTTTTCCTCTCTTCCTTCTCCAAAGTATCCAGCATCAGCACAAGAGTACTGTAGGTAATATTTCCAGCCCTGCTCAGTGGTGCAACACTGCCACTCTTTCCATTACTTTACTGCCACCTTTAAATAGAAGAAATTAATAGGACATGAAGTAAACCCAAGTTAATTTCTCCTTTCTGCATCAATTATTGCTAACAGCAAAAATAAAAGCATTAACGCATCAATCTGTGCATTAATGAGCATTAAAAGTATTTACTCCCAAGGGTATCTTCAGAAGCATCATCAGAATTTACGGTCTAATCATATCATGCCACAAAGTTACAACCCCTTGAAACATAATAAGTGCATGTACTATCTCTAACATACAGAGCAAATGAAATACCCTTGTGTTTTTAAAAATAGTTTTTTCTTTGAATTGCAGTGCCTAAGTGCAAATAAAGTTCTATGAAAGTCAAGTGATGAAACAATTAGTGCATCTTATTCCCATTAATTGTATAAATGTGTAATAATCACCACTCCATTATTTGTACAGTTAAACAGGAGATACAAAGATTATTGTCACTTTGTGATCCTCACATAGGAATTAATCAAATGCTAAATATTTTGAAATTGAAGGCTTGAATTACCATGTATTTGGACAATGGTTATAAACAGAAGGAAATGCATAATAAAGAAAATTAGCCATATTTATTTTAAAATAGAGATTTTCACTAGAAATAATATTTAAGCGGGGTATGGAGAGATCGCTATGCTTCATAGCAGGTTTTGATAACACATTTTAGGCTTCAATTCTTCACAATCCTCTTTTTATTAAGTTAAATAAGTGTGCAGAATTCGTATTCAAAGTTTGAAATTTCAAATATTAGACTAGGATGCAATAGGGGTAGAATGTTTCTTCTGTGCATAAGCTGTTTATGATTTCACATCACCTAGTGCACAAAGGAAATCTCCCCATAGAGCCTATAGATGGACAGTAGCAACCAAAAGATTAGTTGCAGATATCAGAGTAGAAATTGGTATGCGTTGGGCTTAAAATGGGTACAAAGAATACCAAAATGCACATTGATCCCACGACCTAAGTTGTGGGGCAAATGTTTTAGACACCCAGGTCAGATGTCTAAAACAGGCATTAAGCCCCTTGAATATGTAAATTAGGTGCCTAAATTAGACCCCTCTGACAACTTGGTCATTTCATCAGCAAGTTTTGGGCCCGCTTTTAAATTTTTGAAAAATTATTTTTTGAAAACATGTTTCTACGAAGCTAGAAGGAGTAAGAATACTCCTCCATCTCCACAGGAGTCATTAATGCCCCTCTCTGTGCCCCATTCCAGCCCCCCATCTGAGACTTAACTGAGGGTCACTACTGGCAAGGGACACAGACCAAAATTGGTATCTTCATAGAGCGAGATGCCTGTGGAAGCACAACAGGTGCTAACAATTCACCCCGAGCATGTAGATGAGGCCTGAAGTCCAATTTCTATTGATCCTCAAGACTCTCTCTTAAGGCATGTGGAAAATAGTCTAGAGTAATTTCTACCTCATTATACTCAACAAAAAGGAAAAATATAAATTTATAAATACTCTGTTTTAATTATTGTTACAGAAGGAAATTAGCATGATTTAAAGCTATCGTCATTATCTTATGGGATTTAACGACCCAATTTTGCAGCCACTGGCAAAGGGACTACACTCGACACTGACCTTGAGAAAGCTGCCCAGAAAGATCGAGCAAGCTCTGTGGCATCAATTTCCTTCATTACAATGTTAATTTCATTCTGGCACAAGCTATAGGGGATCTTTGGCATCCAGGAACACTGAAGTCATCAAGCAGTCTGAGTAGCTAATCAAATTGGAAAATTCTCAGGCAGCAAACCAGGATGTAAAAGGCGCTCGTGATTAACATTCACTTTTTAATGATTTTACAGAGAGTGAAATAAAGATTGGGACATACACACGGGAAAGGGTAGAAGCTGAAATATCAAACAAATTTATAAGAATAAAATCTAATTTTTATTATTTAAAAATATCTATGGAATATTTATCATGGAATGTATGGAATGACACTCCCAACTTCTAAAATTAGCTTTTCAGGGCCAGAGAAGTTATTCAGTAATTATGGTTTAGAACACTATTAAAAACTCAGTTCCATCTCATTCAACAAGGTATAACAGTTTCAATAGTTTTTACAGTAAGAATAGTGTGTAAAAAGTTGAAGTTCACGTCAAAGCACTGATTTCTGTGCGGATTACATCTGCAAAGCCTGAAACAGTGCACCCTGTGGAGGAGCAGGGTATCACTGACAGCACCTTCCCAATTTCTGTGTTTAACTGCACATATGCGATGCCAGAAGTTGTCAGTTTTACAGAATAATGACAGTGAACGCTAACAGTTTTGCCTTCATCACAACGCCAAAATCTGGGCCATTGTGTTGGTTGGATGATACAAACACAAATGTAGTATTTCACTCATTTGCCAAAACATAAATAATGATCTTGCTTCCATCTCTCAAATAGTATCAGATCTTGAATATTAATGTGACTCGTGACATAAACTAAGAATTTGTGGCAACATCCAAGAAGGCAGATTGCATTTTCATGATTATGGGAACGGTTAGGAAATGCTGAATGCACTGAGATAATAACCATCAACTTGCAAGGATTTCTCGAAGCATGACAATTTCTTAATTGCAACACACTCTCAATGGCTCATCTTGAGGAAGAACCACAGCTGTCAAAATTGAAAATCATCTTCTTGGGCATTCGATGCTTGAGAGTCAGGTTGTACAGTCCGCTAGAAAAGTTTCAATATTAAAGCAGCGGGACATTAACTTTCATCATTTTTTTGAAGCAACAGATCACTGGAAACATTCAACGGTCACAAGAATTTCTGGGGGAATAGGATTGAGGCAAATTTGATCAGATTGTTAAAGGCTTCCAGTTGGATTCCTTTGTATTTTATGTTCTTTTGTTGAAGCCAACGGAACAGTGATAGAATATTTCAACCATCGGCACTGCAGACCCTTGTATATTTACTGTTATATCATTATAAACAGTATAGTGGAGTATTTCAAAAGTTTTGTTTTCTGTACACTGTTCTAATGATGACTGAAAATATCAAGTAACCAGAAACAAGAAGATTAACTTTCACAAGCATAGTAAATATGCAGCACTACATTATCCAGCAATTCACTAGTTATCAAATTAAATCTTTACTATCTTCTTTCTTACCATGTTGGCTGATGTTCAGAAATAAACATTTTAACCTTGGATGTGATTTTCCAATGAATGCTGATAATTCAAAAAGCATATAGAATGCGTATGATGGTATTAAGAGAGCATTTGGGCCAACCTTCAGGAAGATCGCCCCCCTCAAGTCTAAATCAGGGGACACAATCACTGACCAACACAAGCAAATGGACCACTGGGTGGAGCATTACCTAGAACTGTACTCCAGGGAAAATGTTGTGACTGAGACCGCCCTCAATGCAGCCCAGGCTCTGCCTGTCAAGGATGAGCTGGACGAACAGCCAACAAAATCGGAACTCAGTGATGCCATTGATTCTCTAGCCAGTGGAAAAGCCCCTGGGAAGGACGGCATTACCCCTGAAATAATCAAGAGTGCCAAGCCTGCTATACTTTCAGCACTCTACGAGCTGCTTTGCCTGTGCAGGGACAAGGGAGACACAGGACATGCGCGATGCCAGTATCATCACCCTCTATAAGAACAAGGGTGACCGTGGTGACTGCAACAACTACCGTGGAATCTCCCTGCTCAGCATAGTGGGGAAAGTCTTCGCTCGAGTCACTTTAAACAGGCTCCAGAAGCTGGCTGAGCGTGTCTACCCTGAGGCAAAGTGTGGCTTTCGAGCAGAGAGATCCGACCATTGACATGCTGTTCTCCCTTCGCCAGCTACAGGAGAAATGCCGAGAACAACAGATGCCCCTCTACGTTGCTTTCATTGATCTCACCAAAGCCTTTGACCTCGTCAGCAGACGTGGTCTCTTCAGACTACTAGCAAAGATCAGATGTCCACCGAAGCTACTAAGTATCATAACCTCATTCCATGACAATATGAAAGGCACAATTCAACATAGCGGCACTTCATCAGACCCCTTTCCTATCCTGAGTGGTGTGAAACAGGGCTGTGTTCTCGCACCTACACTGTGTGGGATCTTCTTCTCACTGCTGCTCTCACATGCGTTTAAGTCTTCAGAAGAAGGAATTTTCCTCCACACAAGATCAGATGACAGATTGTTCAACCTTGCCCGTCTAAGACCGAAGACCAAAGTACAGAAAGTCCTCATCAGGGAACTCCTCTTTGCTGACAATGCTGCATTAACATCCCACACTGAAGAGTGTCTGCAGAGACTCATCGACAGGATTGTGGCTGCCTGCAACGAATTTGGCCTAACCATCAGCCTCAAGAAAACAAACATCATGGGACAGGACGTCAGAAGTGCTTCATCCATCAAGATCGGCAACCACGCTCTGGAAGTGGTTCAAGAGTTCACCTACCTAGGCTCATCTATCATCAGTAACCTGTCTCTCGATGCAGAAATCAACAAGCGCATGGGAAAGGCATCCGCTGCTATGTCCAGACTGGCCAAGAGGGTGTGCGAAAATGGCACACTGACATGGAACACAAAAGTCCGAGTGTATCAAGTCTGTGTCCTCAGTACCTTGCTCTACGGCAGTGAGGCCTGGACAACGTATGTCAGCCAAGAGCGACGTCTCAATTCATTCCATCTTCGCTACCTCCGGAGAATACTTGGCATCAGGTGGCAGGACCATATCTCCAACACAGAAGTCCTCGAGGCAGCCAACATCCCAGCATATACACCCTACTGAGCCAGCGGCGCTTGAGATGGCTTGGCCATGTGAGCCACATGGCAGATGGCAGGATCCCCAAGGACACATTGTACAGCGAGCTCATCACTGGTTTCAGAACCACCGGCCATCCATGTCTCCGCTTTAAAGATGTCTGCAAATGCGATATGAAGTCCTGTGACATTGATCACAAGTCGTGGGAGTCAGTTGCCAGTGATCGCCAGAGCTGGCGAACAGCCATAAAGGCGGGGCTAAAGTGTGGCGAGTCGAAGAGACTTGGCCGTTGGCAGGAAAAAAGACAGAAGCGCAAGGCAAGAGCCAACTGTGTAACAGCCCCAACAACCAATTTTATCTGCTGCGCCTGTGGAAGAGTCTGTCACTCTAGAATTGGACTTTATAGCCACTCCAGGCACTGCTTCACAAACCACTGACCACCTCCAGGCGCTTACCCATTGTCTATCGAGACAAGGAGGCCAGAGAAGAAGATATAGAGTGCAGATGATGAATTATGAAAGCAAATATACCTGTAAATTGCAACCAAATGGGGAATTTAGTCCTCGGAGAATGAATTTAACATTTATTGTCTTTCTCATTTCAAAAAGGATATTTCTGAAAGATTTGCCTTTTTAATCCATTCCAATGGTAAAATAAGAAGTTGGAAGAGGGTTGCATAGAACTGGTTGGCAACAGAATGGTTCATGTACGGTAAAGTTATGATTGACTTAACCTTAATTATGATGTCTCCTATCATTGCTCAGTCATTTCTTCTCAGTTGCATGCAAGAGGTCACCCTCCTGATATTATTCTTTTTGTAATCCTCCGAGGTGCTGCAGTCATAGAAGACGGCCAGTATCCTGGCAGCTCCACAGCAACAATTCATGCACCAGCATCACGAACTCCATCATAACAATTCACTTAAAGCACTAGCTCAGATTCTACCTTATCCCCGATCACCTGCACAGACCCTCGCTGCACATAGATTTTCAGGTTCGCTTCCGCTGACCACTGAATGCTGGACCCTGAACTCAAAGAACTCCCTGTGTTCAGCATTCAGGCAGTGCAAATAGTGGAAAACACAGCAAAGGCACTGTTTCCCTCACTTGTATGAAGCTACCCAAAGCTTTCCCACTTATGGCTAGATGTATTTTGTTCCAAAAGAACCTGCCCTCAGAAAACATCAGACACATATTGCAGAATATCATCATCCACTGCATCATTTGACCTCTTCCTTTAGCCAACTTTGCATTCATGTTGTCACATTCCCTTTAATGCATGTCTCATAATTTGGACAGCAAGGGATCCTGACGACACAAAAGTAGTACAGCTCTCACTTCTGGCTGCAAAAATGTACACCTTCCCACCATGGTTGAGTGCAGCCATTCCTGTAACAGAAGTATGGCTGAAGTATCTATGAGGTTGGTGTTTACCAACAAGTGATATCTATCCTTCACCAAGAACTGAAATGTTACAAAGTCTGTGGCCTATACTTGGAGACTCACGCAACTCAATTTCCCCTAATTTCTCTTCCAATACCAAAGCCACCTCCTGGAAGGGGTGGTTGAATGGTGGGACGAAGAGGAAAAGAACAGTACAAGAAGAGAAATAAGTTAGCCACAGTAACCCTTCAATAGACAAGCAAGGACAGTAATCCCAAACAAAAAGACTACTAGTAAGTGGACACCTGTGGTATCCACCCAATCTAAGCTCAGCGACCAAGAACAAATAAATGGCTTCAATCGTTGAACCTACATTTCTTCCAACCCAACCACAATCATGCCTAGAAACTTTCCTGTGTAAACATATTCCTCACACAAGCACTGCACAGTTAAAATGCACGGCAATACATAAAAAATGCACGTGGATATAAACTCTTGAAAATACAACAAAAAGAATGCTATTTTATATATTAGCTTGGAGCTATTGCTGAGTCTGACAGCATGATGAAACTAAGTTAACATTACTAGATGTATAGCCATTAACCCAGGGTACTTCAATAGCCTTGTCATTTTAACTTTGATGGTTAATTCAGCTCCTTTGCACTGTAGGTCAGTGGCCTCATTTAGATGTAATAACAAATTGAATTGCATAGTTAAGAATCACAGGCAGCTACCAGTTTGTTTCAAGTCAGTAATTCAATGTTTGGTTTAAAATATTGTGCATTCATATTTGTAAATCTGCAGATTTTCTAGATACAAAATCAGCTTCCTGAAGGCTTACCATAAAAAAAATTTTTATTCTTTCATGGAATGTGGGCATCGCTGGCAAGGCCAACATTTGTTGTCCATTCCTAGTTGCCCTTGAGAAGGTGATGGTGAGCCCCTTAACTTCAAAAATTCTTGGGAATACAACCCTGGTTTGCATCATCTCTTCTTGTAATTTAACCCTTGGAGTGCAGGTATCCTTCTAGTAAATCTACACTGCACTCCCTCCAAGGCCAATATATCCGTCCTAAGGTGTGGTGTCGAGAACTGCTCAGACCACTCCAGGTGTGGTCCAACCACAAGTTCCTCGATGTTCATGAGGAGAACTTTGCAGGGTCTACTGGATTGGACATGCCTTTGTCATGTCCGAATCCAGTGCTTAAGTCAATGCTGAGTGGTCCATCCAGTTTTATATTAAGCCTTATTATGGTAGTTTGATACAACCAAGTGGCTTGCTAGGCCATTTCAGAGGGCAGTTAAGAGTCAACCACATTGCTGTGGGTCTGGAGTCACATATAGGCTAGATCAGGTAAGACAGAAGATTCCTTTTCATAAAAGGGATTCGTGAACCAGATAGGTTTTTATGACAACCTAGTAGATTCATACTAACTTTTTATTCCAGGGTCAGATTTTATGTGCCCCTGGGAGTGGGCTGGGAGTCAGGCGCTGTATAAAATCGAGTGGAAGGCAGGGGGGTGCCATGCCCGATGCCTACTCATCCCCACTGCTCTTTCACCAGCGGTGGGGGGGCAGGTAGTGAATGGCAAAGGGCCTGCCCGCCCCAGACGAATTGAGACCCTTCAGTAGCCAATTAATTGCCACTTAAGGCCCTCCTCCTGCCGCCACTGTATTTTACCAGAGCCGGATGGGCACTTCAACACCTGAGAAGGTCTCCCAGTCATACCTGGCAGCCACCTTGTGAGTTAGTGGGGGGGGGGGGGGCGGCCTTCCTGATCAGTCGCCCTTGCTCCAAAGAAGGCTCCCTCAGCAGCATAGGCTGCCCCCGCTAAAACTACCCCCCTGCCCTACTTTTTGACTCCCACCCTCTCGCCAGGGCCCGACGATTGTCCCGGCAAGGCCCAAACCCCACTTACCTTTCTGAACAGCGATGTCCATCATCCTCATCTTGCTGGGTGCAGTCCCAGCAGTGACCACCCCTCCCAGTGGCGCTGCTGGGATTGAAAAGCTGCCAGCCCTCCGATTAGCCAACAGCTCTTGAGGCAGGACTTCCGGCCTCCGAGGGGTGGAAGTCCCAACTAGGCCAATTAAGGGGCTGGGCCAAACAAAATTGCAGCATGGCTTCCAGGCCTGACGGAAGCAGGCTCTCCTCCAACTTTTCAGCCAGTGGGCAGTGCCACCGCCACCTCGTAAAATTCTGGCTCAGATTTATTTAATTAACTGAATTTAAATTCCCAGCTGCCATGCTGGGATTTGAATTTATGTCTCTGGATTACTCATCCAGCCTTTGGATTGCCAGTCCAGTAACATAAGCACTATACTCCCAGACCCCTGCATGAACTATTAAATATGCCTAATCTAATTAAGTCCAGCTGGATCAATATTGCGTGCAGTAAATTTCAATATTTTTCTTATTGTTACAGTACTTCAAAGGTAAAACCAAATTGAGGTCTATCATTACAAAAACGATAATAAATGCTGAAGTATATTTTAAAGGAAATAGCCTAGATTTTCCAATCAGCCTTAAACCTTATTTTGAATGGGTTAATATTGACAATAAAATAACACTAGAAATTCTAGATCAATGTATTATCGTATTGAGAAGTTGAGGAGGAAAGATAGCTGTTACCATGGCAGTGCTACCACTCCTATCTACCCACCAGCAGCAACACAACTTCTGATTTTACTGTAAAGGATTTAAGGTTAGCTATCAAGTTTATTCTGTACTGCAGTCAGGAACAGTTGCGACCATACTGACAATGTAGGCCTAATCCTAACCATGCCTGCCTGACAGGAAACAATGGGTGAGTGGTTAAAACAGCGGTTGCGTATTGACCACTTCATTCTCAATGTGCTCCCGCAGGCCATTATTTTAAGTGTATAGTGTTTGGATTCGGGACAGGCACTCACTTCAAGCTGCATGAACAGCTTAAAATTGGGGTACTGTGAAGGAATTAGGACCCTAACATCATTTTAACTAAAAATCATGGACGTACTGCCCAGTGCCTGATCCACCAATAGACCCTGGGAGATTGGTGTCTCAGAGTTATTGAAGCAGTTTTTAAATGGCACAAAAGCTACAGGTAATTGGATCATAGGATCTTTTTGCTGCCTCGTTTCTCAGGAGAGTGCCCATCTTTAAAATTCTTTTTTTTTGCACTTTATTTTGCCTCATCACCTTCAGTAAGCTCTATGTGTTAAACATTTGAATGAAGAGGAGCAACAGCAGCAGTGGTCTCAGCAACTAGCACCAGAACAGCTGGGCCTATCTGCGCATAGGAGACCATACCCAGCACACAGGATGTACAAACCAAAGTCACTTTGTTGGATCTATTTGAAGAGCAATGCTCTAGGAAGCTGCACTGTTCCTGGCAGGCTGTTGCAGACATCTGCAACCTCCTGCAACAGGACTTGCTGCATGGTGGACAAGGGAGTCATGGTTTTCATGGGCTGTCAAAGTCACAATAGCCCTTAACTTCACTGCCCATGTTCAGGGAACATCAGCTGCATCTCCCAGTCTGCAGCACATAGCTGCATGAAGCAGGTCACCAATGCCCTGGTCCACAAGGCCTGAACAGTACATCACCTTCCCCATTGTCCTCAACAATCAATATGAGAGAGTTCAGGGATTTGCAGCAGTGGTTAATTTCTCCCGCATGATCTAGGAACTTGGTGGAAGCCTCTATGCTCTTGCTGCCAATGATTTCAAACATGGCCTTTTTGACTTGGGAAAGCGTTTTAGATTCAAGTATTGCGATGTGACTAATTGAATCAATAAAGGGAACAACAGGAGGTGTTGTGCACATAGAAGTTTAGGTGTTGTTCAATAAGGTGTGTCAGAAGAGGCAGATGGAAGGTCATTGATCTGAAATGTTAACACTGTTTATCTCTCTGTAGATGCTGCCAGACCTACTGAGAATTTCCACCATTTTCTGTTTCTATTTAAGGGGTTTTGATTTAAGGAGTTTCGATTTCCTGGTTACACAGCCAGTGCTGCAGTGTTCATGCCGATTAAACACCATCGTGTTCTTCAGTTAAAGCAAAATGCTTTCGTATAATGTGATGCGACTAATTGGATCAATAAAGGGAACAACAGGAGGTGTTGTGCACATAGGAGTTTAGGTGTTGTTCAATAATGTGTCTCAGAAGAGGCTTGTAATAAAAGTTCAGGTATATGGTGTAAGAAGAAATGCAGCAGCATTGATTGGAAGTTGGTTAACAGACAGGGAGCAAAGACTTCGGGTAAATCGATGTTGCTCAGATTGGAGAAAGGTTGAAAGTGATGCACCACTTTGTTCTCAGTATATATTATATATATAATGAAAATAAAAAATGCTGGAAATACTCAGCAGGTCAAGCAGCATCGTAGAGAGAGAAACAGAGTTTGTGTTTCACGTCGATGACGTTTCATTAGAACTGGAAAAAGTTAGAGATGTAACGGGTTTTAAACAGAGGTAAGGAAAGGGACAGGAAACAGAACAACAGGGAAGGCCTGTAATAGGGTAAAAGGCAGGAGAGATTAAATGACAAAAGGGATGATGGCACAAGGCAAAAGGGGACAAGTAAAGAAACAAAAGATGGATCTAGAGGAGGTGTAAATTGCATTAACAGAATCATTATCAACAGCTGCTGCCTGAAAAAAATTGGACCATGGTTCACAATTTGAAGTTGTTCAGTTCAACACCAAAGACTGTGAAGTGCCTAACCAAAAGATGGAGATTCCTCGACCTTCCATTAAGGTTCATTAGAACAGTAAAGGAGGCTGAGGATGGAGAGGTCAGAGTGGAAGTGGGGCAGAGAATTAAAATGACAGGTGACCAGAAGCTCAGGGTCACACTTATGGACTGAATAGAGGTGTTCTGCAAATCGATCACCCGATTTACTTTTGGTCTCCCCATTGCAGAGGAGACTCCATTGCAAGCAGCGAATACAGTGTACTAAATCGAAAGAAGTAAAGAAAATCACTTTCACCTGGAATGAGTGTCTGGGACCCTGGATGGTGGGAAGGGAGGAGTCTAAAGGGCAGCTGTTGCATCTCCTGCACAGAGGGAACAATCCCTTTGGAATCCTGAAAGAAGAAGGATGTGTTTGGTGGTGGTATTTTGCTGGAAGTGGTGGAAATGGTGGAGGATGATCCATTAAATGTGTGAGAAATGGGACAGAAGCAGTCAAGGACCCTGTCAACCAGGGTGGAGGAGAATACTCATTTGAGAAAGGAGGACATATCAAAAGCACTGGTATATTGGCAGGCATCATCAAAACAGATGTGATGAAGATGGAGAAACTGGAAAAATAGAATAGAGACTTAGAGGAAGAGGGGTGGAAGGAAGTGTAGTCAAGGTAGCTATGGGAGTCGGTGGTCGTATGGTAGATAGCAGTCGACAGTCTATCCCTATAAATGAAGATAGAGAAGTCATGGAACGGAAGAGTCGGAGACGGACCACAAGAAGGCAAGGGAAAGGTAAAAATTGGAAGCAAAGTTGATGAAATGTTGCAGTCTGGTGACAGTAGGAAACTGCACTGATGCAATCATCAATATACCAGATTCCAACTTAGGTATCAAGAACACAATCTCAAAATTTGTTGATGGCATACAAACCGTAAGGAGGATAGCTAGCAGGTTATTATTTCCACTGAAGCCGAAAAGGATTTGAGAGATTTAGTAGAGGATTTTAATGCTATGGAAGGTTTTGATAGTGAATAGAGACAGACTATATTGTCTGTTAAGAGAGTCAGGGACATGGATTACACTGCCTCTAGCAGCTTCTCTGATGCATTGGGTAATGAAGCAGTGATTTACTAACATTCCATTTCCTAACTCCAACTCTAAACCTCTCAGCTATTCCCTGTTTATATTTGGTTGATTGAAGTCTTGATTTAAAATAACCTTCCCTTTTGTCACGCAACTTTCTTTTTTCTTCATACAGCAAGCTATTATCTTTCTTACTCTGACAGTCTGTAACAGACCCCTGATGTTTGCTTTGTTGTTTTCATGTTAAAAATATCCTACCAGAATAGT
Source organism: Heterodontus francisci (assembly GCF_036365525.1). Taxonomy (NCBI): domain Eukaryota; kingdom Metazoa; phylum Chordata; class Chondrichthyes; order Heterodontiformes; family Heterodontidae; genus Heterodontus; species Heterodontus francisci. The sequence continues at coordinate 78,620,808 of NC_090384.1, forward strand.
TTATGCACTTTTCCACCTCCCATATGATCAACATTTTTAACCTCCCACGTGTCTCTGACATATACATCTATCCTGATTCCTTTCCTATCTGATCTTTCCTCAGCATTTCGTACTATTGTATCTTGTTTTCATTACAATGAGGCATGTTCTGATATCCTTACTACATGCTGCTTCCCTGCTGCTGCAACCACCTCAATTTTAAGCATCTTATTAATTAGGCTTCTGGCATTCTTTTCTTTTAGGATTCAGTGTCTGCCTATCGCTCATAGCTAATTCCAACATTTCTCCCAGGTTACTATACACAGGCGTATTTGTTGGATATCATCCCCTCTTCTATCAATTATGCTTCTTCCTGTTCATCCTCCATCTAATTTAAACAAATCTCAACATCTGTTTCAACGTTCCTTACAAGTCTCAATTTCAGTGTCGCTCTTGTCTCTCCTATACGAGCTATTAACTGCAAAAACCATAATGAAAATGGTATTATATCAGTTAGTCAGCTACATATATCTTTAATTTTCGATGTGAACTCTCCTTTACCAGACGTCTAAAGTAGACTATAGCATCCACTATAGTAATTGGATGTATTTTGAGCTATTTTGTTCAAACTTTTTTTTGTTGTCTGTCTTAATTTTAGCTGGTACGGGGGAAAAATTTTTTTTTGGTTTTTCAAAACTCCATTTTCTTCCATACACGTGGACATTAAGTTAGTTAGATTGTTTTCTACTGACACCTGCTGTATAGAATAATCATTGCATCAGATTATTCTGCAGATCCAGTCTGGAAAAGACTCCCAATTATGTAGCATCTTTCACAACCTCAGTGCATCCAAAAGCGTTTTACAGCCAATAAGTACTTTTGAAGCACAGTCTCTGTTGTAATGTAGGGAAATGCAACAGCCAGTTTGTGCACAGCAAGGTCCCACAAACAGCAATATGATAATGGCCAGATCATCTGTTGTTTAGGTGTTGATTGAGGGGTAAATATTGAACAGGAGACCGGGACAACTCCTCTGCAATTTTTAAATTATTTCATGGGATGTGGGCATCGCTGACTAAGCCAGCATTTATTGCCCATCCCTAATTGTCCTTGAGAAGGTGGTGGTGAGCTGCCTTCTTGAAGCGCTGCAGTCCATGTGGGGTAGGTGCACCCACAGTGCTGTTAGCAAAGGACTTCCAAAATTTTGACCCAGCGACAGTGAAGGAATGGCGATGTGGTGGTATTCCCATGCATCTACTGCCCTTGTCCTTCTAGGCGGTAGAGATCACTGGTTTGGAAGGTGCTGTCAAAGGAGCCTTGGTGAGTTGTTGTCGTGCATCTTGTAGATGGTACACAGTGCTGTCACTGTGCGTCAGTGGTAAAGGGAGTGAATATTGAAATGTTGAAGGTGGCGGGTGGGATGCCAATCAAGTGGGCTGCTTTGTCCTAGATGATGTCGAGCTACTTGAGTGTTGTTGGAGCTGCACCCATCCAGGCAAGTGGAGCTTATTCCATCGCTCTCCTGGCTTATGCCTTGTAGATGGTGGACAGGCTTTGGGGAGATAGGAGGTGAGTTACTTGCTGCAGAATTCCTAGCCTCTGACCTGCTGTGGTAGCCACAGTATTTATGTAGCTGGTCGAGTACAGTTTCCTTTTCAAAATACTGCCCCGAGATCGTTTACATCCACCTGTTAGAGTAGACAGAGTCTTGGTAATCATTTTATCCAAAAAGGTGTTGTAGTGCAGAAGCACATTAGTAACTGCTGGAAGTCCAGTGCTTCTGGAAAAGGTTATTAGTTCTTTGGCTGTAAAACAAAAGAGAAATTGTTATTGTTGGACCAAAAATTGTAGTAGTTATAACTAATCAATGAGAATTAAAATGAAATAAAGATGTATGCAATGAAAAATTAAACAATACGATGTAATGTATTGGTCACAGTGTGGAAGGATGTAAGTTCTGCCTCATGCCTCCACCATAACTGATGCCTGGTCTTAGCTGGACATGTGGGGAAAGTGCATGCAGCAGCAATGGACTTTCTGTGAAGGAGGCAGAGAATATCAGAGAGTGGTGGTCATCGTGACTATGGATGATAGTGTAAAACAGGCAATGTCAATTCAGCAACCCTTTATACATTTCTCGCAAAATGAAAATCAGGAAAAATATATAATGGTGTAGGGGTGGGGGTAGTGAATTGATATCACCCGTCTTACACCATCACCCAGTCAAAATTACTGCCCCACCTATGTCAAACTAGATCAAGAGCAGTGCTGAAAAATGACTGGGATGCCGTTAGTCACGAGTGAATTAAAGGGAATGCAATATTTTATTTTTAAAAGAATGAAAAGTGAGGCTGTGGAGTGCATCTAAATTGTTTGATATATCTGCCCAAATAATTGGGCAAATATCTCAGCTGCATTCAAAATACTCACACCAATTTGTTACATTCTCCTATGTACAGTACTGTAATGGTGATAAGACTGTTATTCTGCACGTTTTAAGCATGAAAGTTCATAAACTAAAGAATTTACATTTCTGTAGCACCTTATCAATTTTCGGGACATCCCAATCACTTCACAGACAATGAATTACAATAATTGTTCTGTAAGTAATTGATCCCAGAAAGCACCAATTAATAATGGCTAACTTTGTTTTCTTGAAAAAAATAATTTTACTCTTCACCCTGATAAGGCCTCTGACTCCAGTTTTCACTTTTGCATTTGGGGTAGGTGTCTTTGTTGCTCTGCTAAAAACATAGGTCACTCTCTCTAACCACTGAATCCCCACGATTTGGGACTGGGTCAACTCCAGGGCATAGTAGCGGGTGGACGTTCTACCCTTCCACACCTCCAGTGATGTAGCAGGGATTCTGGAATTTAAGTCTTTAATTCCAGTAGTTACTGGCACAATGAGGTGCAAACTGGAAGGGGCCTACTCCCATCCACTTCCGGCACAGCCCACACTGATCTCTATGTTGATGAGGTTGAAAGTGCGGGTGTTACATGCATGTGCCAGAAGTATGCAGAGTAGGCAGATCATGACATCAGTCAGCATCTGACGCTGATTTGATGCACAACCTTCCGTTTTTGATCTTGCCACCCTAGTTGATGCCCTCTCTTAAACATGCATAGCTAAACATGTGCTCAGCTGCACGAAGGATCACACCCCCACCACCATCCATTCAACTTGCAGGTTAGTTGCTTATTAGGTGTCAGCTGTGGCTCAGTTGATAGCAGTTTTGCTTCTAAGTCACAAGATTTTGGGCTCAAGTCCCACTCCAGGACTTGAGCACAATACTCAAGGCTGATACTCCAGTGCAGCAATGAGGGAAGGGCTGTACTGTTCTTCGGATGAGATATTAAACCAAGGCCCTGTCTCTCCTTTCAGGTGGAGAAGAAATATCTCATGGCACTATTTCGAAGAATAACAGGGGTTATCCCCAGTGCCTTGGTCAATATTTATCCGTCGCTCAGCAACACAAAAACAGATTATCTGGTCATAATCACGTTGCAGGTTGTGGGTGTTTGCTGTACACAAATTGGCTGTCACATTTCTTATATTACAACATAGACTACACTTCAAAAGTACTTCATTGGCTGTAAAGTGCTTTGGGACATCCTGTGGTCATGAAAGGTGCTATATAAATTCAAGTCTTTCTTTTCTTTCTTTACTATCTACTGGCTCTTGCTGAGTTTGTAGGAGTACTGGATTGTTGGAAGAGTTCTGAAAAGTTGGCAAAGTGTTGCCTCCTATTGGATGGCCTCTGAATACACCACTTAATCCCAGTCAATCCGAGTTGTAATCCCCCTTGTGCGGCAGCATCAGAGGGTGATGAAGCACAGACAGCAAAGACGACAAACTGCCTGCAGAGAGTGGAGGAGAAGGGCTCTCAGCAGGAGGACTTACCCATGTAGGGTCTTCAGGGAGCACCTCTCCGACCTGCATCTAAGCTAGGAGCAATGTGTTTGGCAGCTAGACTTCATGAAGGAGGTGATCACAGAACTGTGCCATCTCTTGGAACCAGATCTGCAGCCTCAGAGCAGGATATGGATGGTACTGCCAGTAGCAGTCAAGGAGACCATGGCGCTGAATTTTTACGCCAGTGGATCCTTCCAGGCCATAACAGGTGACATAGCAAACATGTCACATTCACCATCTATCAATACATCTCGGAGATCACAGTAGCTCTGTTTGCCAGGAGAAACTTCATTATCTTCTCTCTAAACAGAGAGAATCATGAGATGTGCATATGGCTTTGCTAGGTTAGCAGGCTTACCCAGGGTGCAGGATGCCATTGACTGCACACATGTGGCTTTGAGAGCAGAACATCTCAATGGTGAGATGTATCGTAATGCAAAGCATCACTACTCACTTAATATGCAGTTGGTGCGCGACCACACTCATCACATCGTGCTGGTGAATGCTCATTATCCTGGCAGCAGTCATGATGCTTTCATCCTGTGCCAGTCCACTGTGCCAATCTTCCAGTCACATAGAACCTGACACTGGTTGCTTGACAACGAAGACTATCTGCTGTACATGTGACTAAAGACTCCCTTCCACAACCCCACCACTCATGGCCAGTGTTGCTACAATGAGAGCCGTGCTGCAACAAGGAACGTCACTGAACAAGGAACGTTGCTGAAGCAACAGTTCCACTTCCTTGACTGCTGGGAGGAGCCCTCCAGTACTCGCTGGAGCAGGGGTTGCAATTTGTGGTGGTCTGCTGCATCGTCCACAACTTGGCCATCATGAGGATATAACCCTTGCCATCATGGATTCGGCGACCACCTCAGGAGGAGTTGGAGGAAGAGGAGGAGGAGCAAGAAGGGGCAACGCAGCTGACACATCCACATTCTGGAAAGGCTGTCTGTGAACAGATCATCAGATTCTGGTTCCCGGATTGAAAGTCCAGCTCCCCATTGCTCAAGACTTCTCCACCTGACCATCCCTCTGTTACAGACCATCACCACATCAACTTTATCCAACAGCACGTCCAACACTCCAGATAATATTCAACTAATCACCCTTGTACATTCTCTTAGTGCCTTTCTTGCTGGTGCCTTTGCCTGGCACAGTGCTACCCCAGTGACTGCAGCATGGCTGGTGGAAGGCTGCTGACTTTCATAGGTGGAGACTGCAGGGTGGTCTTGTAGGATGCCTTTGAGCAACTCTGAGCCTTGAAGGCCCTGCATCACCTGAGCATGGTCAGCAGCAGTTTGGGTTAGCTGGCTAAGTGGGTTGGCTGGCTGAGAGGCAACAGCAGAGAGACAGTGGTAGGGGCACGAATGCTATCATGCTGAGAGAAGTCAGAGGTCTGTGCATCATGGAGCCACTGCCACTACCCCAGAGCAGCGCCTCAGCAATCAGTAATCTGCTGGAGCACAAATTGATGGACTGCTTGGAGACTGTGCAAGCCTCTCTGAGCACTGGTATCTGTAGCTATGATGGCAGCAGTCTGAGCCTGAATGGCAGCAAACAGAAATTTCATGACCACAGTCTGAACTTCCACTGCAGCACTCAAATGTTGGGTGGCTTCTACATGTGCTGCAATGGAAGCTGCGACATCGGCCCTCAGTCGCTGCATCACAGTCTGGTCCGCAAGTGATCTCATGGAGTTTTCCACCACTTCCACGCTGGGACTGATGGGCTCCCAGCTTTGCGTGAAGCCCTGTGCCAAGTTGGAACTGGACTCCTCCATGCTCCCCGACAGTGGAACAGGCTTTCTGGCAGGCCTGCCAAAGCATTCCTGTCAAGGTTTTCATCTGAGTCCTCTGCAGCAAAGCTCATGTGCGATCTCGTCCTTCAGGGAGCTGGCAAACAAGCTATCCTTTCCCCTGGCCTGGCTGCAGCTCACACATGCCCAGTGATTCACTACATGTGGATTCCACCTCTATACTTCCCTCTAAACTATGCTCAGTATAGCGGGTGACTACAAGTATCAGATCAAGTGATGGTGTTTCTTCCTCCTCATGGGTCTGCTCTCCCTCTAAGTCTTCAACCAAAAGCACAACTGGTTGGCCAGGCAGCAGTTCTTGGGTATCTGAAAGCATAAATACACAAGGGGAGGTTTGGGTGAGGGAGGCTGGTGGGTTGTGCGGAAGCAAGAGGTGCTTGGTTACGCCATCTGCAGCTTGTACATCATACCAGATTGTGGGATGAGGGTGAAGTAGGATTTGAGAAAGTGCATTAGGCAGGAACATGCCATCATCCTCAATGGCTTCAGCAATGCCTCTGGCCAGGGCCTTTGTTACATCTGCCCCAATTATCCCAGGCACCATCTCCTCCATGGGAATTAACACATGCAGCCTTGCCTGCCCCCACTACTTTGCTGCTGTGCCATCTACTATGGATCGGCTTGTCCTGCAAAAGAGAGGAAAGCAAGTTATTGAGTGTGTTGCAATGTGTTTGGGTAATGTGCCTGCCATAGTTGTATAGCTGGCAGTGTGGGCAAGCTGTGAGACGTGAGTGTGCAGATTCCAGCAGTGCTAAGTGTGTGAGGGCGAGGTGAGGCATATGAATGTGAGGTTTGAGACATGGTTGATATAGATTGTTGGTAGGCAAGTGAAGGGACAGTGGTGAATGGAGTAATGTGCGAGTCTAGTGGTGCAGTCGGTAGGATTTGGCATGTGAGGATGCATTCACTGACCTTGATCACTCATGTGAGCTCATTAAACTTCTTGCTGCACAGCATCCAGGTTCTCGGAGCCAGACTGATGGCATTGACAGCCACGGCCACTTGCTCCCACTGTCTTCTGAGCACTCGTCTGGAAGGCCTCCTGGCCCCCTGTGGGAACAGAACCTTTCTCCTCTGGTCCATCTCCTGCACCAGCAACTCCAACACACCATCTAAAAACCTGGGTACATGCTCTCTTGTCTATGGCGCCATTTCGGGTCCTTCCTGTAGGTCTTCAAAAGTTTCCCAAGCAGTTTTAGGCCCTGTTGCAGTCAAAATGTATCTCCCCGTTAGGAGATGCAGGTGGTTTTAAGTAGCTCAGGCTAGCTTTAAGTGGTACTTACCTCACATGAACTTGGGCACTCTGCTGAGGCGTACAGCACTCAGTAGCATGTTCAGCACTGGGCTGCATGCCACAATCATGGAAATGAGCAGACAACACAAAGTTTGCATCACATCAATCAGGCGCATTGCGCTCCCCATCCCTGTTTTCGGGAGCTCTCCAATTTAGCCCCTTAAGTCTTTCTGTATGGCTGTGTTAGGAAACTACTATTAGATGTCAGTACCATTTTATGTTTCTAGTCAGGTTACTGTTTATTCCATAAATCCAGCTCACTATATTTGAAAATAATAGTTTAAACATATATTAGAATACGAAAATATTGCTTTTTTGGTTGACCTGGTTGCATAAGCTCTGAAGCTGCTTTCATAAATTTGAGTCTTGGCAGTAACTGTTTCTCAAATCCTGCAACTGCACTTAAGTTTTATTTACTTCTCAGCCAAGCTGTTGTTTGGGATATCTTCAGGAAGAAAACCTGGCACAAATCTGCCTCAGCTATTCCCACAGCAAGCTGCCTCCTGTTCACTGAGCATTCAGCAGCAGTGACATTGTCAGGTCGTCTGTGAAACTTTTACCTATACTTCATAAGAACATAAGAAATAGGAGCAGGAGTAGGCCATACAGCCCCTGGAACCTGCTCCGCCATTCAATAAGATCATGGCTGAATTACATTTTCACTTTCCAGCCTTATCCCTGTATCACTTGATTCCTTAAGTATTTGTCTACCTCTGTCATGAAGATGCTCAACTGACATTCCACAGCTCTCTAGGGTAGAGAGTTCCAAAGATTCACAACCCTCTGAGTGAAGAAATTTATCCTCATCTCAGTCCTAAATTGGTGTTCTCTTACTCTGAGACTATGGCACCGAGTTCGAGACTCTCCACCTAGGGAGACAGTCTCGCAGCATATAGTCTGTCAAGCCCTCTCAGAATCATATGTTTCAATGAGATCACCTCTCATTCTTCTAAACACCATAGAGTATAGGCCCATTCTACTCAATATATTGTTACAACCTGGCGAGAAAGGTGTTTAGGGGTCTGTTACTGTCTTCACTTGGTCTTATTGTAACAGAGTATTATTTTTAAACAGTGTTTTGAGCTCCCCCTTTGTGAATCCTTGTTCACAGATTTCCAATTATAAGGCAAAGAAATGAGTATAAAAAGGCTTTCTTCGGTTTAAAGGAGAAAAGTGAAATTTATTAAACCTTAAACTCTAATGCGGTTAATGCCTACGGATAGAGGATGCGCCCATGCTAGCATGTACACGCGATACACACATGCAAATAGGGACAGGAAAGAGAAGAAAAATAAAATGGAGAGGTTTGAGGCAGTCTCTATAAGGGTGTTTCTTGTTACTGTTTCTGTGTTTCCAGCTCGCCGTAAAGTCCTGGATTGTAGACAGCTCTTACTTTTTGTTGGGGCCCAGTATTCTTCTTAAACCTTGTTCACTGTCGGAGACTTTTCTCTCTTTGAGGTTCACGTGTCTTCAACGGTTTCCGAAGCTGGTGAGAGTGAGATGAGAGGAGACAGGTCTTCTTAGTCCAGGAGAAAAGTGCTTTTCTGATCTCTTTCCCTGTTGGAAGTACAAATTCAAAAAAACTCCAACAGTCAGTCAGTCATGTGACTAAAACTGGTCTGATCACTTATTCTGTGTATTGGGGAAGCAACGACTGGGTCCCCTTGTTCCAACACTGTCTGTTACTATGAAAATGTCTTTCCAGTCAGGGGCTTGCAATTTTAAGTTTTAATGTTCATGTGGCGAAATAATGTGTGCTTCAGTTTTGGCAGGTGGGGGGCTTGCCTGACAATATCCTCAGGACAACACTCTCATCCCAAAAATCAATCAAATGAAGTTTCATGGCACCCCGTCTGAGATGAGTATATCCTTCCTTGGGTACAGAGACCAGGACAATTGCAGCGAGACTTCCTTACTCTTGTAGTGAAACCTTTTGCAATAAAGGCCAACATACCATTAGCTTCCGAATTGCTTGCTGTACCTATACGTTAACTTTATGTATTTCCTGTACGAGGACACCCAAATCCATCTGAACACCAACACTTAATAGTTCGTCACCATGTAAAAAATATTGTTTTTCTGTTCTTCATACCAAAATAACTTGGCATTTCCCCATCTGCCATCTTCTTGCCCACTCACTTAACCTATCTATTCTCTTTGACAGACTCTTTGCATCTTCTTGGGATTAATGTAGGATTAGTATAAATGGGTGGTTGATGGTCGGTAGAGACTCAGTGGGCCGAAGGGCCTGTTTCAGTGCTGTATCTCTCTATGACTCTATGACTCTTCACAGCTTACTTTCCCATTTAGCTTTGATCCGTCAGCTGTTTCCCATCAGCAAACTTGGAGACATGACACTCAGTACCTTCATCTGTCATTAATATAGATTGTAAATAGCTGAAGCCCCAGCATTGATCTTTGCGGCACTCCACTAGTAACAGTGTGCAAACCATTTATTCCTCTTCTGTTTTCTGTCCTTTAACCAATCCTCTATCCACTCCACAGCCCATTTATCCCTTATATCAACAACCTTTCATGTGGGACCTTATTGAATGCCTTTTGAAAGTCCAAATATACTACATCCACTGATTCCCCTTTATCCACCCTGCTAGTTACATTCTCTAAAACTCTAATAGATTTGTCAAACACAATTTCTCTTTTGTAAAACCATGTTGACTCTGCCTAACCATACTATGATTTTCTAAGTGTCCTGTTACCAATTCCTCAATAATGGCCTGTAGTTTCCTATTTATCTCTCCTCCTTACTTGAATAGCGATGTTACATTTGCTACCTTTGAATCCACTGAGGCCTTTCCATAATCTAGGTAATTTTTTAAGCTCAAAACCAATGCATCTATATCTCTGCAGTCACCTCTTTCACCTAGGATGTAGGTCATCCAGTCCAGGGGATTTGTTGGCTTTTAGCCCCATTAATGTCTCCAGTACCTTTTCTTTATTGATAATCATTGCTTTAAGGTCCTCCCTTGGTTCCCCACTATTTCTGATATCTTTTTGTGTCTTCCACTGTGAAGACAAATATAAAATATTTTTATCTCTGCTATTTCCTTATTTCCCATTATAATTCCTCCTGTCACTGCCCCTAAGGAACCCGCATTTACTTTATCCTCCTCCCTTTTACATACTTGTGGAAGCTCTTACAATCTGTTTTTATATTTCTTGCTAATTGACTCTCATATGCTAATTTTTCTCTCACTTTATGAGTTTTTTGATCATCCTTTGCTGGTTTCTAAAACTCTCCCAATCCTCGGGCTTACAACTCTACTCTGCAAGATTAGAAGCCTCTTCTTTTAATTTAATGCTGTCTTTAGCCTCTTTAGCTAGCCATGGATGGATCATTTTTCCCATGGAGTTTTTATTTCTCAATGAAATGTATATTCGTTGAGAATTATGAAAGATTTCTTTATATGTTCACCATTGCTTATCTAGCATCAAACTCTTCAATCAAGTTTCCCAATCTACCTGAAACAACTCACTTCTCATATCAATGTAATTGGCTTTATTGAAGTTTAATATTCTCGTTTTGGACTTAAGAATGTCACTTTTGAATTCAATGTGATTTTTTAATCAAATTATGATCACATAGCTCCATGGAGAGCAGGCATGGATTCAATGGGCTGAAGGGTCTCCTTCTGTGCCATAAATGACTCTCTGACTTGCCCAGAGGATTCCTTACTATGGGATTACTAATTAACCTTGTCTCATTACATAAGACAAGATCTAAAAGAGCCTCTTTCTAAGGTTGATTCCAAAATGCGTTCTTGGAAACTGTCTTGAATGTATTCCATGAGCTTGTCCTCCAAACTACTTCACTGTCCATATATGAAGATAAAGTCTCCCATGATTACTGCATTACCTTTGTTACATGCTCCTTTTGTTTCTTGATTAATACTCTGTCCAACAGTATAGCTCCTCACCCATACTGATTCGTCTTCCTGCTCCTCCAAGGCAAGCTCCTTCCTCACTACTGTCCTTGGGCCGGATCCTGTGCTCATCCGGAAGGCAGGTTTCATGGCGGGTGGAGGTGCCGGAGAATCGGAATGGACCCGCCTGCCACTGTACCCAATGCCAGGATCCCTGGTTCCAATCTTCCCAGGGGCGGGATAGGCCAATAATGACCTTTTTCCCCAGCGGCCAATTGAGGCCCTTAAGTAGCTTATTAATGGCCAATTAAGTGCCTCTTCCCACCGCCACTGTGACCTTTCCAGCGGGAGTGGGGGTGGGGTCCCCACCATGCGAGGACGACGCCTTGTAAAACGAGGCACCCTCCCTGCAGGCTTTGGGGGGTGGGTGGGGGAGTCCCTCCTTCATGGGCAATTTGTGGCCTACAGAGATCCCCCACTCTGGGACCCCCCCCCACCCCCACACCTCCCCCTGCACTGAATGACCACATCGCCCCTGCCCCCCACTGGGGCCTTCCAGACTGACCCTGCCTCACCTACCTGTATTCCGGGGTTCCACCATTGAGCCTGGGTCCAAGTCCTCTGCATTACCGGCAGTGGCCACCGCTCCCAGTGGCATTGCCAATACTGCTGAGCTGCTGGTCCTGTGATTGGCTAGCAGCTCTTGGAGGCAGGATCCCCGTCCCTATAAAGTCTTTAAAGGGATGGGGATCCCACCTCCTAAAACTTTGACCCCATAAGACTGGAGGATCGGTCTGGGAGGGGGAGCTGAAAAAATATAGAGGTGGGGTTCCCCCTGCCTTTTCAGCCCGGTGCTGGGAGCCCTGTCTCCAGCAAAAAATCCAGCCCCTTATATCATCATTTATTATCAGGGCTACTGCTCTCCCCACCGCCCTCCCCTTTTGTCTGTCTTTTTGAAATGTCAAGTACCCTGGGATATTTAGTTCCCAGCCTTGGTCATGGTGCAACCACATCTCTGTTAGATCAAACCCATTTACCTCTAATTTGTGTCATTAATTAATCTATCTTGTTACTCTTCCATCTGAAAGAGTTTGAGGGACAAAGGCTTAAGAATTTTAAAATACTTTAAAAGGTGAAAAATGCTTTTGATCACTTCCAGACTGTTCAAGAATACATTAGTGCTGTATGAAATTAATCTTGTCTGCTATGACATACAAAGCAGGAGAGTGGTATGCATTGGTCAGCTCAGGCAGCTCTTAAGCATCTCCTAGTCTGAATATAGAATAGCATTGGCTAACAGTTTGTCTATTGGATCACCCCTGCCATCTGTGAATACTATATTATTCATCTAAAAGAGCTTGCTTTTTGGATGATATAAAACAAGCATTCAAAATTTACAACTGCCATGTGACCAAAGATTATTAAACAATTTGTGAAGCTCGTTGCCCCACCACAACCCCCACCCCCCAATTCACAATTCTTACCATTTTGGTAATAAAAGCTTTTTATGTCTAATTTCATACTGTTTGGCTGAGTATCCAGACTCGATCTTACAAAACCCTGCCAGCAGGAATGAGTGTGAAATTGAGCACGGAGATCCACTTAGCTCATTCACAGTGCAATATGCAAATTAGTTTGAACAGAAAATCGAGGCAAAAACAACTTCTCAAAACTAGTGCAATTTTGGGCATAATTTGCATCTGGATCATCGATTGCACCCAAAGCAGAAACTCTATCCTGATATATTGGTTTGGGGCAATGCATTCCTTGAGGGCCAGAAGGACAGGTCACAGAACTTGCATTGAACGGCTGAGTTGCCAAAAGTACAGGGAATATCACTGGCACCATGTGGGTATCAAGTTTCCACACATCAACTCCTTCGCCTACATGAGCAGAAGGACCTCCATTCAATAAATGTTCAGCTGGTGCTTGACTACAGAAACATAATAATGCCTGTAAATGCCCATTATCAAGGAGACAACCATGATGCTTTCATTATGCAGCAGTCCACAGTGCCTACATTATTTAAAGGATCAGACAGACTGAACAGCTGGTTGCTGGAAAGCCAGGGCTATACTTTGCAGGCATAGTTAATAATCCTACTGAGAAACTCCTGAATAATAATGCAACATAGATACAATGAGGCACAGAATTACTGTGGAGCACACCATTGGGATGCTAAAGCAAAGATTCTGTTGCTTGGACTGCACAGCAAATGTGTCCAAAATAGTGGTCTGCTGCAGTGCTGCATAACTTCACAATAAAATGTGGGGTAGCACATAGCAGGATGAAGAGGAGGCCCATTATAGGTGAAACAAAAGGAGAAAGCAAAGGAGGAAGAAGTAGAGGTGTCTTCTTCTCTCCCCAATTTTAGCTCATAATGTTTATCCTGCAATTTGAACAATACTGAAAGCAGAATTAATTTCACAGCATCTTAAGAAAGAAAAATTTTATTGCTCAAAGTGAGCCCTGAGGTGGGGAGGGAGCAGAGGCAACTTTTCACAGCAGGGAAGCTCATTTGCATTTTCTCTGATTTCTGCCCAGCAGCCGGCCAGATTAAGAGACTGGCCAGCTGTTAGGTGGAAAGGGCTGCAGTTGACGGCGGCAGCCAGAGACCTGAGAGGAGGAAAGGAGGAAATCTAGGGGAGGGGTTTGCATGTAGATCAATGTGGGGCAAGATAACAGAGGAGTTCAGGTCTCGAGGGATCGAATCATTGAAGTTTAACTTTAGGGGCTGGAGGCAAGCGCTCCTGTTCCTACTGACCCACAGGGAGTTCTGGAAAAGTACTTACCTGATCACAGCTTCCGGGTTTGGCAAGCCCTGGGAAACTTGACCCGCAGCCGTTAAATTCAAATGGCTACTAAAAGCTGAGCCATGTTCCTCAATTAAAATGTATGGCGCACCTCTTGCAAGCAGGTTACTTACCCACCCCCAACCCGCCCTGGTTAAACTGGAAGTAGGCATGCTCGTGGTAGCTTGAGTTTGGGTTTCCCATTTTCAAGAATTTAAACACCCCTCACCCTCTCCCACCCAACGTGGGGGTTAAAATTTCCACCATAGTGTCTGCTCCGGTGTTAATATAATTGAAAACACTGCAGTGTGTTGTATTATAGTTTTAAAAACATGGAAAGCAGAGTGAAATATTTGAAGGCTGCGTTTTTTGACAACGTTACCACTAGGTGGCGGTGCAGTGGCACAGGCGCAAATGCAGCCTGTGCCACTAAAACATCACAGTCTGGAACTTCAGGCAGCTGCCAGGACTAAAGATGGTGCTGCTCAAATAATCACACGAAGGCAACCTAAGCTAAACACATGGCAGCACACAATGGCGGGAGGGAGAGAGCGAGCGAGCGGGCGGACGGGGCGGGGACAGGGGGGGGGGGAGGGGGGAGGGGAGCGGGCCAGTGGGGGAAGCGGAGCGGGCCGGGACGGGGTGGGGGGGAGCGGAGCGGGCCGGGGTCGGGGGGGGGGGTAGCGGAGTGGGCTGGGGACGGGTGGGGGGGTGGGGAGCGGCTGAAAGAGCGTAGCGGCCAGAGAGAGCAGCGAGGCGGGGGGGGGGGAGCGGAGCTTGACGCATGGGTGAATACCCGTTGGCGTTGCATTGCTGTACACATAAAGCGCATGTGCAGAGGCAGACCATGCGCATTGCCCAAAGATGCACACGTCATGCGATGATGTCATCGGCGCATGCGCTAACCAGTCCTGGCAAGTCGGAACGCAGCGCACGCGCAGAGAGCAGGAGCCCATCTGCGCATGTGCGCACCTCTGCGCAGCCTGATGACGTCAGTGGCCGGCTGCGTTGTCAGGAATCACTTTGTTGCTTAAATCCTACAAAGTGATTCCTGACAATGCAGCCGGCCACTGACGTCATCAGGCTGCGCCGAGGTGCGCACATGTGCAGACGGGCTCCTGGTCTCTGCGCGTGCGCTGCGTTCCAACTTGCCAGGACTGGTTAGCGCATGCGCCGATGACGTCATCGCGTGACATGTGCAGTTTTGGGCAACGCGCCTGGTTGGCCTCTGCACATGTGCTTTATGCGTACAGCACTGCAACGCCAACTGAAATTCACGCATGCGTCAAGCACCGCTCCTCCCCCTCCGCTCTTTCGGCCGCTCCGCTGCCCCCGTCGCTGCTGTCTCCGGCCGCTCCGCTCCCCCCCGCCCCCCATCCACCTCGCTGCTCTCTCTGGTCGCTCCGCTCCCACCCCACCCCACCCACCACCTCGCTTCTCTCTCTGGCCGCTCCGCTCCCCCCCCCCCCACCCCCCTCACTGCTCTCACCGGCCGCTCCATCCCCCCCCCACTCCTTCGCTGCTCTCTCCAGCCACTCCACTCTTTCGGCCACTCCACTCCCCTCCCCCCACGCTGCTCTCTCTGGCCGCTCTGCTCTTTCAGCCGCTCCGCTCCCCCCCCCGACCCCGGCCCGCTTCCCCCCCCCCCCCGCCTCCAAGTCGCCAGTCCGCTCCGCTTCCCACCCCGTCCCCGTCCAGCTCGGCTCCCCCCACCCCACCCCTGGCCCGCTCGACTCCCCCCGCCCCTCCCGGCCCACTTGCCTCCCCTCCGGCCCACTCCGCTCGCTCGCTCTCCCTCCCGCCATTGTGTGCTGCCATGTGTTTAGGTTAGGTTGCCTTTGTGTGATTATTTGAGCAGCGCCATCTTTAGTCCTGACAGCTGCCTGAAGTCGCAGACTGTGATGTTTTAGTGGAACATGCTGCATTTGCATGTGCCACTGCAGCGCCACCTAGTGGTAGTGTTTTCAACAAACGCAGCCTTTAAGCAAATAAAGCAGGGGTGGGGCAAGAGATAACAAAAGTAAAAGTATTGATAGGACAGGGTCACAGAGAATAACTGACCAGAAGATCATGAAGCAAAGGCAAACGGTATGTTAATGGTGTGTTGAAAGACAAAGCGTTACTGCAGAGAGGGTGTTAATGGACAGAAAAATGAACAGCCCTTGCCCAAAGCACAAACATGAAAAAACAATGGGCAGGCACATGGTAAGAAAAATGAATGATGAAACAAATGAAAATAAAATAAAAAGAAAAAAGAAAAAAAGTAACTGAAAATAAAAAGGGGGGCCCGTCATGCATGAAATTATTGAACTCAATGTTCAATCTGGCAGGCTGTAGCGTGCCTAATTGGTAAATGAGATGCTGTTCGTCGAGCTTGCGTTGATGTTCACTGGAATACTGCAGCAATCCCAGGACAGAGATGTGAGCATGAGAGCAGGGGGATGTATTGAAATGGCCAGCAACCGGAAGCTCAGGGTTATGCTTTCGGACTGAGCGGAGGTGTTCCGCAAAGCGGTCACCCAATATGCATTTGGTCTCCCCAATGTAGAGAAGACCACATTGTGAGCAGCGAATACAGTATACTACATTGAAAGAAGTACAAGTAAATCCCTGCTTCACCTGAAAGGAGTGTTTGGGGCCTTGGATAGTGAGAAGACCGGAGGTAAAAGTGCAGGTATTACACCTCCTGCGATTGCATGGGAAAGGGACGAGGTGTTGAAGTAATGGAGGTGTGGCCCAGGGTGTCACGGAGGGAACGATCTCTTCGGAATGCTGACAGGGAAGGGGAGGGGTAGATGCATTTGGTCGTGGCATCATGCTGTACGTGGCAGAAATTGTGAAGGATGATCCTTTGGATGTGGAGGCTGGCGGGGTGGAAAGTGAGGACAAGGGGAACCCTGTCGCGGTTCTGGGCGGGAGGGGAAGGGGTGACGGTAGAGGTGCACGAAATGGGCCGGACACGTTTGAGTGCCTTGTCAACCACAATGGGGGGGGCGGGGAAATCCTCGCTTGAGGAAAACTGAAGACATATCAGAAGCGCTGTCATGGAAGGTGGCATCATCATAGAGTCATAGAGTTATACAGCACAGAAACAGGCCCTTTGGCCCATCGTGTCAGTGCTGGCCATCAAGCACCTAACTATTTTAATCCCATTTACCAGCACTTGGCCCATAGCCTTGTATGCGATGGTGTTTCAAGTGTTCATCTAAATACTTCTTAAATGTTGTGAGGGTTCCTGCCTCTACCACCTCTTCAAGCAGTGCGTTCCAGATTCCAACCATCCTCTGAGTGAAAAGTTTTTTCCTCAAATCCCCTCTAAACCTCTTGCCCCTTACCTTAAATCTATGCCCCCTGGTTATTGACCCCTCCGCTAAGGGAAAAAGCTTCTTCCTATCTAACCTATCAAAGCCCCTCATAATTTTGTATACAATCATGTCCCCCTTCAGCCTTCTCTGCTCTAACATATATAGGATACATAGGAACACAGGAGCAGGAGTAGGCCATTCAGCCCATCGAGCCTGCCCTGCCATTCAATACGATCATGGCTGATCATCCACTTCAATTGCTTTTTCCCACACTATCCTCTCTTCGTAGCTGAAATGCTCCAGCCCAGGCAACAGCCTGGTGAATCTCCACTGCACCCTCTCCAGTGCAATCACATCCTTCCTATAGTGTGGTGCCCAGAACTGTACACAGTACTCCAGCTGTGGCCTAACTAGCATTTTATACAGCTCCATCATAACCTCCCTGCTGTAATATTCTATGCCTCAGCTAATAAAGGCAAGTATTCCATATGCCTTCCTAATCACCTTATCTACCTGTGCTGCTGCCTTCAGTGATCTATGGACAAGTACACCAAGGTCCCTCGGACCTTCTGTACTTCCTAGGGTCCTACCATCCATTGTAAATTCCCTTGCCTTGTTAGTCCTCCCAAAATGCATCACCTCACACTTCTCAGGATTAAATTCCATTTGACACTGCTCCACCCATCTTACCAGCCCGTCCTGTAATCTAAGGCTTTCCTCCTCACTACAACACCACCAATTTTCATGTCATCTGCCAACTTACTGATCATACCTCCTATATTCGCGTCTAAATCATTAATGTACACTACAAACAGCAAGGGTCCCAGCACCAATCCCTGTGGTATACCACTGGTCACAGGCTTCCACTCACAAAAACAACCCTCGACCATCACCCTCTGCCTCCTGCCACTAAGCCAATTTTGGATCCAATTTGCCAAATTGTCCTGGATCCCATGGGCTCTTACCTTCTTAACCAATCTCCCATGTGGGATCTTATCAAATGCCTTACTGAAGTCTATGTAGACTGCATCAACTGCTTTACCCTCATCTACACATCTAGTCACTGCCTCGGAAAATTCAATCAATTAAGTTAGACATGATCTCTCCCTGACAAAGCCATGCTGACTATCCCTGATTAATCCCTGCCTCTCCAAGTGAAGATTAATCCTATACCTCAGAATTTTTTCCAATAGTTTCCCAACCACTGATGTTAGACTCACGAACCTGTAATTACCTGGTTTATTCCTGCTACCCTTCTTGAATAATGGTACCACATTCGCTGTCCTCCAATCCTCTGGTATCTCTCCTTTGGCCAGAGCGGATTTGAAAATTTGTGTCAGAGCCCCTGCTATCTCCTCCCTTGCCTCACATAACAGCCTGGGATACATCTCATCTGGGCCTGGGGATTTATCCACTTTTAAGCCTGCTAAAACAGCTAATATGCTAATATGCTAATATGTTCAAGTATATCACAATCCCCCTCCCTGATCTCTACATCTACATCGTCCTTCTCCATAGTGAATACAAATGAAAAGTAATCATTTAAAACCTCACCTATGTCTTCCAGCTCGACACACAGATTGCCACTTTGGTCCCTAATGGGCCCTACTCTTTCCCTGGTTATCCCCTTGCCCTTAAAATACTTATAAAACACCTTAGGAATTTCCTTTATCTTGCCCGCTAATGTTTTTCATGTCCCCTCTTCACTCTCTTAATTAGTTTTTTAACTACCCCCCTACATTTTCTACACTGCTCTAGTGCCTCTGCTGTTTTCAGTGTTCTGAATCTGCCATAAGCCTCCTTTTTTTTCTTGATCCAATCCTCTATATCCCTTGACATCCAGGGTTCCCTGGACTTGTTGGTCCTACCCTACGGGTACATGTTGGCTCTGAACTCTCACTATTTCCTCTTTGAATGGCTCCCACTGGTGTGATGTAAACTTTCCTACAAGTAGCTGCTCCCAATCCACTTTGGCCAGATCCTGTTTTATCATATTGAAATCGGCCATCCTCAAATTCAGTACCTTTATTTCCGGTCCATCTTTGTCCTTTTCCATAACTACCTTAGATCTTACAGAGTTATGGTCACTATCCCCGAAATGCTCCCCCACTGACACTTCTACCACTTGTCCGGCTTCATTCTCTAGGATCAGGTCAGTACTGCCCCTTCTCTTGTAGGACTTTCTAGATACTGGCTCAAAAAGCTCTCCTGTATGTATTTTAAGAATTCTGCCCCCTTTAAGCCTTTTGCCCTAAAACTATCCCAGTTGATATTGCGGCAGTTGAAATCCCCTACTATTATAACCCTCTTATTTTCAGAGCAGATGTGTCAGAGAAACTGGGAGAATGGAATGGAGTCCTTACAGGACACTCTCTCTGCACTAACGCTTTGTCTTTTAACACACCATTAACTTTGCTCCATGACCTTCTTGTCAGTCTTTCTCTGTGACCTTGTCCTATCAACACCTTTACTTTTGTTATCTCTTGCACCACCCCCCCCCCCCCAATTTATTTGCTTAAAACCTATGACATTTCTAACCTTTGCCAGTTCTGATGAAGTGTCACTGACCTGAAAAGTTAACTCTGCTTCTCTCTCCACAGACGCTGCCAAACCTGCTGAGTATTTCCAGCATTTATTATTTTTCTTTCAGATTTCCAGCATCTGCAGTATTTTGCTTTTATTTTAGTGTGATGGAATACTCACCACTTGCCTAGATGGGTGCAGCTTCAACAACACTCAAGAAGCTCGACATCCTCCAGGACAAAGGAGCCCACTATGGAATCCCATCCATAAACATTCACTCCCTCCACCACCGATGCACAGTTGCAGCAGTGTGTACCATCTACAAGATGCAATGCAGCAACGCACCAAGGCTCCTTAGACAGCACCTTCTAAACCCGCGGTCTCTACCACCTAGAAGGACAAGGGGAGCAGTTGCAGGGGAACATCACCACCTGCAAGTTCCCCTCCAAGCCACACACCATCCTGACTTGGAACTACGCCGCCATTCTTTCACTATTGCTGGGTCAGATTCCTGGAACTCCCTTCGTAACAGCACTGTGGGTGTACCTACCTCACATTGACTGCAGCAGTTCAAGAAGGCAGCTCACCACCACCTTCTCAAGGGCAATTAGGGATGGACAATAAACGCTGTCCTAGCCAGCGACACCCACATCCCAGGAACGAATAAAATAAAAATAATTTCTGTTATTTAAATATCTGCTGTTCTCCATCCAAGCACTTCACAGATCATCCTACTTCTTCTGCTTTGCGCTTTGTTTTCACCTTTTCTGCCATTGCTTTGTTCTGCTCCTTTTGAAATGTTGTTCACCTATAATATCTGTAATATCTAAGACCTGAAACATTGACCTTTGGTTTTTCCATGTGTGCTGCCTGAACTGCAGTGTATTTCCATCTTTTTTCTTTTTAATTTCCGGTTTCCAGCATCTGCAGTACTTTTATTTTTCATTTGATTAGACTTGATGACCAATCCCAGCCAAACTGGACATTAGTGAAATAAATGAAATCTTT
Source organism: Heterodontus francisci (assembly GCF_036365525.1). Taxonomy (NCBI): domain Eukaryota; kingdom Metazoa; phylum Chordata; class Chondrichthyes; order Heterodontiformes; family Heterodontidae; genus Heterodontus; species Heterodontus francisci. Next base: position 78,641,325 of record NC_090384.1, read on the forward strand.
ACCACACATATAATTCTAGATCAGGGTTGTCAAGCATACAGCCCACGGGCCAGCATCCGGCCCACCAAAGGTTTTCTCCGGCCAGCGGGTGTAAACTGTACCCGGGCCATTCCTCTTCCTCAATCGTGATCCGTGACGAGATGAGAAATTTCCCTTTGTCTTCCTCTTGCAGACTGCTTTTTTTAAAATCGCAGCTGACAGATCCTGACATCAGGAACAGCAGTTTCTGAACTTCGGACAGATTTGGGATTATTTAAAGCCCACCGGAAAACCCCGAATCTGTCCGATGTTCAGAAACTGCTGTTCCTGATATTAGGATCTGTCAGATGTGAAACTGACTTAAAAAACCTGATCAACCATCTGCTGAGCGTTCCCGCTCTCTGCAACTATCAGAAGAGATAGAGAGAAAGAGGGGGGCAGAGAGAGAAAGAGAGAGAGAAAGGGGGACAGAGAGAGATAGAGGGACAGAGAGAGGGGGCAGAGAGAGACAGAGAGAAAGGTGGTCGGACAGAAAGGCTGGGCAGAGAGAGAGTGCGACAGAGAGAGGGGGGACAGAGAGAAACAGAAAAGGGGACAGAGAGAGAGGGGAGAGCAGAGTGAGAGGGGGACAGAGAGAGAGAGATGGGGCAGAGAGAGCAAGAGAGAGTGATCAAGATCACTCCTGACATCTATCCAGAATACTCCATAAACAAGTGTGCGGGCAAATACTTGTGCAAGCAAAAAAATGCTAGTTATCTCACTAAATCAGTGTCCAACATAGTGACCAGAAAGTAAGTCAATAAATTAGTCTTCTCATTTAAAGCTTCTTCACAAAGATGTACTTTTGTTGTTGTTTTGATTAATAGTAGGATAAATTTTAATGCCTTTATCTTTCTGGAATTGTCTCATCGGCCCCCCCCCCCATGTAAGACAAAAATTGTAATGTGGTCCCCCACACAAAAAGGTGGACAATTCTGTTCTAGATTTATGTTTTGCACTGTGGGCTTTCTTTTGATGCCAATAATACTATACATTATTTTTATTTTCCCAGCTCTTTTAGACATTTCCCCACTCAGCTACATATTATTGACAATTTAGGGGAGAGGAACAAAAAAAATCTGCTAAATTCACTCTCCTTCCTGTTTCCTTTCCACCACCCATGATACTGCCCTGCAGTAACTGGTAACTCATCATTTAGGAATTGGAAGGGGTTGGCCCTTGTCCAGATATATTCTGTGACCTGGTGCTTTATCATTTATCAGAGTTCATGGTGAGGAAGCCGGATTAACTAATTCCATGTCCAGCATATCCTCTACCTGCTGGGCATGTACAGGAATGATTTAATCTTGACTTGAAAAGTGCATTTGAGGAGCAACAGCTGTCCGATTAATGGTGTTATCACACATTAGATGCCTCTGGCAACCCAGGTACATCTTAGACATAGACAAATGATGGGAAAGACACATTCATCAAAAAGTCAATAGAATTCTATTGAATGGTCAATAGAAATTCTGAACTGTTGTGATGAACAACTGTATCATCATGACACCCTCAGTTGGGATAGAATTTCTCTGGTAGGTACAAATATGACAAGGGAGCAAAGGAGATCAGGGGATGCTACATCACATCTGACAAGTAATGACTGTACCAAAATAAACAAACTGAGTCCAGCTTGCTTTGTGCCTATCAATTATTTGTCATCTTGTAGTTATCCTGCGTGGTTACAGATTAAGCTAATTCATATTAATAACACTAAAGGTGCAATCACAACCGTCTTTACGGCCACAGCAAAGCAATTTCTACTTTGCTGCAATGCTAAAACCGGTGTATAAATAATAATAATGTCAGATTACATTAGACTTCAGGAACCAAAGTGAAAGCCAATTAATAGCTTGAGCTCCAATATGCAGAACACAGAATGTGGTCTTCTGCAGTTTTGCTTCAGACGTGTAGAGGGAGGGCTTATGGGGGCTGAATTTTCAGGGCCCCCCAAAGTCGGGAACAGAGGCAGGGAGGCCCCTAAAGTACCCGCACTGGGCGGCGTGTCAATTTTAAGGTGCTGATCCCTGCGCCGGCAACAATCAATGATGGAGAGAGTGGGACAGGAAGTGGGAGGGTAGAATATTTAAAGGGGTGAATGGGTTTCAGAAGCTATCCGTTTCTGAACAGCCGAGTGGAGGCGGGTACATAGTGGGGAGCCAGGACATCACCCAGGCCTCATAACAGGGTCAGTGGGGCAAAGGGGGACTGGGCATGTGGCAAACAGGTGGCCTTGGCACTGAACAGGTGGCAGGGTGAGTGGGCACTCAGTGCCCAGGCTTTGAATGGGGTTGGCACCCCCTGGCATTGCAGGGTAGAAGAGCAGGGGCAAGGCTGTCGAGAACAAATGAGCAGCCACCTGCCCAAAAGGAGGCTCCAGCTGGTAAAGGGGCCATGACTGTCAGATTTTGAGTCCAGTGGCGATGAGGGGGCAGAAAGGGCAGAACCACGAGTATCAGGAGGGCATGGGTGAGGAAAGAAGGGCAGGATGGCAACGGAGGCCAAACCCACGATACAGGATAGACCACCAAAGACAGAACTTCCTGGAAATGATCAAGAATCATTTGCAAGATTCTTGCAAGAGACTGCGACTCTCCAGGTAGATGGCCACAGACATCTGGGCCCTCATTGCTGAAGACCTCGCAGCACTGGTTATCATGCCCTACCATTGGCCATCAAAGTCACTGTGGCCTTGAACTTCTTCACTTCTGGCTGTTTCCAAGGATCTGCTGTGGACCTTAGTGGCAATTCAAAAACAGCTGCGCACCACTGTGGCTCACTGGTCACTGATGCCTTCTTTGCCAGAGCTGGACAGCACATTCATTTAATGAGACACGACCTCACAGGGGCATTGGGTTCCACCTCCATTGCTGGATTGCTCCAGGTGTAGGACCCATATGGCCATCAAGGCACCCAGTGACTGGCTAGTGAGATCCATCAGCAGGAAGGGTTTCCAGTCCCTCAAGGTCCAACAGGTCTGCAACCACAACAAGAGCTTCCTCCATGTGTGCACTCGCTTTCCTGGCATCTGCCATGACTTCGTCATCCTCCACAAGTCCAGGCTGCCTCAGATCATCACTCCAAAGTGTGTGAATGGATCCTAGGGGACAAGGGATATCCCTTGAAGAGATGGTTACTGACCCCTCTACGGGAGCCACAGAGAGGCACAGAGGTGATACACCCAATGCCACCTGCTCAGCAGGGCAACCATTGAGCAAGCCATTGGGCTTCTGAAGATGCTATTCTGGTGCCTGGACTGGTCAGGTGGTGCCCACCAATGCCCTCCTGCAAGGGTCTCAGTCATTGTGGTGGTCTGCTGCGCTCTCCTTTACACGGTCATCTAGACAGGTGAGAACCTTGAGGACAGTGAGTCCCTGGAAGGAGACAGCTCATTGCAGGGGGAACAAGAGCAGGAGGTAAGAGAGCAGAAATTGGAGGCCGAGGGAGATGATGCTGAACAGAGGTGCCCCTGCTACATGACTAGGTAGCCTCCTCCTGCCACCCACCTGGAAGAGGAACTTCCTCCTCTCCCTCATGGCCTCCATTATTAAACCTAGGCCAGCATTGATGTGGGTGCCAGGCCTCCGGTTCCCCTGTGACATCTCACTTCCCTCTGGTGCAGTGAAAAGCTTTGGCGCAAACCACAACTCTCTCCCTCAGAACAACCAGCAGCCTCAATGAAGGCTGCCGTGAGATGTCTAAATGAGTCCCACACCTCATCTGACCCACCTTCATTTCTGCCCCCACTGGCTCTAAGTGTACAGGAGACCCATCTCTATATGAATTAAGAGCTTATCCCCGTGAAAATCTGAACTTGAATCACTTTTACACCAGAAGCAGGTTTCTGATCCACAAACAGACCTGGCTGCTGTCTCCCGCCTCCATGGCAAAAATTCAGGCCCAGAACTTTGCCAGCAAAGCAGGAAAACTTAAAAATGAAGGAAAAACCTTTCTGGAATTGGTTACTCTTCGTGGAGATGGTATAAAAAATATTTTAAATTGCTCATAAATTTTACGAGCTTTCCTGTGCACATGTTTGCTGAAGACATCACATACACATCATGTTGCAATAACAGCAACAGTCTTCAGGGCCCAGAAAGTAGCACTGAGCTTTGGAGATGCCAGGAAAAATTAGTTCTTCAAACTTGAAATGAATTTGGGAGCACTTTACTTTCAGTTTGTTTCCTGCAATGTGAATTAGAGTGGAATTCTATTATGTGGAATTGGCCAGTGAGAACAAAAAAACTGCCTACAACTAAATGTGTGTATCTCAGGACATCAATATGCTTGCAAGCTATAAACCAGCACAATTAAGACTTTGCACATGTTCTGACTAGCACTTACTTTCACACATCCAGATTACACATCCAATGTTCAGATTCCTTGTTTAAGTTTTCGAGTTGGGATTGAAGACAAATTGAATATCTAAAGACAAATTTTAATCTAAATTTTCAGACTTTTCAAGAGAAGTTCAGAGTGATTGTCAACTCTCACCCATCCCATTCACACTAGAAATCAGGGCAGCAGGCAGTTGAAAACTAAAAAAAAGTCATACCCATTGGTTGCCCAAAGTCCACCCAACTCGACTTTCAAGTGGGCTTTGAAATGGGTGGGTAACACTCATACCCAAATCAGGCAAGAGTCTGATTAACATATTTAAATTGGTATCCTATGCCAGCTGTAGGATCCCACTGCAATATTCAAGTAAGTGCAAGCATCAGTGGGTGGAGTAGACTGACTCACGTCTGCAGAGCTCCTACATATCATGAAAGAAATTTTGAACAAAAGATTTCTAGCCATTAAGGAGCTCCTGACTAGAAGCAGGCCCTCTTGGAGAAATCTGTGGGTTCTGTGTTACTTTCATGCAAATGATGGAAAATATGTCATATGATCTATTCTTGTCATTTGCATATCTATTGAATAGGTCAACCCATATTGGACAAACATGTTCTATGTTCCCTGTCACTTCTAGTGGAAAATCTGAGAAGTGATCAGACCCCTTAGAAAACTTGTGGAAATGGTCCCCAGCCAATTTCTTCCCTTACCTGTTGAAATTGCACCAGGGAGTCGCTGTATCTTCCAGTGGATAATCCCAATTAATAGATTTAAGTCCACTACACTTATGTGATAAGACACAATAATGTAAATTATTTTATTTTCTTCCAGTAGAGAATCTAATGATGCAGTAAAATGTGGATAAATGTGAGGTTATCCACTTTGGTAGCAAAAACAGGAAGGCAGATTATTATCTGAATGGCTATAAACTGAGAGAGGGGAATATGCAACGAGACCTGGGTGTTCTCATACACCAGTCGCTGAAGGTAAGCAGGTCCAACAGACGGTAAAAAAGTCAAATGGCATGTTGGCCTTCATAGTGAGAGGATTCGAGTACAGGAGTAGGGATGTCTTGCTGCAATTATACAGGGCCTTGGTGAGGACACACCTGGAATATTTGTGAGCAGTTTTGTTCTCCTTATCTGAGGAAGGATGTTCTTGCTATAGAGGGAGTGCAGCGAAGGTTTACCAGACTGATTCCTGGGATTGCGGGACTGACATATGAGGAGAGATTGAGTCGGTTAGGATTATATTCGATGGAATTCAGAAGAGTGAGGGGGGGATCTCATAGAAACCTATAAAATTCTAACAGGACTTGACAGGGTAGATGCAGGAAGGATGTTCCCGATGGTGGGGGAGTCCAGAACCATGGGTCATAGTCTAAGGATACGGGGCAAACCTTTCAGGACTGAGATGATGAGAAATTACTTCACCCAGAGAGTGGTGAGCCTGTGGAATTCGCTACCACAGAAAGCAGTTGAGGCCAAAACATTGTATGTTTTCAAGAAGGAGTTAGATATAGCACTTGGGGCGAAAGGGATCAAAGGATATGGGGAGAAAGAGGGAACAGGTTACTGAGTTGGATGATCAGCCATGATCATAATGAACGGCGGAGCAGGCTCGAAGGGCCGAATGGCCTACTCTTGCTCCTATTTTCTATGTTTCTGTCATCATGGAAGAGGAAAATTAAATAAAAATAGAAAGGCTTGCATTTATATAGCACCTTTCAATTCTTCAGTATGAACTAAAGCACTTCATTGTGTAATCACTCTTTTGTTATGGAGGAAAATGCACAGCCAATTTAGACACAGCAAGATCCCAAAAAAACAGCAAATGAGACGAAGGACCAGTCAATCTGTTTTGGTGGTGTTGGTTAACGGGAAAATGTGGGGCTCGATATTGGGAAAACTCCCCTGCTTTTCTTTGAATGGTGGCATTGCATATTTTACACATGAACAGGCGTAAACTCAATTTAATGGCTCATTAAAAAAGATAGTGCCTACGCCATTGCTGCAGTCTCTCAATACTGCACTGCAATGTCAACCTGGATTAGATGCTGAAGTACTGCAGTTGCTCAGAGATGAAACTGCCAAAGTTGAGCCAAACTGAGACTACATGGTCCCGAAGGCAAAAGTTTGCACAAGAATTTGGGTAGGGAAAAACCTCTTGGTCAATTTCATGATTCTGCATTTTCCAGTCTTTCAGGATTAGCAGCTTTTTTGCTTATATTGCCATTACATATCTCTTGTGAATCCCTGGTATAATTTGCCACATCACTTTCAGCCATGTCTTCAGCTGTCCAGATTCTAAGCTCTGGAACTGCCTCCCTAAACTTCTCTGCCTCTTTTACCTCCTTCATGACGGTCCTTAAAACCTGCCTCATTGCCTATCCTTATATAGCTCAATGCAAAATTTTGTTTGATAAGCCCCCTATTAAGTGCCTTGGGCTGTTTTTAGCACATTAAAGCAAATGTAAACAAAAACAGAAAGTGCTGGAAATACTCAGCAGGTTTGGCAACATCTGTGAAACAGAGTTAACGTTTCAGGTCTGTGACCTTTCATCAGAACTTTTCTCCAGCACTTTCTGTTTTTATTTCAGATTTCCAGCATCTGCAGTATTTTGCTTTTATTCTACATAAATGAAAGCTGTTGTTGTTGCCAAGGTTACCTGCAGAAAGAACAGAAAATTGTGGAAATACTCAGCAGCTCTTGCCAGGGAAAGGCAAGAGTTAGAGTATCAGGTTGATGAGCTTGAGTTTGTTGTTTGTCTTCAGTCCTCCGGGCCAGCAGGTGGCGCTGTTGTGGAGGAGTGGGAGATTCCTGCTTGGGAGGGGGCGGTGGTGTCGCGAGGCTTTGCGTTGATTGACAGGCGGTGAAGCAGAGAAGTGAGGCGGTAGTGACCCCGAGGAATAGCGGCTGGATATTCGTTGCTACGTTAACGGCGACTCGCTCTCGACGGAAAATGACCACGGTGGAGGAGTTGTACCGTAACTACGGGATACTGGCGGATGCCACGGACAATGTGGGCCAAGTGAGTACGCGGGCGGAAGTGGAAATGAAGCGGCAAATGCGCCTGCTTAGGCCGGGTCGGGCAGCAGGCCCTCTGTGCGGCTCAGCTGCGCACTTGGCTTCGGACACTGGGGTGGGGGAGGTGACGGGGTTGTTGGCCAAATGGACTGGCAGTGTCGCCTTGGATTCTAGCCGGGCTCGGTGCGAAATTCTGCCGGGTCGGGCTTCAGGTTAGGACCAGGCCCAACTCCCCAGTTCCATCCACGCGTCCCCCCCCCCCCCCCCCGGTCTAGTGAGGTGGTTCCGTTGCACAGAGGCTGAGGTGGGTCAGGTTGCTCCGTCAGTGGTTTGGTGATAGTAATTTCAAAAAATATTTTATGTGACATATAAGGTTTGAAATGTATCGGATGAAACGACATATTGGAAAGCTTTCTTCGTGTAACCCTTCAGGAAACGAATTCAGCAATTTTCCAAACCTAGCAGGTTTCTTCAGTTTGTTTTTTAAAAATATGCATACTCAAACTCAACCGTCATTTGCTGTAACAAAATGATTATGAAAAATTGTTGTCTTTAAATTATGTTAAGATACTACAGCAAATATGTGACTTAATTGTGCTGCATGCAATGAACTGATAAATTTACTGGCTGGGATTAGAGAGGCCCTTGTTGCAGCTCCTTCGACCTGAAGTTGATCATCGCCCATGAGCAGCAACGTTGGAACGGTGTGCCGACTTAATTTGCTCCAAATAGAGAGAGAACTTAACTATCCTGACAACTAAGTTTACATAAGTGATTTCCATTGTAAATACATAGAAGCCATAATATGGATACAGGCCAACCAATCCATGTGGATATTTTATCCTGCATGTAAGCAAATAATTCTACTCACAGCCATCCACCCTGTTTTGATATCCTGTCAACCTGTTTTGCTTCATCTATCCATCTAATCTAACCTTGATTTTGCCATAGTTTCTGCCTCAGCTGCTAACACTAGAAGTGAATTTCACACCTTACATCTCTTAAGAAATGTTTATTCTCAATCTTGCATTTATTTTCTATCTATTGTTATTTGTGGAAGAGTCTGTCACTCTAGAATTGGTCTTTATAGCCACTCCAGACGCTGCTCCACAAACCACTGACCACCTTCAGGCGCTTACCCATTGTCTCCCGAGACGAGGAGGCCAAAGAAGGAGTTACTTGTTCTTGGACATCTCAACTACTAGAAACACTCTGCTTCTGTCTACCTTGTCCCATACTTTCATAATTTTGTATATTATATCGCCTTGTCATTTGTGGTGATCTAATATTTTTTGGTATTTTTATTTACCCATGTCAGGCAACATCTTGGTGAAATAAAAACAAGAAATGCTGGAAATACTCAGCAGGTCAGAACTGAAGAAGGGTCACTGGCCTGAAACATTAACTCTGCTTCTCTCTCCACAGATGCTGCCAGACCGGCTGAGTATTTCCAGCATTTCTTGTTTTTATTTCAGATTTCCAGCATCTGTAGTATTTTGCTTTTAACATCTTGGTGAATCTGTGTTGTACCTTCTCTAAAACCTCAATAGCCTTTCTATTATGTAGATCCCAATATTTAAATACAGTCCTTTAACAGGTGTTGTTAAACGTGGACGTGCAAATTTGTAATAGGAAAAAGTTGACACAATTGTCAATGTCACAGTGAAGTAAGATTTTGTAGACAAGAGTCACATTAAATTTAAAATTCAATATATTGGCTTGGATTTTGTTGTAGTCATGGCAAAATTGTCAGCATTCGCCATATTACTTCACTGAAACTGACTAACTTTTGGAGTCCACGCGTGTGCAAACGCAGAAATATAGAAGTTGCTGTGATTGATTCTATATTTAAGGTGCATAGTTGAAGTCCCCATGGATGGAAATCATAGAGCAATCATTGAGCTGATGAGAACTTGCCCTTTTACACTGTTAGCCTCACTGTAAAAACCCTTGTAGAAAGTTATACCTTGTGAATGAAGAGTAACTGGGGTTTAAATGGCATGCTAAGTTCATAATTACTGCTACAAAACCTCTCTGGCCCTGAAAAAAATAATTTTAGCTTATCTTTGTGGCATGTTAAATTTCTCCATTATGATAAAATACATATTTTTTTTAATCAAGTTTGTTTGATTTTTCAGCTTCTACCTCAATCCCATGTGTATGCCCCAATTATTTCTCTCTCACTAAAATTTACTAAAAAGTGAAGGATAGTCAATGCACTTTACTTCCTGGTTTTCTGTCTGAGGATACTTCAATTTTACCTCTGCTTACACTGTTTAATTACATCACTGTAGTTAGATGACTGGAGATCCCCTTGCCTTAGAGCCAGTTCCAAATTAAATCTGGGAAAGGAGAAATCATGCCTGAGGTTGCTAGGTCTTTGTGAGCAGCTTTCTTTGAGGTCAGCGCCTATCGCTTCACTACTAACTCTGAAATCTGGGCCATTATAAATGTATTTTTATATATGTGATAACTGGATATCACACTTTGTACAGCAATATTTCTTTAAACAATTAGAAAAGGCTGGTGAATTAATGCTGAGTGCTTCTGACCTGTGCTTTCCAATATTCACAATGCCTTGACTGAACTTTGATTCAGTTTGGCATTTTTATTTAACAATTAGATTTAGTGGCCTTAATTTTTTTTTAAAGAAACGCAAAATCAGTCTAATCTATCTTTGACTCAGCGATTAATTTCAAGAGTACAATGTGCACCTTGTAGATTCGATGACATACATTATATAGTTTAGCAATTGAATAAGGTAAGGTGCTTCAGAGGCTGTAGTGCTCCTTTCCTTAGAAAACATCACTATAACTTACTGTGAACAACAAATTGAAGATGATATATTGGCATGGCAGACATTGCATTTGCTTACAGGGGTAAAGCTTTTTAATAAAAGAGAATGTATGCTTTTATGCTGGGTGCTCTGATCTGGAGCTCAGCTCGACCAGCACTTTACAAATGTCCCTGCCCTGAGCTTCTGATGCCTTAAAATGTCACGCCTCCATCTTAACAATAACATATTTTACATTATGTGGCATAATTCTTTCCTTATAGAACATGGTCCCATTGATATATTTAAAGAAATGTGCATCTGCCCATTTCAGGCATCACATTTGCAGATACAAAGCAGTCTTAATGCTTGCTGCTTTTGAGTTGCACCCTAAAACTGACTAGCATTATCTAATCTGCAAAGTTCTCTGCCTAAACAACCAGTTCTGAGAGATCAGTCTGTTTACTACAGCTGTTACATTTTCTGGCCTTAAAGAAACAGACTAGTATTAATGCAGAAATAAAAACAAGAAATGCTGGAATCACTCAGCAGGTCTGGCAGCATCTGTGGAAAGAGAAGCAGAGTTAACGTTTCGGGTCAGTGACTCTTCATCGGAAACCGATGTTTTTATTTCAGATTTCCAGCATTCGCAGTATTTTGCTTTTATTTTAGTATTAATACAGCTCCACCTTAGAACTAGATTAATGGATTCTGCATTTTATGCTGTAATATTCCTATTATTATCAAAAGGCATATCATCTGGTTTACTATGAGCAATGCCATGGGAGATCACTGGTGTGTGTGTCTGTCTGTTATGTATTTTTCATTCATTCTACTGCAGGTGTGAGAAGTAGCTTATCAAATTTAATGACCTTTGAAATGTATGTTGTATTGATACTGGAACTGCCAATGATGCCATAAAAAGTGCTGTGTATGAATTGTGTAATAATTGTCAGTTAGTCTTGTGGTGGTTCTCTTGGGGCTTACTGTTTTTTGCTGAATTTACCTTGGTTTTTATGGCTCAAATTTTTTCCCTTGATTTCTCCCAGTTTCTGATAAATAATTACTGAAAAGTACTCAAAAGCTTAGGTTCTTCAACAGCAATAAAAGCTGACTTCAAATGACCTTTATAATACTAAATCACCTGGAAAATCTACCAATAAAAGAACACCGGTGAGCCATTCAAAACCTCAACAATTTTTTGGAGGTGCAGTGTGGGAGGGAGCAGTGAGAACCATGCATTGTTTTGAGTTGAGCTGGTGGATATGACCTAAAATAGGTTTCTGGCTGACTCTTTTTTAAAGTTTCATATTTCAAAACAATATGATTAAACTTGACTATAAAGCTATGAATTTCGGCAGCTTCATCTAGTGTGAAGGAGTAGGCCTTTGGGCTTGAAACTGAAATTTTGACCCAGAGCTGTTACTGCTAGTTTGAATCCGATGTCTCAATCTGAGCATTGCAGAATTTTCCTACAGTGCATCCATCAGTAGGATTGCCTCAGTGAAATTAACAACCTGGCCCACACGTGAAAGGATCTATCTCTTCTTGCTCTAAAGGGTGTTTTTGAAAGTGACTTAAAAACAAATTGTTGAATGACTTTTTTTCAGCTAAAGTTTGACAATACCTATGGTTTAATTTTTAGTTCAAAGGCAACGAACTGGAGAGACAGTGGTTACAAACAAGGTCAACCTAAGTGAGGCTCGTTGTACCTATTAGTCATGTTATTCTTCCAAGTTTTGATAAAACAAATGCATTCAGTGCCAATACCTGTTAATTGATGAATTTGAAAGTTTATATTTTATCATTGTGTAATTGTGTAAGGAAACTATTTTTAGGGGAGAAAAATTTGACTTCGCCTCCCCTCAAGCTCTCATCATTGAATGCCATCTCCTGTTCATTCATTCACAATGTCTGTTTCCCAACTCACAACTATTTCCATCCTCAAAGTATCAACTCTCCAATCTCCTAACATCCTCCATCCCCAGTACTCCCTCCCCTTACATCCTCACTACTCCCATATTCACAAAAGAAAAAGACAGAAGATACAGGTATTTGACTGTGGAAAAAGAGCCAGCCCAGATGAAAAAGAATAAAGAAATGAAAGGTAGGATAGTGGACAAACAATGGGGAGCTTTCAAACAGGAAGTAATTACGATCCAAACTAGACCGATTCCCACCAGATGCATTGGGGGTGCAACAAAAGTTTGAGGGTCTTTTGTCATTTTAAGGATGTTGGGTCATGCCTTTCACAATACTATACTATAAACTAGTTTCAAGATTGTACTAATGTTTATGCTTCCCAACCATGCAATAATGTAATTATTGACTTCTGAACCCCAATACATGAAATTTAGGTAATGCAGAAAATTCCCATTAAATTTAAAAGTATTTCTATTTAACTTAATTTTGCACCAAAATGTGATTTATATAATAACAAACTGCTTTATTTTCCATGCCAACATGTTTGGGACTTTGTCATTTAAAGTCTAAAATGAACAGATGGAAGAAAAATATTGAAACTGTTCATTTTTGATAGATTGGTAGCAACTAAGTTTAAAAGAAAGTGAAAGAAGGAGCTCCTGGACCGGGACATCATTACAAATCTCCAACTGACTTCTGCATTGACTTTTATTTAATGAAATTTGAATATATATATTATAAGGGAAAACCCTATCGATGCATACATGTCAATGAGTTAAAATACTAATAATTAGTATGGAAGATCTTATAACTGTCTGACTTGTGATTTGGTACAGCAAAATATATAGGCATGAAGAGACTTTTAGAGTTAGTCACTGGAGTTCTTTGCATTTTAGAGTTAGCCAATTTTGAGATGTTAATTAGGAAGTGGTTAGGTACTATAGTGTGAGGAGCATTGGGATCGCCCCTCTTCTTTGGGGTAGATGTAATGTTTCATTTCAATTTCTGAAAATTTGTCTTTAGAGCTTCTGACTTTTCTAAAGCTGATTATCAGACCTAGTTAAGTAATAAAATTGTTAGGTTCTGTAGTTACTGGAAGGCATGAATTCCAGTTGTAGTCTTTAACAGCAGTTACTTTCAGCTTGCTGTAGGAGGTAAAGCTTCAAATGTCTTAGCTCAGCCAAGTTGATTGGGCAGTGGAGCCTTTTCCATACTGATCAATTAATCAGCAAGTTATATGACCAGTGGCTCCTGTTGGACCATTGTTTTCTCAGCCAATAGTGTGGTGTGTATATATGGCAGTAGGTGTATAATGTGTCAACAGATGGAGATATTTTTCAGAAGATATTAACTTGTCATGTAGCATCTAAAATGAATACTTTTTTGTGAAGATGCCGATAAGCTACTTGAAATATTAACATGCTTGTTTTGAGAAATAATTGCGATAGTTTGAAAAACATTTTCTTGTGTACATTAGTACGCACAGCATAGTAGTCAGTTAAAATTTGCTATGCATAAAATTCTCCCCAGTGATATTTTTGAGCATTCACTAAATATTATCATTTACTTCTTAGTATTAACACTTAAAAGTGTTAGATTGATTTTGCTGAATTATTAAATGATTTTCAATTCAAAGTTTTTTTTAAAATGGATGTGTTCAGGTGACTTTTGTTTGAACTTAGTCCAATGCGTCGTATATTTCTTTGGAAAGTAAATTGTGCTTATCTATCTTCAACTGTACAGAATTATGATGTAGTTATATGTCAGAACTTTGAACCATGGTTTTGATTGTTATTTTTCCAGTACAGTATCAGTCACATCTTTGTGTTGGCACTAGTTGTATTTAGGCATTCCGTTTGATTTTCCACCTCTCAATTCAAAGGCTTCTGAAAGTTTATGGTTGCATGTGGGGAGCATCCTAAGCTTTGAAACAAAAGTGATCTTTACAGAACTGAATGATTTGAATATCTTATAAGGGTTTAGATCAAATTCTGACATTTTTTTTTGCAGTACAAAGATGCATACCAGGCCATTCTGGATGGTGTGAAGAGCGGAGCCAAGGAGAAAAGATTGGCAGCGCAGTTTATTCCAAAGTTCTTCAAAAATTTTCCTGAGTTGGCAGATAGTGCTATCAATGCTCAGTTGGACCTCTGTGAGGATGAAGATCTTTCTGTAAGGATTATCTTCAGTTTCTATTGTAATCTGAACTTTTATTAATGGGGGTGGGGGGAGGCAGGGAGAAAGAAGGAAGGAGATGGCCGTATTTTCTTCCCGATTTTCAATAGTCCTAGTTGGCAAGTTTAGGTTTATTCAGTTTGGTTTAATAACTTACAAAAAGCAATGCATTGAAAGTTGTATGCTCAATGCTCAGTGTTACGACCTCCATGAGACCATTAACATTAAAGTACAAGGTGTGAACCCTCCAGACCAATTTAAAGAATTACACGACAAGATTTCACATTTTCAGGTTTCTATTATAACAACTAAACTAAATGAAATCTCCATTAACTAAACAGTACTTTGCAAGTAGTTGATATCCCAAATTACAGAGAAAGATATGTTATTAAAATACTTGGAAACCTCACTGCACTTATACGTTATACAGTCCTCTTTGGCAAAATCCTTTGCAGTAAAAAGTCTCAAACTCCTCCCATTTGCAATGGGTTGGATCTCCCCAACTTTTTCAAAAATCAGTGTCCTCTTCGTTTACTTCTCCGAGCACTTCTGACCTGTACATCTGTGAATAAGGCGATTCCTGGTGATCCTGTTAGTTATTTTCTCCTCCACAAGCATAAACAGAGTTTTTGTAGCCTTTCGCTGTCTCAGGCTTCTAAGAGTAGGTGTTCCCTCTCTCCTTCTCAAGGTTGCCACCACTGGTGGTGGTCTTACAGCCTGTCTGCCTTCAGAAAATCTATTAATTTTATCTGGCCTCAAATGGCAACAGTTTATTGACCTGTTCCAATATGTGAAGTCCAAAAGTCCGATTTCACAGAGCAGCGTGGGACTTCCTTTGTTCAGATGTTAGCTGCTTGGTACATTTTCATCTTTAGAATCGCTGACCCCTTGGCAATGACCCGAAAGTCTGGGAGGGTAAAACACATTGTTCTTCAGGTGTTAACCCTGCTGTCTTTCTGTTTTTTCCAAAATAAAAGTCTTTAGTCAGTGTTCTCTGCTATCCTGGTGACCAAGATTTCTGTCTTGTCCTTTTGCAGAGTGGATGTGAGTGTCACCTGACCTTCCAGACTCCATCTTAAACATTAAAAATCACTATTTTTAAACATCATGTTACAAAGTCCAGCGTTCATAACACTTAGTAATTAATGCTGAAATATTTTAAGATTTGTCAAAAGAGCATGTAAGAATGCCTGCAGCATGTGATTTAATAAACTTTTTGACAAAATTGTAAACCGAGCATGTAAAACTTGATATTGAATATTTTTTAGATTCGCCGTCAAGCCATTAAAGAGCTGCCTCAGTTTGCAACAGGTGAAAACCTACCAAGAGTGGCAGATATATTAACACAGCTTTTACAAACCGGTATGTGTTTATTTTGTAATGTAGGATTTTTACTCTCAGTTGAACTTTAATTCTTCCTATACTGCTGTTCAGGTTTCTCACTTTAGTGACTAAAGGCATCCTGCTGTTGAAGTGGATCTTTAAGTAAATAATTTTGTTTACTGTATTATTTCCCACAAGAAAATGATGTAAAAATATCCTTAATATTGTATGAAATTACTTTTCTACAGTAGTTGGCTTTCCCTTTTTTTTAGCCTGTGAAAGTGAGGGAAGTGGATGGAAAATGGTTAATTAGTGACTTATTTCTTTGGGAAACAAAATTTTGACTGACTCCATGTCAGTGTGAATCAGAATAATCTAAACATGATAGATAAAAAGTAGAGGAAAATAATGAAGAAAAGTAATCAGAGGTTGAAAGATAGGAAAAGAGCAAATGATTGGTAAAAACAGCCTACAGCCAAGTATCCGTTTTCCACCTATTTTGCTCACAGAGGGGGCTGTGGCGAGAGGGGACAGAGAGATTCATAGTCATTTACTTACAGCACAGAAGGAGGCTATTCGGCCCATTATGTCCATGCCGGCTCTCCACGGAGCTATGCAATCAGTCCTACTCCCTGGCTCGATCCCTGTAGCCCTGGAAGTCTATTTCTCTAAGGTGGCCATATCCAGCTTCCTCTTGAAACCATTGATCGTCTCCACTTCCACCACCCTTGTAGGCAGCGGGTTCTAGGTCATTACCACCCGCTACGTAAAAAAGTGCTTCCTTGTATTCCACCTGCATCTTTTGCACAAAACGTTCAATCTGTGTCCCCTAGTCCTGGAGCTAGGGGTGAAGAGAGAACGAGAGACACACAGCGCAGGGAGAGGGGGAGAGAGGTCAAGGTGTCCCCTGACAGATGGACATCTATCCAGAATACTCTATCGCTACATCAAGTGTGTGGGCAGGGATTGACTGCTTATGCAAGCAAAAACAATGCCAGGTGTGTCACTAAATCAGTTTTCAGTGACGAGAAAGTAAGTCAATAGATTAATCTTCTCGTCTAAAGCTTCTTCACAAAAATGCACATTTTTTGTTTTTATCAGTAAGATAAATTTTTCATGCCTTGATCTTTCAAAATTTGCTCACAGGCCCCCCGGGCCGAGCAAAGATCATAATGTGGCCCTCCGCCCGAAAAGGTTGGACAACCCTGGTTTAGAGGGTACATGGCAGCATTTGTTGCTACACATACGTAACAGTATTCCACCAGTTGAATGAGTATTGTCAGATTATTTCTCAAATGTGATTTCTGTTTACATGGTGAGTAGGCAATACATCTTGGAGGCCAGTAAACAATCATAAAAGTGAGGCACTCTTAACATTGTTTAAGTCAGCATGGCATACAGTGGCATTTCAAATAAGCAACAAAAACTGATAGTCCGTGTTCAACAGAGAGGGAAATTTGTAACATTTCAAATCATATAAAGATTTCGTTCATTACCTATTGATTTTTAATATATATTAGTCATCAGTTTGGTTACTGTTGACTTTGTATATAGTGAGCTGATGGAAATATTTGAATAGTCTGAACTTAGATTCCCACAACCTGCGGATTTTTATTTATTGGGATGTGGGGAATTGAGGCAAGGCTGTGCCTGCTGCACTGAGAAGATGGACCTTTGCAGTGATCTTGCAATTGAGTGGCTCATGAGGACACATTAGAGGGCATCGAAAATGAACCACACATTGCTGAATTGGAGTCGCGTAGGCCAGAGTGAGTAGCATGGCAGGTCACCTTCCCGAAGAACATCAGTGAATAAATTGGGTTTTTATCACAACCAGAGTTTTAATGGTAGTTTTTCTTTGGTGCCAGTTCACAAATGACTCGATTTATTAATTTGATTTGATTTGAATTCACAATAGTCCAAAACTATCACCACTGCACTAACATACACAGTTATGGATTCTTTTATTTTCTGCGCCCATGATTACATTGAGGACATACAAGATCAGAGCCCAGCTAGTGAAGTGAAAACTTGTATTACCCACAGATCAACAAGTGACAAAAGGCTTGCAGTCAATGCAGGTGTTGATCACAAGTAAAATTTGATCATGGGAAAGAGATGATAATCAGTTGTAGTTGCTGACACACGCCTGGAGCTCTGATTCTGTTGTAACAGACAATCTCAGAATCCAAGAGGACTATTCTAAAATCTAGAGAATTTTTAGATTAGAGTCATACAGCACTGAAGCAGGCTCTTTGGCCCACCAGGTCTGTGCCGACCATCAACCACCCATTTATACTATCCCATATTCCCTACCACATTCCCACCTTCTCTCAATTCTCCTACCACCTACCTACACTAGGGGCAATTTACAATAGCCAATTTACCTATCAAACTGCAAGTCTTTGGCTGTGGGAGGAAACCGGAGCACCGGGCGGAGACCCACGCAGTCACAGGGAAAACTTGCAAACTCCGCACAGGTAGTACCCAGAGCCGAACCCGGGTCGCTAACCACTGCGCCGCCCCATTTTGGAAGATCAAAACCAATGCATCCACTATCCCTGCAGCCACCTCTTTTAAAACGCTAGGTGTTAGGGTCTGAAGTTCTGTTAATGGATGATAAATACCTGGTAGTTCAGGGTAATAGGGTGAACAGGTGTTGGGTGTTAACTGTATTCGTGTGTGTGTGTGTATATATATGTATGTGTGTGTATAGAGATATATAGATATATAAATAAATGTAAAAATGAGCCAGCCAGCACTGGCTGGAAGTGTTGTTTGGAGAGCAGAAGTAAGCTCTGTGACAAGCCATAAACAATCTCCGCCAAAGCATCCTAGTCTCGAGTGTCTTCACAAACAGGCTTGGATATTTCTCTAACACTAGGTCCAAGGATTTTGTTGGCTTTTAGTCCCATTAATTTCTCCTGTACTATTTCTTTACCAGTACTAATTTCTTTAAGTTCCTCAATCTCACTAGACCCTTGATTCCTAACTATTTCTGGAATTTTTTTTGTATCTCTGTCATGACAACAGAGTACTCGTTTAATGTTACTACCATTTCTTTGTTCCTCAATATAATTTCTCTGCCCCAGCCTCTAAGGGACCCACGTTTACTTTTGCTAATCTCTCTTCTCTCACACTTTGAAGCTTTTATAATCTGTTTTTATGTCTCGTTAGTTTACTGTCGATGTGTTTTCTCTTTAGCAATATTTTGGTCCTCCTTTGCTAAATCCTAAAATTGTCCCATTTCTCAGGCTTGCTACTCTTTTTGGCAACATTATAAACCTCTCCCACACCACTCTTTCAGTCACCGTTCTAATCTCTTGGTCCTTTTGCCAATTTGCGTGTGGCTTAGGTTACAATTCACAATTTATTGCATCTCATGTTGTGTTCCTCCTGTTCCAAGTTCTTCAACCACGAGGAGAAGTCCTTAACACTGGCATCGGATAGGAACAAAACATTTGGACCTCCCAGTTCATCTTGTGGAGGACAGTATCTGCCAAATATGTTGTTCCCTACCATTTTGACATTCTTTTTCACTCTGCCCACTTGAATGTCTTCCAGTACCATGATGCCATGGTCAGTTTGCTCATACACCTTGTAGACTTTGCCCTCATCCACATGAGCAGCACGAACCTTGTACCTGATGGAGAAGGGCAAAGGCTGAGGCTGCTTCAGTGCTAACTGGTGTTCTCTCCTGTCTTAGTCACACCCTCCTCTCCCTGACCACTAACCAGACCAATATCGGTACTTAACCTAAGGGGTGTGACTGCCTCCTGGATCAAAGTGTCCAGGTAGCTCTTACCCCTCCCTAATGCCCCGCAATGCCTGTGCCTCGGACTCCAGCTCAACAACCTGTGCTGAAGTTCTTTGAGATGCAGGCACACTGCATGGTGGTCCGGAGTTGCCAATGCTGTCCACAAACTCCCACATGCTGCAGCACACAGCACTTGCATTGTCATCTCTATCTAACCTTGTTTTATTTATTTAATTTTTATGTATTTGATCAATTTAGCTTTTTATTTGATCTAGTTTGTTACAGGTAGCTATAAATTAAATATTTACCTGTACCTTACCCCTGTCACCCATCCTTGTACTGTGACTTAATTTGGTATTTTTTCTGCCATGCTGCTTGCAAACAGCCCTTTTTTACTGCTCCACTCTCAGCCTTGTCCTTTTCTGTACTCAGTGCAGTGTCATAGATAATTTTATGTATCTCAAACTTTTTGAGCACTTTGGAAGTTATTCATGGCCTAACTGCTTCGCATTTTGAAGAATATGGGATTGATAATTTTGATCCATAAACTCAATTTCTAATCTAGGATTTTTTTTTTAAACCGGTAGCAATTGAAGGCAGTCAGACCAAGCCTATCTTACTGCAGTGTAGTATACGCTAAGTGATGACTGCTAACTCTGGTTGTAGTTACCTTAGTTACTTTCAGCTCTGAATTACAAGAACTTCCACCTTTTTTTCAGATGATAGTGCGGAGTTCAACTTGGTTAATAATGCATTAATATGTATATTCAAGATCGATGCCAAAGGTAACTGCCATTTACTTCCTAATCTATTTTGTCAAGAGTAGACATGTTTGGCTGCATTTTATTCTGGCAATGTGGATCCTGGCGGTGGGCTAGAAGGTGGGGAGAACCCAAGTCAGCCCTCCGGACCCCTGTGGCTATTTAACGGCAGGCAGCCAATTAACTGCCTGCCGTTAGGGGTACTGTCCCTTTAAGGGACAAGCTGCCGCCTCTAGAGCTACTGGCCAGTCGGAAGGTTGGCAGCTGTGTCGTACCGGCAGCGTTATCGGAAGCGGTGGCCGCTGCCAGTAGTGCCGTGCAGTACCGAAGAGGGAAAAAGTGAAGACTGGGAGACGTAAGGGGTCGGGGTCGCCGGGACCATTCAGGCAGGTCCCAGCGACGGGATTGGTGGCTGGGGGGTGCAGGGTGGTGACAATTACAGCCGGGGGTGCCTTGAATTGCCCCAAAAAGAGAGTCCCCCAAACCCCGCAACGGACCCTGGGGTGGGAAGGCTGTCCTTTGCCTTTCCCACCCTGGACAAAATGGCAGGGCGCCCCAGCAACATTGGGAACGGCACCGCCTGCCACTTTATTTACCCGCCGTCTCCATGCCCATCTCCAAGAGCAGAACAACATTCAGCCCCTTATTTTGATAAACTTAGCCTGATGTATATGTGAAAGAGGGACAGCTGTTTTGAAGCACACTTGGGCTGATAAATTATTTTTTTTAAATGAACTTCATTTTAATTTTGTATTATTCATTTGACGTACTAACTGCTGAACATGCAGTTAATTTTGAGATGGCGAACAAAATTGAAAAACATAGTGTGTGTACTTTTTCTAAAATAATGTTTAAAATTAGAGGAGTATACATATATTTTCTGTCATTTAGCTTGTGTTTGTCACAGTGAAATGTTGTACAATAGTAATTATTGTAAAGACTGTCAAATTATCTACCTGTGATAAGATGTAGAGTGGGAGATAAATGAGAAATATAGGACTTGAGGTGGGGGGGGGGGTAGGAAAAATTATAGAAAACTCTGGGAAATTGACATGACGGAGAGAAGGAAAAGCAAAACCCAACAAAAGTGAAAAAAATTGAAATGGCTCTAATGGATAATAACACTTGAGAAACTTAAAGCTGGGAAGGGTAGAGAAAGAGATACCTTTTTTTAAAAAAGGTCTTAATTATGCATAAACAAGTTGTGACTATTGGCATAAGTTGACTTTTAAGTGTAATGTCAGCATGTGTGTAAATTTGGGTCATTTTATACCTGATTATCAAAAGTTGTTACTACCCAATGGAACAGTATAGAAAGTTGAGTATGTTCTAAAATGCCAGATGCATGAGTGAGTTTTTGAATCACATGGTTATCATGAACCAACATTCTGCCTCTTACAAACCTTCATACTAGTATGTGCACACCAAATTTGAAATTAGTTTCTTTTTTAATTTTCCTCTTTACCAAAAGGAACCTTAGGTGGTCTTTTCACACAGATAATACAAGGGGAGGACATTGTGCGAGAGCGTGCCATAAAGTTCCTTTCCACAAAACTGAAGGCACTACCAGAGGAAGTGATGACCAAAGAAGTAGAAGAATACATCTTTGTGGAGTCGAAAAAGGTAAGTCAAGTAACATTTATGAATTTTTGGGAACATTCCAGCCTTTTTTTATATTTAAAAGATTGACTTAAGTGCTCTCTGTAATTTGTCTCTAATGTATGTAAAAGATTCCAAGGCACTATTCAAAGAAGATCCGAGTGTGACAGGGGATCCAGATTTCTGTGCTAACTAGATGGTTTTACGGTTCTGGTTGAAGTGAAGCTATTTGGCTAATACAGTTTACAACAGAACAGACTCCAAAAAATAGTGTATTGAAACCTGTAGTAATATGCCCTTTCTGCATTTTTCAATGCTGTTCAATAAAGTTATTAACCTAAATTGTTGTGAGCTGGATTATCTGGTATTAGAAATCACAGGGCTCTGTCTTTAGAGTCTCAACACTTTGAAGTTGGTCACTTGAGTGCTCCGATAGTTATTTACTGTGAAAGCACAGTGTAAATAGAATTATATGGATACAGGCACAGGTATTGATGTGAAGGGAGGAGATGGCATAGGGCATTTATGAGAACTGAATATAAAACAATATTATGGAATGGATTTGATTTACAACCTGGAACCACTGGTTTCAGAGCTAGTCAGCATTTGTTTGGGGCTTTTTAGTTTTGTGGGGATGGCTTTTTTTGTACTGCTGCCAAAGTTTTTTTTTAAATTCATTCATAGGATGTTGGTGCGCTGACAAGGCCAGCATTTATCGTCCGTCCCTAGTTGTCCTTGAGAAGGTGGTGACGAGTCACTTTCTTGAGCCGCTGTAGTCCATATGGATGTAGATACACCCACAGCACTGTTAGTTACGGAGTTCCAGGATTTTGACCCAGCGTCAATGAAAGAACAGTGATATATTTCCAAGTCAGGGTGCTATGTGACTTGAAGGGGAACTTGCAGGTGCTGATCCCATGCTCCTGCTGCCCTTGTTTTTCAAGGAGGTAGAGGTCGCTGGTTTGAAAGGTTGCTGTCGAAGGAATTTGGCAGGATATTTTAGATCTTTTTTATTCTTTCATGGAGTGTGGGCATCGCTGTCGAGGCTAGCATTTGTTGCCCATCCCTAATTAGCCTTGAAAATTGAGTGGCTTGCTAGGCCGTTTCCGAGGGCAATTAAGAGTCAACCACATTGCTGTGGGTCTGAAGTCGCATGTAGTCTAGATCAGATAAGGACTGCAGATTTCCTTCCCTCAAGGGCATTAGCGAACCAGATGAGTTTTTCTGACAATCGGTGCTAGTTTCATGGTACCATTCCTTGGACTAGCTTTAAATTCCACCAGCTGCCATGGTGGGATTTGAACCCATGTCTCCAGGGCATATGCTTGGGCCTCTGGATTACTAGTCCAGTGACATTACCACTATGCCACCATCTACCCTAGATGGTTCGCACTGTGGCCACTGTGTGCCAATAATGGAGAGAGTGAATGTTTTGAGGTTGATGGGGTGCCAATAAAGTGGACTGCTTTGTCCTGGATGACGTCGAGCTTCTTGAGTGTTGAAGCTGCACTCATCCAGTTAAGTGGCAAGTATTCTATTAGAGTCCTGACTTGTGCCTTGTAGTTGGTGGAAAGGTTTTGGGGAGTTAGGAGGTGAGTTACTCGCTGCAAAATACCCAGCCTGTGACCTTTTGTAACCATGGTATTTGGGTTTCTGGTCAATGGTGACCCTCAGTATGTTGACCATGGGGGATTCAATGCTGGTAATGTCATTTTGTGCATTCGGTCCAGCTGTCTCTTACTATTCCCATCTGAGGGAAAGCTGTCTTTGGGGGAAAAAGCTGTCTAAAAATTAGCTATTGTAATGGTTGAGTCAGAATTGCAGTAAGATATGGTCACAAAGGCTGGGAAATTCCTTGGAACTGGTCCCATTTTGCTACCTAAGTGTAGCTGAAAGCCTGTTTATGTATGTAATCAGGGTTTCTGCTGCACTTCTGGCAAAGGTATGTCAGCGAAGCAGGAACTGCTCTGAGAATTTCCTGGTCCTGATTTCTTGTGAAAGTACAAAGGCAAAATATTGTGGATGCTGGAATTCTTTTTTTTTAAACTGAAAATTGTGGCTGGATTTTACTCAGGAGGTCAGGCAACCTCTGTGGAGAGAGAAACAGTTAACGTTTCGGATTGATGACCTTTCCTTAGAACTCGTTCTAGTTATGAAATTTCTCTCAAATATACTGTAAACTTCCCCACTGTCAACTGAACTGCTGCCAGCTTGACACTTAGTAAAAGACATGAGATGACCCTAAAGAGTGATATTCCACTGCTTTAGTTCAACTTGAGATACAGTATAATCCCAACTGGTGTGATGTGCAGCATATTAAGTTACCAATATTTTGACAAAGCAAACATGGCATTTTATTTTCTAACATTAGAAATGCCACCAGCAGTTGCCAGTGAGAATAGATCGGCACTTGCACTTAATTACTCATCTGCAGAACTGTACTTTGAGAAGGATTGCAGAATTTTGTTTTTTGATAGCAAGCAAAAATTTGTTAGCAAAAGTGGAAAAAGATAATTTGTCCCATCAAGCCCATTTCCTGATGTGCACCATTTACACTTGCAGCCCCATGACATTCACTTAGCTCCAACCAGAAGTGCCCAAGTAGTTGAGCACTAAAAGTTTTCCATATTGACCATATAGGACTGAATTTTGTTCTGCCCTTGGAAGTGGGCACGGAGGCAGGGTGGGGGGCAGGTGCAAAAAAATGGCAGAGGGCACCATTTCTGACGTTGCCCAGGCCCCCTGTCATTTTGTCTGCGGAGGGGAGGGGAAGGCCTAGGACAGCCTATTTGCCCCAGGTCAATTGAGGCGGCCCTCAATTCGTCAATTAATGACCACTTAAGGGCCTATTTTCACCTGTACCGCAATGTCATTAAAGGCGGAACTGCCCACCGATGTGTAGATAAGCTGGCGGCCTCCTAACTGGGTGGGGGGGTTCCCTCTTTTGGGGGCAATCTAGAGCCCCCAGAAGCGCCTGCCCCTCCTTCCCAGCAATGATCACCATTCCCCCAGGAACATCCCCATTTCCCCATCCTCACCTAACCCCCCCCCCCCCCCCACCTTCCCCTGTCTTGCAGCCCATTGGCTGAATAAAATCCAGCCCATAATGTTTACAACTAGCTGTAAATTAGTGTTTAAAACACAAAATTCAAAAACAATCTAGCCAAAGTATGCTTGTTAATTCACTTTCTGGAAATAACCCAGATAAATTTATTCAGGTTGTTACTTGTTTTATTTTGGACTGTACAGAACTCAGGACTACATCAAATCTAGGAAATCAAAATTTTAAATATCCAATGATGAGCAAGTTTGCACCTGTCTCCCTGCCTCCTCTTCCAAAGTTTTTAGTACAGGAATATCATTTATAGGGAGCAAAATTTATTCGATATATATGTGCATTCATTTGTTTTTAGGTACTGGATGATGTAACAGGAGAGGAGTTTGTTTTATTCATGAAGATTCTGTCTAGCCTGAAGAACCTTCAGACAGTAAGTGGTCGACAACAGCTGGTCGAGTTGGTGGCTGAACAGGCAGATTTGGAGCAGGTGTTTAATCCTGCGGATCCAGATTCCGTGGACAGACTACTACAGTGCACAAGACAGGCAGTTCCACTTTTCTCGGTAAGGCTGAACTTAATTTCAATATATTTCAGAGTTGCTAACCCAGATTAATTTCTGGCTTGCCCTCTGCAGTATAACTATTTTCTTGGCCAGACACTTGGAAGAACCCTGAGTTTTTGCAGAGGGATTTCCAGTAATATCTGCAATAAAATAAGATGTCTCGGAATCTGTTGTTTCAAATAGCCATTTGTGCTGTTTGAAGGTGGGCATATCCTTTTAGTTCTAGTTACCTGTGAACCTTAGCCAGAGTCTTAAAAAAAAAATGGATGTAGCATCCAAAAAAATTATTTTCTATCCACTAAATCTATTTTGTTTTTGAGAAGTGGGCTTACCGTAGCTAATGTAGATTTTAATAGTCTCATAGTAATTTGATTTATAATGGCTCATGTGACCTAACTCTTCAGTTATAGTTTGTGTGCATCGGGACTTTTAATATGTTGATTTGAGTATTTCATATGCTCTTGAGTTCAATTTCAGTGATAGCAAGAATGATTATGAAATGTCAGATTTACTTTAGGGCTGTACTTAGGACTTGTTATGAAATGATAGAGGTTTGTGTGGGGAGCCCAGGTGGT
Source organism: Heterodontus francisci (assembly GCF_036365525.1). Classification (NCBI taxonomy): domain Eukaryota; kingdom Metazoa; phylum Chordata; class Chondrichthyes; order Heterodontiformes; family Heterodontidae; genus Heterodontus; species Heterodontus francisci. The sequence goes on from NC_090384.1 coordinate 78,667,211, forward strand.
CAAAAGGAGCGTTGAAAAGGATGTGGATGAGGGTTTCAGCTGTAGTACGAATGAGATATTGTTATGGAGGTGGTGATGGACTTGGTGTGGGTTTTTAATTTTTTCCATGGGATGTGAGCATCGCTGGCAAGGCCAGCATTTGTTGAGGCTCGGGTTAGCAGGACAGCAACATTGTGCAATGTTACGTTTAGCCTGAGCAGTAGCCAAATAAGGGGAATAGATTTCAGACTAGAGTGTCAAACTTCTCTCAAACTGAACAGAAGAAAATTTGGTGTTGAGTAGTTGGAGAAAGTTCTAGCTTATCAGTAATTTATGATGACAAATTGTAAGACAGTGACAGTTACAAAGTTAAGGAAGGTGGTAGAGAGGTAAAGCTGAGTATTGTCTATGTGTATATTATCCAGTGTTTGAATTGCAGATGTTTTGCCAAGAGTGTTGAGAGCAGAGTTTGACTGTAATGCAGGCGACAAGAATAGTGGAACTGTCATTCTGAAAACAATAGCACAGTCGTACATTTGTTTAAGTTTTCAAGATATTTTAAGACTGACAGATTTTCTAGCTTTAGAAAGCACCTTGCAACCAAGTTAAAATGCATCATGTGACAGGTGTTGCAGTATTAAAAGCCTTTTCCTTAACCCTGCAAGCATGTGCTACTGCTTAATTGGTTGGTAATTTATAAATTTAGAAAATGTGTTCAAAATAATGTCTTGGATCATACATTAACTGATAAAAACTAGAATCATGAAAAAGTACTAAATTAGCAAAAAGAAGTGATATTTTGCCTGTGCTTTGTGCATTCAATTTTCTTTGTGCTTATCTTTCAGAAAAATGTGCATTCAACTAGGTTTGTCACATACTTTTGTGAGCAAGTATTGCCAAACCTAAGCTCCCTTACTAGTCCAGTGGAAGGACTTGACATTCAGTTGGAGGTAAAGGGTGGACCAGCTTGATTTACTGTTTTTGCAAAATAAGTAACTTTGATAGCTTGACTTGTTTCATCAAAATGCAAGTTTTGCTTGTCAAATTTGTTGTATGTATTGAGGATAAAGCTATTTTAAATTGTCGATATGTCAACTGAGGCAAGAGACATGGGAAATCGCTTGTAAACAATTGACTGCATTATTAATGTAAAATCCGTTGTGAAATATTTGTTTTTAAAATCTGCATGATCTGCCAACTGTATCATTCTTTTCCATCATGATGCATAATTAATGGTCCTTTGATTACACACTTGATTCCAAACTGGCCCTATAAACAATGGCTGCCTTAATTGGACATGGCCACTGAGCTAAAAATGCAACTTTTTAATAAAGTAATATTTGGAAATTTCAGTGAGTTTCGCAATGCAGTGGTACGATGTCAAGAGTTTTTAGGATTCTGGTTCTTGTGAGCAATGTCTTCCTTACTATAAACTCCGATTTGAGAACTACTGGGGGTGGGCATGTATACTTTATCACTGCTTTGAAGTGCATCCAGCTGTAGGAAGATCTTTGGTTATTGTTCGTCAAAATGTTGACCTGAATTCACAAATTAATTTCAAAGCTAGGGCCACTACAGAATTCATTGTAGATTTGTATTTAAAGCTATGTTTGTTTAACTGTATATTAGTGTTGTGTGTTGAAATGTTTTTGTATAGTGCTTGAGTGAAAGTTGTGCTATTTAATTTTGCAGGTTTTAAAGTTGCTGGGAGAAATGACACCTTTCTGTGGTGATATGGAAAAGTTAGAAAGTAACTTGAAACAGTTGTTTGAAAAATTGCTGGTAAGCATGAAACTTTCTCTGGGATTTTTTTTTCTATTCAATATATATTTTAGAAGAATATATGTTTATTTGAATTTCTCCTTGTATTGTGCAAAGCACATTTATGTTCCTTTTCATAATTTTTATTTTGTAATGTTTTAAATAGTTCTAACATCACTTTTTTTATTCAGAACTAAGTTATTTTACAATGCAGTGAGAGAAACCTCACCAAATGTGACTTTTGCTGATTTCTTTCAAAGCAGATGACTTTGTCAAACACTTCCTGAAATATTTATCTGATTTGAATTGTTGGTTTCACTGGCATGGGTCAGATGTGCTGTGTTGCACATGTGTACTGAAATGTTTGTACAGCCATCTTATAAATGCTCACCACCAAAACCTTGAAAAGGTCTTGTAAATAATCTAGAATTTCTGAAAACCTAGGAATATATGCCATTGCCCCCAGAAGAAGCAGAAAATGGTGAAAATGCAGGCAATGAGGAGCCCAAACTACAGTTTAGTTATGTTGAATGTTTATTATTTGGCTTTCATCAACTTGGAAAGAAGCTTCCTGATTTCCTTACAGCAAAACTCAATGCAGATCGACTAAAGGACTTCAAAATCAGGTGAGATGAATGTTATTTGATGACTTCTTATACTAAAAGCTGTTTCTCTTCTAATCTGTAATAGTAAACAGACTTGATTTGTATTCCTTTGTTTTAGTGTCTAGTCATTTCAAAACGTTTGATTTGATTAGAATTAGTTGCTTTTCTTAAGTTCTAATGAGGAAGATAGTTCAAGCTCTAACTGCATGTGTATATGTGGAGAGCCTGGAGAAGCTGGGGTTGCTCTCCTTAGAGTAGACCAGAGTAAGAGATTTGACAGGTATTCAAAATCATAAAGGCTTTGATAGAGTAAATAAAGATCAACTTTTTCCACTGACAGAAGAATCAGTAGCCACAGGACACAGATTTAAGTTAATTGCTAAAGAACTATAAATAACATGAGGAAATATTTTGCCACACATAAAGTTGTTGATGATCTGAAATATACTGCCTAACAGGGTGGTAGAAGCAGTTTCAGTTGTAACTCGAAAGGAAATTGGATGAATACTTGAAGGGAAAACTTGCAGGGTTATGGTGAAAGGGCAGGTGAGTGAGTCAAGTCATAGCGCTACCAAAGAGTCAGCATAGGCACGATGAGCTGTATGGCCTCCTGTGCCGTATTGTTCTGATTCTATATGTATGCATGCATGTCACTCATAGGATTATCTGTTTCAGCTTGGGTTTGTGGCACCCTATCTGAAGTCTCTTCGGGCCTGTTCTCTCCGTTCGTAGCACCATTGGTGTTCAACTGCCTCGGTCCTGTTCTTTGGAATTCCCTTTCTACACCTCTACTTTTTAAAGAAAAACTTCAAGAGCCATCATTTTGATCAAGCTTTCAGCCACCTCCTTGTTTCTCCTTTCTAGTTTGGCTTTCATTTTTCTTGCATCTGTTTGTGAAGTTGAGTTGATTCCTATATTAAAGGCACTAATAAATGCAAATAGTTTTTCACAGTTGACAGATTATCATTCTATTTCTGGTCAAAACAATGTGGGATAGAAGTTGTACCGTTTCCATTTTTTTCGCAAACTGACGATATAATGCAATCCTATACCAGCTGTCCTTGCAACTTTTCGGAAATTTCCAGTTTATTGTAAATTAAAACATTTTTGGATTGTGGTAGTTCAGTGCCCTGCTCTCTCAAACCCAGTTTATTACCAAAATTTATTTTGCTTGCATCCCATTCAGCAAGATAATTATAGCTAATTACATAGAATATATAGCATAGGATCAAGTCATTTGGTCCAACCAGTCTGTGTCGGCGGTTTTGCTCCACTCGAGCTTCCTGCTATCTTTCCTTACCTAACTATCAGCATATAACTCTCTGTTCCCTTCTCCTGCAAATGCTTATCTAGCCTTTCCTTGAATGTATCTATACTATTTCCCTCAATTTCTCCCTGTGGTAGTGATTTCCACATTCACACCACCCTCCTGATTTTTTTTTTTTGTGATTATCTTATATTGATGGCCTCTTCCCCACAAGTGAAAACACTCTCTTTGGGCTGTATTTTAAGAGTTGGCTGCCGAAATAGGCGGCAGACGTAAAAAATTGCGGCCCACCCGCACGGGCACTGTGTCATGGAGTCGCCGCAATTGCAAACGCAGTGATGGGTGCCGTCAGATGGACAATGGCACGGTCATATGCTGCCACTAATAGTGGTGACACAGATGTCTCAGATGCAGGAGACTGCCTGGATGCTTCACAGTGATGTATGAGATGGGGAGCATTTGACCTCCTTATGGATAGTGGAAGTGCTCAACAATAAGGTGTTGACCGGCATCCCTTGGTCTTTGCTCGCCATATCTGCAATGCCTCCATTATCTCAGTCCTCCCATGTGCATATGTTGCTGCACCTCCTCTGTTTCCATCGTGCAAGCATGTCTTCTGCTCATGTCTCTACTTTTTCTGCATGGCCTCCCCCCCCCCCCCCCCTCTGTATTGCCAAGTAGTGAGTAGCACATCACAGCGATGATGCTTACTACCCTTTCTGGTGAGTAGTGTAGGGCCCCACCTGACGTGTAGGCAGCGGAATCACTTCTTGAGCTTGCCAATGGCCTGCTCGATGGTAGCTCGTGACAAGCCCTGGCAGGCGCTGTATGTCTCCTGCATCGCTGCGTTGTTTCTCACTGGCGTCAGGCGCCATGTCTGCAAGGGGTTGCCCTTCTCCCCAAGACGCCACCCCTGGATCTGAGACTGCAGTGAAGAGCCGTGGCGCAACATGAATGAGTCATGGCAGCTGCCTCTAAAGCAGTCTCACATTTGCAGGAAGCGTTTACTCTGGTTACATACTAGCTGCATGGTAAGTGTGTATACACCCTGTCTATTCAGGAATGAGGCTGATTATCCGATTGGAACCTTGATAACCACATCCGTTCAGTCAGTGAACCCATGCACCTGTGGGACTCCCTCGATGGCCCTTTGCGACTGACCCTCAGGGTGTGTGCCGAAGCGCACACATCCAGCAACCCTCCTGTACAAGGCATCGCTGACTTCCCTGATGTGCACAGGCGACTGAAACGCCACACAGTTAGCTGGTGGGTTCCTGGAATGATGCTGAGGCACAGAAGGTAAGAGCCGCAGTTACTTTGAGGGCAACATGCAGAGGGTTTCCATCCAACCCCATTGCAGCTCATCATTCAGCGGGGCACAGAGAGGCGCTCACGCCTCTCTGGACATTTGCAGCCACCTCTAACACTGGCGATCCGACATGTGCAGGCATGTCATGCGGGGCCTGTAGAGTCGCTGTCTTCTGACTTTGAAAGCGCCTTGGTGGCTGCTGTTCACTTTCATGAGGTTCCACGTGGGCTGTGCCTCCGGCAGATATGTCTCCTCACGGCACTTGCGTCAAGAGATACAGGATGGACCAGCCCCATCTGAACGCTGCAGGTGAACTCTCTGCATTCACTAGATCAATGGCATCTATCAGGGCACACAGTGATGTTCACTGTTGCTTCAGCTGCTTTCCAGCATCACCTATATGGTATGACATGACATCGCCCATACTAGCTTGGAATGTCAGCGGGACAGCATGAACACGCATGTTACTGAAGTTGCGAGGATGCAACCATCAGCCTCATGACTGACCCAAGATCATTATTAGCCCATACTCCACACTGGAGGGGTCATGTAGTGCTATTGCTCCCCCCTCCCTCAAACAGTGTTGGCAGGGTCAACTCCTTTCACCACCACACCAAACGCTCACTTGCGCACAATCAACACCTTTATAGTAGAAGGGCACAGGATCCCTCCCTCCCCTCATGCAGAGTAAGGTCCCATCCATTGGAGACCCCCACCCACCTCCATTCGCCTGTTTCGAGGCTGCCTGCTTTTTACAAATGTGGATGTGATGGCATGTGAGTACCGCACATCTGAATGAAGATTGGAACCTGCTTCCTGCATCGCTGCGGCCTGCATACTAAGTACCAATTAGCATATAATAATGCAGGTCCTGTCGCCGAATGATGGGGCGGCTGCAATGCGGCCTCTCCATGGACAAGATGACAAATAAACTTGCAGAATGGGCGTATGAATTTCAACATAGATCACGCTAATCTATGTTGAAATTCATACGCCCATTCTGCAAGTTTATTTGTCATCTTGTAATTTGTTGCAATCCTCCTCAATGTTGACTAAAACACAAAGGGGTGGGTTTGAATTTTGGTCTGAGCTGAAAGAACAGTCCAGAATATATTGTGTTACCCAGTCCCCTCTAAGTTTAATTGTGTAATTTTATGTTTAGATTGCAGTATTTTGCAAGAGGTTTACAAGTTTACATCAGACAGCTACGTCTTGCTCTGCAAGGAAAAACAGGTGAAGCTTTGAAAACAGAAGAGGTATGTATCCCAGCATATTGGTGGTCTTTCAGACTTAAATAATGAGGCAGCTGGGAACAAGTTACATAATTTAACACTGTATAGTTACTGAAAGTGCCTCTTGGGGGCAGAATTGTGACATTTTTATCCGTGTTTTGGGATATATATCCAAATGAGACTTTCATATTTTATACATAGTGCTGTTTCTTTTCCACAGAACAAAATTAAAGTTGTTGCATTGAAGATAACTAATAACATTAATGTTCTCATCAAGGTAATCATTTTTAACTATTGATTGTGACTTCTGCACAAGGGGCAATTGTTTGTTATTTTGGGATTTTGTGCAGCCAAAAATGTATGCCATCATGGTTACCTACAAAGTTTGGTCCTATTTAAAATGCTGTCATATCATGCAATTCCCACAAATGACCCCTGTTTATAAAAAAAAATGTGACTGACAGAAGCTACAGCGTTGTACTATAATGTGCAAATATCTGTCTAGTATAGATGGAAAATTTTAAATGCTGTTACTTAATACTTGGAAACATATATACTTTTGTATAGTTAGCCAAATATCTGGATGACAGAGACTCAGGTGGAGAAAGCTGGGCTGAAAGCATTGTATAACCTACACATTTTTTTTTGTTAGGATCTGTTCCACAATCCTCCCTCTTATAAAAGCACAGTCACCCTTTCTTGGAAGCCTGTACAGAAGGTTGAAGGAGGGTAAGTTTATCCCTGTATCTTCTAATATTGTATACTATCAGTTCTCACTGATAAGCTAATCCTAAGAAACTGCAGTGATAACTCAGGATTTGAAAAAATCTTTCATATCACTGCTGAGGTCCTGAGCCCTAAAACTTGAATGGTCATTGATTATTACCATTAACATTCTGTTGCATGCCTTTGAGAACCTGAAGGGAAAGAAAGCAACTAGTACAAGTCAGCCCAAACTTTCCTTTCATTCCCTTTCAAAGCTTGGTATACTCATTTCCTGAGTTAGATATTTTTACGGAAGTGATCATGACCAAAGAGGCTGACTTTTTTTTTAATGTTCTTAAAATTATCAACAGTTGTGCTCTTGTAACTTTGTTCAAGGTCCACATGTAGAATTCATATACCAAACCACTTCCATTCCATATCAATCTACTAAAGAAAGAGATTTGCATTTATAAAGCGCCTTCTAGTATTTCTCAGACTTCACATACAATGAATTAGTTTTCAAGATGGTGTGTGTTAACATAAACCCAGCAGCCATTATAAGCATAACTAGATTTCTGAAAACATTAATATCCAGCTAGTCTATTTTGGTGGTGTTAATTGAGAAATTTTGAATAGAACACTGGAGAACTTGCCAATTTCCCTTTTGAATAGTACTATTGGTTCTTTCATGTTCACCTGATGTTTCGCTCAAAGAATGGCACTTTCAACAATGCAGCCCTCGTTTACTATGTATCGGAGGGTTGATTTTAGATTTCGAAATGTGACTTGAACCAAAAACCTTTGACCTAAAGGCAAAAGTACTATTAACTGAGCCAAGCTGGCAATTATAACAGAAAATGCTGGAAGTACTCCAGGCTAGGAAGCACCTGTGAAGCGAACAGACAAGTTGATCCATCAGACATGGTCGCCTCATAAGGGTCCACATCTGAAGCGTTGTCATGTCTATTCTTCCTGCAGATATTGTTTGGCCTGAGATGTTTCCAACTTTTTCGGATTTCCAACTTTTTTTTGTTTATACTGACCATATAGCCCTGAAGTGTACCTGCAGTGTTTCCAATTACTTGTTTTCACTGTCCTGTGTGGCTTTCTTAGCTAACTTGCTTAACTTTTTTATTTTTTTTAAAAAAAGAATTGAATATTTATCTGAATAAAACTGTTATGTAAGGACTTTTCTGATAATTTGGGGTACCAAGATTGCAAATTAGATGGGTGCTTTAATTTCATGATCTTAGAATATCATGACTTAGCAAAATTGGCATAAAGAACATAAATAGGAGCAAGGGTAGGCCATTCGGCCCCTCAAGCTTGTCCCGCCGTTCAGTAAGATCATGGCTGATCAGCTGCAGACCTCGACTTCTCTTGCGTGCCAGCTCCTCATAGGCCTCGACACTCTGATATTTCAAAAATCTATCTACCTCCTCTTTAAATACTTTCAGTGATCTAGCCTCCACAACTCCCTGGGGTAGAGAATTCCAGACATTCACTACCCTCTGAGAGAAGAAATTCCTTTGCATCTCAATTTTAAATGAGTGTCCCCTTATTCTGTAACTGTGTCCCTTGGTTTGAGATTCCCCCACTAGTATAAGAACATAAGAAATGTTCTTTTTGTTCTTGCTTAAATTATGGCACATACTGTTGAAGGGAATGTGGCGGTCTGAATAAGAACCTGGCTAAAGAACAGGCGAGATATAAACCATGATTTCTCAGTGTTGGAGCCTTGGGTTTTTTACATGGTCTGTACTCTGGTCTAGACAACAAAATATCAAACTTTGCAAATGGCACATACTGGAAGTAAAATTAATCTAAGGGCATTGAGTGACTTTACGACAACATAGAAAAGTTGGTAGATTGAGAAAATGTCAGGAGAGATATGAGGCAATACATTTTGGGAGGGAATAGGGAGAGGAAATAGACCAAATAAAACTTCAAAAAGTAGGAAGAGCAAATGATTTGAGAAGTCAGATACACATCTTTTAAAGTGAGAGAACAAGTTAATGCTGTTTTTCTTTATAAAAAAGCATATATCGGATCCTAGGTTTTATAAAAGAGACATAGACTATAAATGGAAAGTAGTAATGATAAATCGATGGTTAGGGAGTTTTGGGCACCCTACTGGAAAGGATTTCAAGGCCATAGAGAGAGTACGGAAGAGATTTACTAAGCTAAAAGTGGGGATGAGAGACTTGTTAATGAGGGGAAAGTAGAGAACCTGAGGCTTTTTCTCTGGAACAGAGAAGGATAAGAGCAGGTAATAGAAGAACAAAGGAAGATGTTAAACCTGTGTAGGAAATTTCAGAGGGTATAGGGAAAGGGTATTGTAAGCGGACTAAATGGAGAAAACCAACCCAGATGCAATGAGCCAAATGCTGCACTGATTCTTGTTATGAATGTGCTTCCATTTTTAAAAATATTTTTTGAGGACTGTGTGGGACCTTTACCAGAGGCCAATTCCCTTGAAAACAATTTCTACTAAGGTAGTGGTAGAGAAGATGACCCAGTCCTTCACTCGATATGGATTACCGATTTGAGTTTCACTTGGATCAAGGTTCCAATTTTATCTCTAAAATTTTTCAGGAAGTTATGAGTAATCTGTGTATAATACAGTTGAAGTCCTCAGCATACCACCCACAGACACAAGGGACTTTAAAATAGTACCATCAGACCCTCAAAACGATGATCAGGCATATTGTCATAAATATCCCCATGATTGGGACAAAGGGATGGAATTTCTTTTGTTTGTCACCAGGGATTCACTTTAATGAGTCTACTGGTTTTAGTCCTTTTGAATTGGTTTGTGGACATGTGGTAAGAACATACAAATTAGGAGCAGAAGCAGGCCATTCAGCCCCTCGAGCCTGATTCGCCATTCAATAACATCATGGCTGATCTGTTTGTGTTTCGAATTCCATATTCCCATCTATTCCCAATAACCCTTGGTTCCCTTGCCTAACCAGAATCTATCTCCGCCTTAATATTCAATGACCCCGTCTTCTCCACCTACTGAGGCAGAGAGTTCCAAAGTCGCACAACCCTCAGAGAAAAAATTTCTCTTCATCTCTGTCCTAAAAGGGCGACGCCTAATTTTAAAACAGTGCCGGCGGGGGAGCTGGTTGGAGTCATACCTAGCACAAAGGAAGGTGGTTGTGGTTGTTGGAGGTCAATCATCTGAGCTCCAGGACATCACGGCAGGAGTTCCTCAGGGTAGTGTCCTAGGCCCAACCATCTTCAGCTGCTTCATCAATGACCTTCCTTCAGTCATAAGGTCAGAAGTGGGGATGTTCGCTGATGATTGCACAATGTTCAGCACCATTTGCAACGCCTCAGATACTGAAGCAGTCCGTGTAGAAATGCAGCAAGACCTGGAAAATATCCAGGCTTGGACTGATAAGTGGCAAGTAACATTCATGCTGCCCAGGTGCCAGGCAATGACTATCTCCAACAAGCAAGGATCTAACCATCTCCTCTTGACATTCAATAGCATTACGATCACTAAATCCCCCGCTATCAACATCCTAGGGGTTACCATTGACCAGATACTGAACTGGAGTAGCCATATAAATACCGTGGCTACAAGAGCAAGTCAGAGGCTAGGAATCCTGTGGTGAGTAACACACCTCCTGACTCCCCAAAGCCTGTCCACCATCTGGAAGGCACAAGTCAGGAGTGTGATGGAATACTCTCCACTTGCCTGGATGAGCGCAGCTCCAACAACAATCAATAAGTTCGATACCATCCAGGACAAAGCAGCCTGCTTGATTGGCACCCCATCTACAAACATTCACTCCATCCTCCACCGACGCACAGTGGCAGCAGTGTGTACCATCTACAAGATGCACTGCAGCAACACACCAAGGCTCCTTAAACAGCACCTTCTAAACCTGTGACTTCTACCAACTGGAAGGACAAAGGCAGCAAATGCATGGGAACACCACCACCTGCAAATTCCCTCCAAGTCACAAACCATCCTGACTTGGAACTATATCGCCATTACTTCACTGTCGCTGGGTCAAAATCCTGGAACTCCCTTCCTAATAGCACTGTGGGTGTGTCTACCTCACATGAACTGCAGCGGTTCAAGAAAGCAGCTCACTGCCACCTTCTCGAGGGCAATTAAGGTTGGGCAATAAATGCTGTCCTAGCCAGCGATGCCCACATCCCATGAAAAAATTTTTTAAAAATTGGTTAAACATGATTTCCTGTTCACAAAATCATTCTATTACCGATTACCTTGAGTTTTTCCAAGTGTCCAGCTACAACCTCCTCAATCGATTCTAACACCTCCCCATGACCGACGTCAAGCTAACTGGCCTATAGTTACCTGTTTTCTGCCTCCCCCCACTTCTTGAATAGAAGGGTTATATTTGCTACTTTCCAGTCTGATGGAACCTTGCCAGAATCTGGCAAATTTTGAAAAATTAGCACCAACACATCTACCTCATTAGCCACCTCTTTTAAAGCCCTAGGATGAAGTCCATCAGGACCCAGGGACTTGTCAGCCAGCAGTTTGGTCAGTATCGCTTCCCTGGTGATTGTAATTTCACCAAGTTCCTCTCTTCCACCTCCTAATTTACAGCTATTGCCGGAATGGTTTTTTGTATCCTCTATAGTGAAGATAGAAGCACAGTATTTGTTCATTGCAAGTGCCATTTCCTCATCATCTATTATTAGCTCCCCATTCTCACTCTCTGGAAAACCAACACTCACTTAACTTACTCTTTTCCTTTCTAAATACCTGTAAAAGCTCTTGCTATCCGTTTTTATATTTCTAGCTAGCTTCCTCTCATACTCTTAATTTCTTTCTCCTGATTAACCTTTTAGTCATTTTCTGCCATTCTTTATATTCATATTTATATTTAATGAAGGATGTGATTGCATTGGTGGTTCACGGGAAGTTGACCAGATTGATAACTGGAATGCGTGGATTGTCTTATGAGGAAAGGTTGGACAGACTGGGCTTGTTTTCACTGGAGTTTAGAAGCGTGAGGGGAGACTTGATTGAAGTTTCTAAGATCCTGAACGGTCTTGACAAGGTGGATGTGGATAGGATGTTTCCTTTTGTGAGTGAGTCCAGAAATAAGGGGCACTGCTTTAAAATTAGAGGTCACCCTTTTAGGACAGAGACGAGAAATCTTTTGAGGGTTGTGCGACTTTGGAGCTCTGCCTCAGAAGGTGGAGGCGGGGTCATTGAATAATTTTAAGCCGGGGGTAGATGGATTCTTGTTGGGCAAGGGAGTCAAAGGTTATCAGGGATGGATGGGAGTGTGGCATTTGAGGCACAAACAGATCACCATGATCTTATTGAATGATGGAGCAGGCTAGAGGGGCTGAATGGCCTACTTCTCCTAATTCGTGTCTTGGTATTCTGACCAATCATCTGAACTGCCACTCATCTTTGCGCAATTTTAGGCCTTTTCCTTAAGTTTGATGCTTTCCTTAGCTTCTTGAGTTAACCACGGATGGTGGGTCCTCCCCTTAGAATTTACTTTTGTAGTAAGAATATACTTTGAGTATTCTGAAATATCATCCTAAATGTCTGCCACTGCTTCTCTATTGATCTCTCTCCAAGCCTAGTAACCCAGTTCACTTCAGCTAGCTCAGCTTTCATGCCCACATAGCTGCCCTTTTTTAAATGTAAAATACTAGTCTTAGACCCACTCTTCTCTCTTTCAAACTGGATGTAAAATTCAATCATATTATGGTCGCTGCTACCTAGAGGTGCCTGTACTCTGAGGTCATTAATTAATCCTGTCACATTACACAATACCAAGTCGCATGTAACCAGCTCACTGGTTGGTTCCAGAACATGCTGCTCTAAGAAACTATCTCGAAAGCATTCTATGAACTCATTCAAGCTACTATTGCCAGTCTGATTTTTCCCAGTTTATGTGTAGATTAAAATCACCCATGATTGTTGCCGTCCCTTTATCACAAGCACCCAATATTTCTCGTATACTTTGTCCTACATTGTGATTACTGTTCGGGGGCCTGTAGATGACTCCCGCTAGTGACTTCTTTCCCCTACTCTTCCTCATCCCCGCCCAAACCGATTTCCAAATCCTGATCTCCCGAACCAAGGTCATCTCTAACTATTGCACCAGTGCTATCCTTGATTAATAGTGCTACCCCTCCACATTTACCTAGCTTCCTATTCTTCTTGAATGCCACATACCCCTCAATATTCAGGACCAATCCTTGTCATTCTGCAGCCACGTCTCCGTAATGGCTATCAGATCATATTTATTTACTTCAATGTACTTCAGTTTGTCTACTTTGTTATGAATGCTACATGCATTCAGATACAGAGCCTTTAGTTTTTAGAGATACAGCACTGAAACAGGCCCTTCAGCCCACCGAGTCTGTGCCGAACATCAACCACCCATTTATACTAATCCTACACTAATCCCATATTCCTACCAAACATCCCCACCTGTCCCTATATTTCCCTACCACCTACCTATACTAGTGACAATTTATAATGGCCAATTTACCTATCAACCTGCAAGTCTTTTGGCTTGTGGGAGGAAACCGGAGCACCCGGAGAAAACCCACGCAGACACAGGGAGAACTTGCAAACTCCACACAGACAGTACCCGGAATCGAACCCGGGTCCCTGGAGCTGTGAGGCTGCGGTGCTAACCACTGCGCCACTGTGCCGCCCATAAGTTCTGTCTTTTTGTTATCTTTGTAACATCTAGTTTTGACTGGTATGTTCTTAGGGTTTTTTTTCTCTCTATCCCTTACTGCCATTCTCCGACCGTCATTTCCCATATTATATTCTGCTCTCCTGCCTTGACTCTACCCCTTGATTTGCTGCAGCTATTCAAGCTTGATCCCTCACCTCCCTTCCCCCCCCCCCCCCCCCCCAGCCGTTTAGTTTAAAGCCCTCTGTACTTCCCTAGTTATACCGTTTGCTAGAACACTGGTCCCAGCACAGTTCAGGTGCAGACCGTCCCAACGGTATAGCCCCCACTTGCCCCAGTCCTCTGAAACTAATCAAAGAAAGGTTTTTAGAACAGAGGGACGAATCTTCCGTGTTAGGTTTTGTATCAGTGTTCTGGGAGCGACTCATAAGAGCCTGCAAAGTGTCTCAGATAGTATTACTGCCTTTAAGGGTGGGGTCAGTCAGCGCAAACTGTACTCCACCTTAAAGCACCACTGCACAGACAGGAAGGAAATGCATCCACCCCAACTATAACTCCACAAGTAAGTCCTGGAGCGACAGGAAAAGGGCGAAAACGGCAGGTGCACGATGGCACACTGGCAGCCGCAGTTCCAATCCTGCATGCAGGCAGCTCAGGATATTGTTTGTTTTGATGCTGACCTAGAGACGACATCACCCGGTAGCACCCTGAGCAACCAAGCAGCCTTTTTGAAGGACAGCGCACGGCTTGCTCCGAAATTGGAGAGGGGCCTAGAAAAGGTGGCCGAAACAAATGCTTGTCTCCCTACCACCCAGTTGGCTTTCCGCGGTCAATTGGCATCTCATAATGCGATCAAGCTACAACAGCGAAGGAAACGCGAACTTCTAACCTCGCTTCAAAAGGTGGGAAAAGAAGAAAAATTCTGAAACTCGCCTGCTGGAACGTGAGAACAATGCTCGAGTCTGGTGATAATTGCCAACTCCAATGATGCTCAGCTCTGGTGGCCCATAAGTTAGCCAGACTAGACATTAATATAGCGGCTATGAATGAGGTCTGCATCTCAGAGCAAGGCAGCCGAACAGAACGCAGCGCTGGCTACATCCTCTATTGGCCAGGTAGACCTCAAGGTGAACAACGCCTGTTCGGTGTCAGCTTCCTGGTGAAGAAGACTATTACCACTAAACTTTCAAGCCTGCCAATAGGCCATTCTGAACGCATCATGTCCCTGCACCTTCCCCTCCAAGACCAGCAGCATACAACTCTAATCAGCGTTTATGCTCCAACCCTGAAGGGTAACCCAACTGACTAGATAAGTTCTACACAGATCTCCGTGAACTCATCTAGAATGCACCTCCCAAGGACAAAATTGTCATCCTTGCCGATTTCAATGCCAGAGTGGGCCATGACAGCCTGGCAATGGAAAGGCGTGCTCGGAAACCATGGAGTTGGAAACTAATGAAAACAGACATTTACTCTTGGAGCTCTGCAGAAAAGCAGCTGTCCATAACCAACACCTTCTTTCAACAAAAAGACCGTTTCAAGACCACATGGAAGCATCCCCACTCTAAACACTGGCACCCGATCGGTTACAATCTTGGTGCGCCAGTGTGACCTAAAGGACGTCCTGCATACTGGGGTCATGCCCAGTGCTGGTTGACCTACAGACCACCGGCTCGTTCGTTCAAAGCTGAACTTCCACTTCAAGCCTAAGCCCAAGAACAGGCCTAGAGAGGACCCATCAAAGAAATTTCGAGACAGCAACCTGCAAACCTCATCTTGTAGAGATAGATAGCAAGCAACCTTACAGACTGGACTGGAACATCCTGATGTCACTGCTGATTCCACTCCAGAACAACTCTGGGAACACTGCAAAGCTGCAGTGCTGGATACTTCCAACGAGATCATCAGACCCAGCACCAAGAAAAATAGGGACTGGTTTGATGAAAATGACAAGGAAATTCAAGATCTGCTAAAAAAAAAAAATAAAAGGTCAGCTCATCAGGCTCACCTGGCTCAGCCGTCCAGCCAAGAGAAAAAGACAGCCTACTGTCAAGCATGCAGCTCCCTTCAGTGTAAACTGAGGAACATCCAAAATGACAGGTGGACCGCACTTGCGGAAAAAAACTCAACTGTACGCTGGTGACATGAGTTTCTATGAAGCACTAAAATCTGTCTATGGACCAGCACATCAAACCCAAAACCCCCTGAGGAGCGCCGACAAGGAGTCATTCCTGGATCACTTTGAAACTCTTCAGCGCCAAGTGCACAGTGCATGATACTGCCATCAATCGCATCCAACAACAGCCTGTCAAAGAAGAACTGGATGAGAGCCCAACTCTGGAGGATAAAGAACAACAAAGCCCCCAGAGCTGGTGAAATTCCACCCGAAGCCTGTATAGCATGGTGGCCCTACCCTATACACTGAGCTCCATGAGTTTTTCACTGCCTTCTGGGAACAAGGCAGGATTCCACGGGATCTTCGTTATCACCTTGTACAAAAACAAAGGAGGAAAATCAGACTGCTCCAACAACCGTGGGATCACCCTCCTTTCTATTGCTGGGAGGATCCTGGCTAGAATACTTCTGAACAGGCTTGTGCCTACCATTGCGGAAGAAAACCTCCCAGAAAGCTAGTATGGTTTCAGAGCAAACCGAGGTACCACAGACATGGTATTTGCATTCAGGCAATTACAAGGAAAGTGTTCTGAGCAAAACAAAGGCCTGTATGTCACTTTCGTAGACCTCATCAAGGCATTCGACACTGAGCAGAGATGGACTTTGGAAAATCCTTGAAAAACTTAGATGCCCAACCAGGCTCTTGGCCATGGTGAAGCAGTTTCATGAAAATCAGTACGAACAAGTCAAGCAAAACAGCGACACCTTGAGTGCCTTCTGTATTTCCAGTGGTCTGAAACCGGGATGTGTGCTGGCTCCGACCTTATTCACCATCTTTTTCAGCATGATGCTGCAGCAGGCAATGGAAGACCTTGAGGGAGTTTACGTATGCTTCCGGATTGATGGAGACTTTTTCAACCTCAGGCATTTTCAGGGTCACACAAAGACGCAAGAAAAACGCGTCCGTGAATTTCTTTTTGCCAATGACTGTGCTCTCCTGGCCTACAGTCAGTCAGACCTGCAACGTATAACACATTTTTCCGAGGCAGCACAACTCTTCGGACTAAAAACCAGTTTAAAGAAAATTGAAGTCCTGCATCAGCCTGCACTCTAAGAGAAAGATAGATCACCAAGCTTTGCCATCAAGGGAACTGAGCTGAATGCTGTCAAGCAATTTACTTACAGGTGTTTGGGGAGCGTCATCTTGTTTGCCACCATAGACAAGAAAGTGGACATTAGGCTTTCAGAAGCAAACAGAACATTCGGCAGACTGTATAAACGTATGTGGAGCAACCACAGCCTCAGAGTATAGACCAAACTCAATGTACAAAGCCGCAGTCTTCACCACCCCTCTATGGCGTCGAGTCATAGATCCTTTTCCACCATCATGTATGCCTTCTAGAGTGCTTCCATCAATGCTGCCTCCGCAGCATCCTCAAGATCCACTGGCAGGGCCACATCACAAAAATCGAAGTCCTGGAATCAGCCAACATCACCAGCATCGAGGCCATCCTCCTGCAAAACCAACTGCGTGGGCGGGTCACATTGCCCAGATGGACAACAGTCACCTGCCCAAGATCGTGTTGTATGGTGAGCTGACCGCTGCTAAAAGGAGCAGAGGGGCCCCAAGCAAACGTTTCAAGGACACCCTGAAGAAGTCCCTCTGTGTGCCACATCGACCATCGCCAGTGGGAAATGCAGGCCATAGATAATGATGCCTGGAAATGCTACATCAGGAGTGCTACGGACACCTTTGAGACTGAGCAAAGAACCAGCATGAAGGAGAAAAGGAGGAGAAGGATCGATCCAATTGCCCCCAGCAGCAACTACACCTTCACTTGTACCTGCTGAGGGAGAATCTACCGTTCACAGGTAGGCCTGACCCGCCACTAGCGGGCCTGCAACTGATGACTACAACCTTTTCAAAATTTTCCTCCGTCAAGAAATGCCAAGAATTACTGTCTTTATAGGCTAAACCCCTGAAAGCACGTTTCAGTGGACCATATAGAGTAGTCAAAAGGATTGGTAAAGTAAATTATTTGACACCCCAGGTCGCCGCAAAACTAATCGGCTATGTCACATCAATGTGTTGATGTATATCACCGCCAGGAGGAAAATGAGCAAGAACAGGTACGTCAGGTAATAGGGACAGTGTAGGATGAAAGGGATAGTAAGGATGAGGCAGAAGGAAGCTTAGGCAATTCTCAGACTGAACCTCCTACTATCTGGTTAGCTGATATTGAATTGTTAGGGAGATTAGACACTTTTTCTTTTCTTTTGGGCCTCCTTATCTCGAGAGACAATGGATACGCGCCTGGAGGTGGTCAGTGGTTTGTGAAGCAGCGCCTGGAGTGGCTATAAAGGCCAATTCTGGAGTGACAGGCTCTTCCACAGGTGCTGCAGAGAAATTTGTTTGTCGGGGCTGTTGCACAGTTGGCTCTCCCCTTGCGCCTCTGTCTTTTTTCCTGCCAACTACTAAGTCTCTTCGACTCGCCACAATTTAGCCCTGTCTTTATGGCTGCCATTTTGATATTGAATTGTTAGGGAGATTAGACACTATGACTTCGTATTTAGATGCAGAACAACGAGAAGACCTAACAAGGCTATTCGCAGCATTTAAAGGAGTCTGTTGGGACAAACCAGGATGTACAACCTTAGCCATACATGATGTGGCTGTAGGAGAATCCTATCCTATAAAACAGCAATCTTATCGTTTAGGTCCAGAGGAACAGGTCAAGGTGAAAGCAGAAATCCAATACATGTTGGAAAACCACCTAATTGAACCCAGTCAAAGCAGTTGGAGGTCCCCAGTGGTGGTGTGGCCTAAGCCTGATGGTTCAACTAGATTTTACTTAGACTACAGAAAGGTTAATGCAGAAACAAAGGCAGACTCCTACCCAATTCCTCGCTTGGAAGATAGTATTGACAGAGTGGGCAGTGCCACATTTCTTACCAAAATAGATTTGTTAAACGGATACTGGCAGCTTCCTTCAACACCACGAGCTAAAGAAATGTTGGTCTTTTCCAATGCCGAGTGATGCCATTCAGGCTTAAAAAATGCCCCAGCAACTTTCCAGAGACGAATGAGCCAAGTGGTAGCCAGTGTTCCTAACTCTGTGGTTTACCTTGATGAGCTGGTATACAGTGACACTTGGAAGGACCAATTGGAATAATTAGAAGCTCTATTTTCAAAATTACTGTTGGCTGATTTGGTGATAAAACTTGCCAAAAGTGAATTTGCAAAAGCGTAGGTAACCTACCTAGGGCGTATAGTAGGGCAAAGACAAGTGTTGCCAAGAACAGTAAAAGTACAAGCATTAATGGAGTTCCCTGCCCCTAAGACTAAATGAGAAACCATGAGGTTTTTGGGATGTGTGGTTTCCAGTGTAAGTTTGTACCAAATTTAAGCGCTATAGCTGCTCCAGTGGCGGATTTGATGCACAAAAAGAAAGCCAAGGTAGTGTGGTCAGTACAGTGCCAAGTATCTTTTGAGAGGCTGAAATCCATTTCGATCAATGGGGCTGCCCCAAATTTCACTAATCCCTTCCAGTTAGCAATTGATGCTAGTGACTTGGGGTCGGTGCAGTCCTGTTACAAGAAGATGAATCAGGCATAAAAAGGTCAGTGGGGTACTTTTCCAGGAAGCTAAATCGACACCAAAACAGATACTCTACAGGTAGAAAAAGAAACCCTGGGCTTACTACGAGCTCTTAAACATTTTGAAGTATATGTCAGCCACGACTTCAAAAAGACACTTATATACTGATCATAATCCCCTAGCCTTTGTGGAAAAATTCAAAAACCAGAATGCCAGACTATTTCGATGGAGTTTACTATTGCAGCCCTATCACTTAAATATTATCCATATTGAGGGAAGAAACAGTGTAATTGCTGACGCTTTGTCTAGAATATAACCTTCCTCTGAGTTAACTGAATACAAAGATGATGCAGGGCATAACGTTGTTAGTTACATGTAAAGAGTGAATGGAAATAAGTGTGTAAATGTGTTTTTTTTTCCACTCTTTGTAATGTAATGCATTTAAAAATGGTGTTTGATTCCTCCAAGAATGGAGGTGTTATGAAAATGCTTCCATTTGTTGAAGCATTTTTTGAGGACTCATGTTTAAAAATTGTGGAAATTGGTTCATTTGAAAGACTGATGAGATTCCATAGATGCTGGACTTTTATTTTCAAAAGGTTCACTGAAAGGACTTGGGACTTTGTTTAAAAAAAACAAACCCTTACTGGAAGTCACATGTCTTTAGCTAAGTAAACAGGAGCCTTGATGACTATGGGAGTTGTTTACAGAGAAGTGACATGTCAAGATTTATGGTGGTCTAAGAGTTAGTTTCATTTTTGGAAAATGTTTTGAATCAGTTGGGGGGGGGTGGGGGGGGGGGTGGTATGCCTGCTAAGAGAGAAACCACCAGTTCATCCTTTTTCCACCTCTTTGAGAAACCCTGAGGATCCACTGATAGCTGAAACCCCTGATGCAGTGATTCCCCTGAAAAGCCTGCCAGATTAATCCTCGAAGTCACCTGAAAAGAACTGCTCCAAAAAGATCCCAGTGATAGCGATCTACACTTATTTGGATGCCAGAATAAAGCACCAACTGGGAACATACTGTCTCTTCTCCTTTTCCTTCAAGAATTAACAAGTATTTGGCCAAAGTATTTTTTTTAACTTTTTTGTAGGGATCTCTCTGCAGAGAAAACTTCTTTATTTTTTCCTTAACTGCTGTTGGTGTGCGTGCGTGTGTGTGTTAATTTAGAAGGGAACTTTCATATTTCAACCTGTGATAATAAGCTTTGCATCTTTATTGGATAAGTCTTGTTTTATAATAAATTAATAATTTTGTTTATTAAAGAAACCTGGTTGGTGGATTTTATTCTTAAACTAAAATAGATAAAGTATATAATTGGCCATATCAGTAACTGGGTAAAACATTTAAATATATGTTGTGACCCATGGAGAAGTGGAACTAGAGAAAGACAGTGCACTTCTCCAGCCTTGGTCGTAACATTATACAAAATTTTGATTGTTTACAAAATAGGGAGAGGTAACTGGGAGGTTTTTAAAAAATGACGACCAAATGGTCTGTTTTTGTGATGTTGATTGAGGGGTAAATACTGACCAGGCCACCAGGGGTAATTGCCCTGCTGTTCAAAATAATGCCATGGGATCTTTTATGTCCACCTGAGAGGACAGATTGAACTTTGGTTTAATGTCTCATCTGAACAATGGCACCTCCAACAGTGCAATTCACCCTTAGTACTGCACTGGAGTGTCAACCTTAGATTTTTCTGCTCAAGTCCTGGAGTGGGACTTGAACCCACAATCTTCTGACTCATAGGCAAGACTGCTACCAACTCAGCAAAACTGATGCTTAAAATGGCAAATGTACTGAACTCTTTGCATCTGACTTGTACAAGGTTAAAAAAGGCACAACTTACAGACATCTATTTCTGATACCTATCCATCACATTGCAACAACTTGCTTAAGATGCAAATAAGTTTGTTCTCCACACCAATCCCCCTCCAAAATACCTCTGCCTCAGTTATTGCATCTCTTGCATGCACAAAATTTGGCATCAAGAATAGACCCAGTCTGCAAAAAGAAAGGCAAGCATGTGCAGGAGAGAAGTTGTTGCAGGCATTTGCAACATTTTAAGTTATTTTGAGTAGGTTTGCAGTGATCTTCAGAATTGTGTAATTTATGAATGTTATTTTTAGTTTTATACAGTGATTTTAAGATGGCTTTTGATCATTTTTCTTCAGTATGGAGGGCTATGTTGTTGATTTAGCAGCTTTCCTTCCTGGCTGGTGAATGGAAGCCATTTTTGTTTGCCGTGCCTTTAGTTTAATATTTAAACTAGACAGTATGCTGATAGGTACTTCAGCCAACTATTTTTCTTACCCTACGTTCACTTTGAAATGTAACACCCTATGGATATGAACTTATGTACAAAATTTTTATATTAAAATTATATTTAGTTTAATTTAGTACTTCAAGATTAATAACTTGATTGTTTTTTGAACTGTACAATATGAGCTGACAAGAGCAGGAACTTCCCTAGAGCTGCAGGTAGTCCAAGGGTAAAAGATAGGTGACTCTGATAGCAAAGCACTTCATAGTTTCTGTCTTAACCTAATGTTTCTTTATGTAATTGAGTAGCTTTATTTAGTAGAAGTAACTTTAAAGATAATCTCTCTGATTTTAATAGTCAAAAGCGAATGGCTGAGGAAAACACTTCATCCCCTCCCAAGAAACAACCTCCAGCACAAAAGCGGGATACCCGGCAGATTTACAATCCACCTAGTGGCAAATACAGCAGTAATCTTGGTAACTTCTCATATGGTAAGCTATGTAAAGCAAATTGGAGATTTGGGCAATTTAATTTTTCTGTGGTGATGTAACAGGTTGAACAGTACCAATGATAGAATATGGGTTTGTCTGTAATCCACAGTGCTATTAAGTTTCTTATCTGTGTTGTTGCTGTGGGGAAAAAAAGTGTTTCATCATTGTGGCAGGGGAAGGCAACACTGCGTAGTGCTCACCCACCACTTGGTAACTGGGTCAAAGCGACATTGATCGGGTTTGGGATCTAGTTGTCTCCTCAGTTGGTACATGTACCACACAAGAGGAGAAAATAACTTGGGGGAAAAAAGTCTATATCCTTGGAGGAGGAAGGAACAGTGAGTAACACCTTATCCTTTTGAATTTTGATTACCATGGCTAGTTCATTTGGGAAAGGAAGAGCTTGATAGGATAAGTGAAGTTTTTGGTTGCAAGATCAAATTTTGTGTCAAATTTTAAATTGCATGCTCGTATTACAAGTAGATGCCTGCATAATTCTGTATAATCAAGTTCTGTATCTTTAATGTCCTTAAATTTACTAGTACATCAGAAAACCCATCGAGCATAATTTTCTTTCTTTACAGAACAGAGAGGAGGTTTCCGTGGAGGCAGAGGTCGAGGCTGGGGCGGCCGAGGAAATCGTAGCAGGGGACGCCTCTATTAGAACTAAAGGCTCCTTCACCGTTGTCCATTGTGCAGTAGTTACTGTGTATTATAATCTCGGGATTGCTACAGAGTCCCTGCAAGAACTGCTAGTAGCCTTCAAAGGAGAATTCTGTATTTAAGCAAACCTAATTTCTAGAAGATACCTTTGTACATTTCAACCTACGTTTATATGTGGGAACGTGAAGCTGTTTTCCCAAACCCACACTCTTGTTCCGAAATGTGCTTTTTATTTCCTTTTCTTTGTTTTATACTGTTCAGACATTTATAATAATTATAGGCTGGGAGAATTTTTCAAAACAAAAAGCACAGCGACAATTGACATTCTAAAATTCATCTTTGCAAAGCACCAAGGTAAAATTAGAATATGGTAGAGAAATTTGTGAACAGCACGCATTTGATGCTACATATTCTCCAGCTGACTGTTTCCCACAAATGTGATGCATTCAAGGTAACAATTAAAATGGTCCTTTTGTGATCTGTGGCCACCGTGGGAAGTTTCACACTACTCTGTGTTCTCTAGCACCAGTGAATTATTTCCAAATGCAAATGTGCCACCAGAAAAAGTAACTACTGTAACGCTGTTTATGAGAAGACTCCTACAGCACTGGCACTTCTAAAATTTGGATTTCATACTTCCCTAATGGAAATGCCTAACCTTGTCATTCTCTTCCAATAGATTCCTACACCAGTCCTACTCTGATACCAGATAAATGTTTTTCAAGGCCTCTTTGTGTAGCATCTTATTACTAATAACTGACAGGGGCCTCAACTTAGTTCCTGCATTTCCCTCTCTGGATAATATTTTGTCTCTGCCCAGTAGTTCATGATTTCCCAATTGAGATTGGTGGATTTAATTGTGTGGAAATTGTGGATAGAAATACACTTATGTCGTGGTGTATTGATGCACAGTGTGCTACTGGGAAGGTCAGAAGTCCCTTATTTCTGAAGTTAGGCAGTTGCAACCCAATCTCAATTCAACATGTGTCCTTCAAACTAATGACACCATCCCTATGGATGAACATAAAGCTACATGCTGTGATAAATCTTTTTAGTGATGTGCAGTATTTATGTAACCTGTTGCATTTTTATGATCTGTATAGATTAACTGTTGAGTGCTATATAGTACTGAAGTACTTGTAGTTAAAAAAGAATGATTTGCTTGATTCCAAAGCTTTGTCTACATTTGTGCTTTGATCCCTACTTCATTGCCTATATGCATGGCCAATAATCTTATGATATCAAATATTATCTCATTGTGCCTTTACGTTGTACAGTGGGCTTCATTTTGATGTCAGAAGTCAACAGTCATGAGGTAAGTTTTCTAAACTATATACCCTGTTACTTCCTGAACTTGTATCCCTCTTCCCCAATAAAACAATAGTAAACGTACGCAAGTTAATGCTTTAGCTGATCGTTATCTGCGTTTTAAATTTAGTATGAAGATCATTGTGCTATTGGGCTGAACACCAAATCTATGTAAAGAACTTATATGCTGTATGATTCCATCCAGCAGTAGCTTGACCCTTATTAATGTATTTCCACTGTAGCCTTCAAATATATTCAGTAATTATATATCACTTCAGTTCTGGATTAGGTTTAGATTGTGGGAATTGTTGTACACTTACACAGAATTATGGTTCGAGTTATTGTTACAGGAAGACTACAAATATCTGTATGACTGAATAAACTGCAAGTTGTCATGTGTTATTGTATCATCGTCTTGCAGAAAAAGTGGGTGTGTCACTTTCATTGGTGTTATTGGTGAGTCCAGCTTTAAAAGTTCTATTAATCTAAATTGGGGAAGCAACAGTCAATTCAAGGCAATTGCTGTTGTGGATTATAAGCCTATTATTGGCGAAATGGTTGTATATCCGTTCACCCATGTACCAAAATTTGGGAGAGTGCCTTCAGTGAATGTGAGCACTGTGATTTTGAGGGCCACAGTGGAATTGTTAAAAGTTGGTGTCAAAATTTGAACGATGGACAAAAATCTTAAGTGGCAGAAGCAAAATGGTCTTGAAGTGACATTCAGATCTAAGTATGTTGGTTCTTTAATACCAGCTGTCAGTGTTAAAAGTGTATCAGAATATGAGTAATGCTGAGCCATTTAACTATTGCTGTTTAACTACCGAGATCTTAAATTTACCATAGTGCATAATTACATAATATAAGCTGTATTTTGGAAGCTTGCTGTTGGAGGTGAATGAATACTTTATGCAGCGGGTATCAGCATGAATAATTCCGTATTCATTTTCTAAAATCCAGTCATTGTACAGTTTTTCTTGGGAAGCTACCTAATACACTACCTATAAGGAAGGTATTTGGGGGAAAGATAATTTTTCATTTTGTAAATTATACAATAGAATCTTATCCTTTATTTAGTCTTTGGTTTGCAATATAACAATGTCAAACCAATTTTTTTTAGCAGCGTGTAAAAGGTTCCAATTGTCTTTCTATTGTGCAGAAAGATTTATCACAACACTTGGATTGAATGAATGCAAAGTCAGAAGTTGAAAGTCTTAATATACGCTCTGAGGCTGTAGGTGAAGCACATTGGTCAAATTTTATTTACAAAAGCTGTAACTGCGTGTGACTTTTTATAGGGATGTCCGTACTTATTTAGAGAACACTTTTTTTGTAGGTGTTTTTAGTTTTATCAATGTCATTGCAGCTTCTGTTTAGAAATGCAACAAAGTTAATTGTTCACAGCCTCATTTTATTTCAGTGGAAGGAAATGTAAGCATTGCCCCATCCTTTTGGAATAAAACATTTTGTACAGTAATGGTGCATACTGAGTATTTTTGTATTGTGCACCTATAATCAGTTAGTAAACTGTGATGAAAAATAGAAGCTACATTGTTAATCAGGTTTTCAAGAATTTAACTTAACCAATAACTATTGAAAAGATTTAAGTATTTTTATAGGCGTATTTGACCTGGGTATATAGAGTTTTTCAAAGTTTTTTTTTTAAACCCACAACAGTATTGAAATCACCTTTGATAGTGGCAGGAATTACAGGAATTCGTGATCTGGAAAATGAGTCTGCAGTGCAGGTTCCCAACAAATTGTTGCCGAATACTGAACTATTCAATCAAAATGTAGACATTGACACTAGATGACTGACAAAGAAAATCAGATGTTAATTTGCATATTAGTACAGGATTTCAAATTGTGAACATTGTACATGGGGAGGGCAAATATTTCTAACTGTGAAGATAGGTGTGCTAAGATGTGTTGTCAAAAGATGGTGAGTCATGTGTGAACTTGTATCAAAATTTGAAGAGAAAATGGCTCCCTTTGTAGTTTCCAAAAATATATTGACAGTAAATCTCATCAGGAATTAGCATGTGTCTCATTCCTACAGGTTTTGTTGCCTTACATTAAACTTTTTTCCTTTTACTTGCATTACTTCCACAAATTTAACAATATCTTGATCTGGAAAATTATGTAATAAGCCATGTGAGGAACAGACAAAGTAGATCAGAAAGCTACTGTAATTCACTTAAAACAAAGGAGAAAACAAGGAGACATATTAATAGTAAAATGGTGATGAAAGGAGGAGTGGGGCTGATTAGAGACCTAAAAGGGGATTTACACATGGAGGCAGGGGGCATGGCTGAGGTATTAAATGAATACTTTACATCTGACTTTACCAAGCAAGAAAATGCCACACAGGTCATGGTGAAAGAGGAAATTCAGACACTTGAAGGGTTTAAATTTGCTGATGAGGTATAGGGTAGGCTAGCTGTACTTAAAGTTAAGAAGGCACTAGGACCGGATGACATGCATCCAAGGATACTGAAGTAAGTGAGAGTGGAAATTGCAGAGGCACTGGCCATAATTTTTCAGTCTTCCTTAGATTCAGGGGTGGTGCCAGAGGACTAGAGAATTGCAAATGTTACACGCTTGTTCAAAAAAAAAGTGTAAAGATAGCCCAGCAACTACAGGCCAGCCAGTTTAATCTTGGTGGTAATCTAGAAACAATAATTCTGAATAAAATTAATAGTTACTTGGGCAAATAGGGGATAGTTAGGGAAAGCCAGCATGGATTTGTGAAGGGCAAATAGTATTTGACTAACTTGCTGGTGTTTTCTGATGTACAGAGAAGGTTGATCAGGGCAATGCTGTTGATGTAGTGTACATGGACTTCCAAAAAGCATTTGATAAAGTGCCACACAACAGACTTGTGAGCAAAATTATAGCTCATGGAATAAAAGAGACAGTAGTAATAACATGGATACGAAATTGGCTGATTGTCAGGAAACGGAGAGTAGAGGTTAATGGATGTTTTTCAGACTGGAGGAAGGTTTTTGTGCAGTTCCCCAAGGGTCAGTGTTAGGACCCTTGCTCTTCCTGATGTATATTAATGACCTAGATCTTGGTGTACAGGGCGGCGCAGTGGTTAGCACCGCAGCCTCACAGCTCCAGTGACCCGGGTTCAATTCTGGGTACTGCCTGTGTGGAGTTTGCAAGTTCTCCCTGTGTCTGCGTGGGTTTTCTCCGGGTGCTCTGGTTTCCTCCCACAAGCCAAAAGACTTGCAGGTTGGTAGGTAAATTGGCCATTATAAATTGCCCCTAGTATAGGTAGGTGGTAGGGAAATATAGGGACAGGTGGGGATGTTGTAGGAATATGGGATTAATGTAAGATTAGTATATATGGGTGGTTGATGGTCGGCACAGACTTGGTGGGCCGAAGGGCCTGTTTCAGTGCTGTATCTCTAAACTAAACTAATACAAAACTTGTAAACATCGAGAACTGTGAGGAGGATAGCGTAGAACTTCAAAAGGACATGGGCAAGTTGGTGGAATGGGCGGCCAAGTGGCAGATGACCATTAATTCAAAAAAATGTGAAGTGATTAATTTTGATAGGAAGAATGAGGAGAGACAATATAAAGTAAGGGGTACAATTCCAAAGGGGCTGCAGGAGCAAAGGGACCTGGGCGTATATGTGCATAAATCATTGAAGGTGGCAGGTTGAGAGTGGTTAATAGAACATACAGCATCCTAGGCTTCATGAATAGGGGCATAAAGTACAAAAGTAAGGAAGTTATGTTAAACTTGTATAGAACACTGGTTCAGCCTCACCTGGGGTATTGTGTCCAGTTCTGGATGCCACACTTTAGGAAAGATATGAAAGCATTAGAGAGTGCAGAAAAGGTACTCTCGAATGGTTCGAGGGATGAGGAAGTTCAGTTAACGTGGATATTTTGGAGAAATTAGGACTGTTTTCTTTGGAGAAGAGAAGGTTGAGAGGACATTGGATAGAGGTATTCAAAATCATGAGGGGTAGGGAGAAACTGTTCCCATTGGTGGAGCTATTGAGAACAAGAGGGCACAGATTTAAGATAATAGGCAAAAGTAATAGCGATATGAAAAAGATTTTCGCGCAGCAAGTGTTTCAGATCTGGAATGCATTGCTTGAGAGTTTGGTGGAGGGGAGGTTCAATCGAGGCATTCAAGAAGAAATTGGATTGTTATCTGAAAAGGAAGAATGTGCAGGGTTACGGGGAGAAGGCAGGGGAGTAGTACTAGATAAATTGCTCTTTCAGAGAGCCAGCGCAGACACAGCAGGCCAAATGGCCTCCTATTCTGTGACGGTTCTGATTCTGAAAATTGCAATATTTTCCTTGTCCCATATAACATGCATTGTATCATATATTGCTTAAAGTCATTCTAACTTTTACATGAGTGAAGAATCAAAATCTGTGGTACTTGAGGGTAGGTTCATCAAGTCTTAATCTCATTTGTGCAATTACAAAGTTAAATCCAATATGATTGTTATTTAAAATGCAATTAGCTTACCCCTTAGCCATGAATGGTTAATTGGAATGTAATAATATGCAAGTACAGTAATTGTACAAAAGAAATTGAGCATATATTTCACCTGAAAAACTACTTCAGAATTTTTTTTCTTTGCATTAAAGCTACTTGAAACTCTAGTGCCTTGCTGTAATACTCCAGTGTGGCTTCAGCAACTTCCTGAATAATACTAAAACATTAAGTTCATTTAGTTGCAGTATATGTACTGCATACCTTTTTGGCTGTGCGCAATTTGATCTGATCATTCACAAAATTATTTCCTAAGTTAAATTCTAAACATGAACTGGCAATTTACATTTAATGGAAAAGTGGGGAAAGTGTTCCTTTTCAAAGCTTCATTCCAATCACAGCCACTTCACCATATTACCCTCCCACACTGCCTTGCATCAAACCATGTTCTGTACTCTCAGTACCTGTGAATCATTAGGGGGTGGCAAAGAGGAACATAGATTAGCAGTACAAAGTAAACCCTACTAGCTGCACCTTTACTGTGGAAGCAGAAACTTTTTTTTATGTAGGCAAGGTTGGTAAGTGAAGCTTCATGGGTTTCTGGACAAAGCAATAGTCCTGTCTGCTTTAGAAAGATTTGCATTTTTTGCTGCTTAGGTAAGTTGCAACTGCCTCCAGACTACTAAATGTCTACTATTTATTTAGATATTTAAATATCCTAGCCTGATGGTGATGACACGCAAAATTGTTTGGCACAGTGATTTCCTATATTAGGATATGTTAGTGCCTGTGATTTCTCTAAATGTTGAGTTCCTGGTGCTTGTGAAAAAGAGCCGACTTTTTTCTGAAAAAGCAAAAGCTTTATGGAAGTGTTTGAATGTCCTCTTGTGTTTCGGTAACCAGAACTGGACACAGCATTCAAGGTGTAGTCGGACCAGGGAACAATAGTTTGATTTCCTCTGACTTGTGTTCTAATGTTGTGGCTATTTAGTTCAACATTTGACTGACTTTATTGGTCACTGCTCTGATTGGATATGTTGAATATTAAGACACAAATATCTCTTTCAACATCATCCTTGGCTGCTTCAAAACCATTCATGAATTGTTTGTTTTGCCCACTTTTCCTTCCTAGGTGTAGTACCTTACACTTCTCTGCATTAAATTTCAACTACAATTTTTCTGCCCACTTAACATTTCATTCAATTTTGTAAGTTCTGAGCTGCCTCCTTTAATTTCAATTTCCCATCAAATTTGGTTTCATCTGAAAATTTTGCCAATTTGCTTTAGGAACATAGGAGCAGGAGTAGACCATTCAGCCCATTAAGTCTGCCCCACCATTCAATATGATCATGGCTGATCATCCACTTCAATGCCTTTTTCCTCACACTATCCCCCATATCCCCTCATGTCATTTGTATTTAGAAATCTGTCAATCTCTGCTTTAAACATACTCAACGACTGAGCTTCCACAGCTCTCTAGGGTAGAGAATTCCAAAGATTCACAATCCTCTGAGTAAAGAAATTTCTCATCTCTGTCCTAAGCGGCTTCCCCCATAGTTGGAAATTGTGTCCCCTGATTCCAGACTCCCCAACCAGGGCAGAACCTTGGTTGCACTCCCTCAATGGCAATAATATCCTTCCTAAGGTAAGGGGACCAAAACTGCACACAGTACTCCAGGTGCGCTCTAACAAAGGTTTTATACAATTGAAGCAAGACTTCACTACTCCTGTACTCAAATCCTCTTGTGATGAAGGTTAACATACCATTCGCCTTCCTAATTGCTTGTTGCACCTGCATGTTAGCTTTCAGTGACTTATTGACAAGAACACCCAGGTCCCTTTGTGCATCTACACTTGCTAATCTCTTACATCTGTTCCTCCTACCAAAGTGGATAACCTCACATTTTTCCACATTATGTTCCACCTGCCATGTTCTTGCCCACTCACTCTGTCCAAATCCCCTTGAAGCTGTTTTGCATCTTCCTCAGAACACACATTCCCACCTAGTTTTGTGTCATCCGCGAACTTGGGAATACTACATTTGGTCCCCACATCCAAATCATTGATATATATTGTGAACATCTGGGGCCCAAGCACTGATCCTTGTGGAACCCCACTAGTCACAGCCTGCCAATGTGAAAATGATCCATTTATTCCTACTCTCTGCTTTCTACCTGTTAACCAATCCTTAATCCATGCCATGTGCTTTAATATTACTTCCTATGCCATGTGCTTTAATTTTGCTAAAATCTTCTGTGGGGGAATTTATCAAAAACCTTCTGAAAATCCAAGTATACCACGACCACCTTTATCAATTCTGTTAGTAACATCCTCAAAAAAAAAACTCCCAAGAGTTCATCAAACATGATTTCCCATTCATAAATCCATGTTGACTATGCCCAATCAGATCATTATTATCCAAGTGCCCATTTATCACATCCTTTAGAATAGATTCTAGCATTTTCCCAATGACTGATGTAAGGCTAGCAGGTCTGTAATTCCCTGTTTTCGCTCTCCCTTCTTAAATAGAGGGGTGACATTTGCAATCTTCCAATCTGCAGGAACCGCTGAATTTTGGAAGATGATCAATGCATCCACTATCTCCATAGCTACCTCTTCCAACAGTCTTGGATGTAGAATATCAGGTCCTGGCAACTTAACTTTCAGCCCCATTAATTTCTCCAATACAACCTTCCTACTAATAATTTCCTTCAATTTCTTGTTTCCCCTAATCCCTTGGATCTCTAATTCTGGGAGATTTCTTGTATCTTCCTCTGAAGACAGACACAAAGTAATCATTGAGCTTCTCTGCCTTTTCTCTATTCCCCATTATAAATTCTCCTGACTGCCTAAAATGGACCCACATTTGTCTTGGCCAAACATTTCCTTTCTACGAAACTGTAGAAGCTTTTACAGTCCGTTTTTTTTTTTTTGCTAGCTTACATTCATATTCTATTCTCCCTTTATCAGTTTCTTCATCCTCCTTTGCTGTATTCTAAAATCCTCCCAATCCTCAGATGTGCTACTATTCCTGACAACTTTGTAGGCCTTTTCTTTTAATCTTGTACAATCCTTAACTTCCTTTGTTATCCACCGTTGACTGCCTTTACTTTTGGGATTTTTGTGCCTTGATGCAATATATATGCATATATGAGTGGCGCAGTGGTTAGCACTGCAGGCTCGGCTCCAGGGACCTGGGTTTGATTGAGTACTGCCTGTGCGGAGTTTGCAAGTTCTCCCTGTGACCGCGTAGGTTTTCGCCGGGTGCTCCAGTTTCCTCCCACAGCCAAAGACTTGCAGGTTGATAGGTAAATTGGCCATTGTAAATTGCCCCTAGTGTAGGTAGGTGATGGGGAATGTGGGATTACTGCAGGGTTAGTATAAATGGGTGGTTGTTGGTCGGCACAGACTCGGTGGGCAGAAGGGCCTGTTTCAGTGCTGTATCTCTAAATAAAAATAAAATATTTGCTATAAACTATGTAATATTTCTTTAAAGACTATCCATTGCATATGTACTGTCATACCTTTTAATGTATTTTCCCAATCCACCTCAGTCAATTTGCCCCTCATACCTTCATAATTTCCTTTGTTCAAATTTAACACCCTGGCTTCAGATTGAACTACCTCACTTTCAAACAAATTCTATCATATTATGGTCACTCATCCCTAAAGGTTCTTTTACAACAAGATTATTAATTATCTCTTTCCCATTACATAAAACTAGATCTAAAATAGCCTGTTCTCTAGTCGGTTCCTCAACATACTGCTCTAGAAAACCATCCCTAACACACTGCAGAAACTTGTCCTCCACAGAATTAGTGCTCATTAGGTTTACCCAGTCAATCTCCTGACTCATACCATGTCCCACACTACCACTATTGTTTGGTGGCCTATAAACAACTACCAATGTTTGCTGCCCATTGCTGTTTCTTAGCTCCACCCAAACAGATTCCACATTTTGTTCTTCCGATCTGAGATCCTCTCTAATGTACTGATCCCATCCCTTATCAGTGCAACAACACCACCTTTTTCCTTCTTGCCTGTCCTTCCTAAATGTCAAATAACCTTGAATATTCAGTTCCCAGTCTTGGTAACCATGTTTCTGTTATGGCAATTAGATCATACCCATTTACCTTTTTGGGCCTTTAAATCATCTAACCTTGTTGCTAATGCTGCATGCATTCAGGTAGAGTGCCCTTAACATTGTCATCTTGATATTCTGCATTCTAAGCCTAGTTGATGCTTGCCTTTGTTTTGCTTGCCTTCTAATGTCACTTGCTACTTTTCTACCTCCTGTTACCAGCTTTACTTTCCAATTTGAGCTACCCCTCAGGTTCCCATCCTCCTGACAAGCTAGTTTAAACCCTCCACAACAGCACTAGCAAATCTCCCTGTGAGGATATTCGTTCCAGTCCTGTCGAGGTGTAGCCTGTCCATCTTGTACAGATCCCACCTGTCCCAGAACCAGTCCCAATGCATCAGAAATCTGCCCTCCCTCCAATTCTCTAGCCACGTGTTCAATCGATCAATCTTGCAATTCCTATGCTCACTAGCAAGTGGCACTGGAAATAATCCTGAGATTATTGCTTTGGAGGTCCTGTTTTTTAATTTCCTTCCTAATTCCCTAAAATCTGCTTTCAGGACCTCATCCCTCTTCCTACCTATGTCATTGGTACCAATGTAAACCATGACCTTTGGCTGTTCACCCTCCCCCAGAAGGATGGCCTGCAGCCGCTCCGTGACATCCTTGACCCTGGCACCAGGGAGGCAACACAGCATTCTGGAGCCACGTTTACTGCCGCAGAAATGCCTGTCTGATCCCCTGACTATCGAATCCCCTATCACTGGTGCTCCTGCACTCTTCCTCCTCCCCTCCCGTGCAGCTGAGCCACCTGTGGTGCCATGGACTTTGTTCTGGCTGCATTCTCTTGAGTTCCTGAATCAAAATTATTCATTGAAAATTTGAAATGTTAATGGTCCCAACCCAGCTAGGATCCCTAAAGCACTCTACTTAATCTCCCCACCCCCATCCCAACATTTTTCATCTTAACAAGTATCCATTGTTTTCTACCCTTCATGCAATTTTCCTTGATCTCTGCAGCTTTGAGCTGAACAAATGGCTTTTCATGTGAGACTTTATCAAACACCCTTTGGGAGGCTGGGAATGAAAATGTTTTAGTGACTTCTGGTCTAATCCGGAATGTTACTTCCTCAAAGATATCAAGGAGCTTGGTCAGGCAGAAACTCTCATTCTGAGCCTATGTTGACTGCTGTTTTATTCTTCTTACACAGATAAACTTCAGTCTTACACAGAATTGAAGATAAATGGGCCTGTAGTTTCCTGTGTCTGTTTTTGCCTTTTTTGGAATATGGCCTGTTTCCAATTTCCATCTCCAACATCATTGACTTCATGTCAATACCTCAAAAATCTCCCTGGTTTCTCTTGGATGGTATTTACCCAAGAGCACTATCACTGAGGATTTACTGTTTTTGAAGCCCTTTTAGTTTGTTCTGTACTTCCATTTCCTACAGATCAGAATCATTAATTTTGTCTGAATTATTTCAGAGTGGAATATTGCTAGCATCTTCCCTTGTGAATAATTGGATGAAATGATCATTCATGGTGTTTATTACCCCATGCTTATCCTCTTCCAGTCAGTTAACATACTTCCTGGTTCTCACTTATTCCCTGGCTGCACTCTTGCTGTTGACATAATGAAAGATTCCCTTAGGGTTACATTTTGCCCCTGCAGTTATGTTTCTGTTCCAGGATTTCTTTTGCCTTCTGATCATTTTCATGTTTTGCTGCATGTTCATATTTTAATCCAATTAAACACCTTTGATTTTCTCCTGGCAGAATTTGTGGTCATTTTTCCTCTTTCACTTGCTGTTTATTCCATTTAGTTTTATACTCTTCTAGTTTGTGCTTGTTGATTCTCGGCATGTATGGATCCCACATGCCTTGCGTTGTTCCTTAAAGATGTTCCACTCATCAACCAGTTGTGGAACAACCACACCCAACCAATTTCCTTTTACCTGAAGTTAGCCCTTTCTCGATTGTACACCTGGCTCCTTATTTTCAGAATTTCAAATCATATTGAATTTAATCATTCGGTGGTTGCTATCTCATGCGCATGCCATGGCTGGTGTTTTTAGTACTTTGGGTCATTTATGTACATCAGGTCAAGATGTGAATGAATTCTGACACACTGAAGCAGTCATGTTTTTCATCTATAAACTCTAAACCTGAACCAATGAAGAGTGCCTGCAAGAAGGAAAATAAAAGGGAATGCATACAAGAAACTAAAAGGGAAAGCTGAAATTATAAAGGAAGCACCTGCAAAGAGTCATCTATAGGAAATAAACTTAAGGAAGCAATCAAAAGAATCCAAATTAAAATGCAGGCTATGAGATGTTTACAATTCAGAGATCATGGCAGAACGAAGGTGAAAATATACAAACATTATCTGATCAAAAAGCTTAAAGGAAAATTATAGCTAGTAAGGAAAGTACAAATCTTCCACGAGTAGATAAAAGTGAGGATATTTGAGGATAAGTGGGTAGTACTCAGCAGGCTAGATATTGACCTTGCAAGTGTAGAAGGGGCAACAGCAAGTCTGCAATGAAAATAATTAAAGGAGATATGTAAACGGGCTGGCAACTCGCTATCATCTGTTCTACACTCATACAAAGTTAATGCTACCCCATTAATGAGTCAACCCAAAATGTGTATCCCCTGAAATAAGCAGTTGCTCAGAATGGGCTAGTAATTATTACAATATAATTGTAAAAGAACATTCAGAAAATCAATGAAGGTATGTTTATTTTTTAAAAATAATTTGTACAAAGTTGCTTTTACTTTTTAGACTTCAGAAATTCATTCCATTGAGCCAAATGAGAACAGGACATCAAACAATGTAAATTATCTATAGTTTGCTATGTCTTGGATAAAAGTAGTTTTTCTTTTATTATTTTTGAAAATTTTAAAACCTGTAGTAAGAAAATTGTTTTCTTGTGTAGGAATTGCAAGGTGAACATAAGCTGTTTCCATGGTTGCGCAGATTTCATATTGTGTGGAGTTTAATCTTCTATGCAATGTGCAATTGAATTATTGATGTACAAAAAATAAACTATCCATATATCTTTACTATATTAACCATGTGTCTGCGCACACTTCCTGTCTGCAAAAGGTTACTTTTCACATTTGTCAACTTTTGCCATTAGAATTTCCCGAATCCACATTTATAATCAACTGCCTATGCAAATGTGTCCCACTGTAATTACACCACCGTGACAGTAGTGGTGACATAGTACCACAGTTTTGCATTTCTGCTTTTACTGCAGAGAAACTCATCTGTTCCAACCAGCTGTACTCTGTGTTTGGCATAGAAATGCAATACTGTACTAATGTGCCTCTTGGCTTGCTGTAGTCATGTGACCTCTACCATGAGGTACTCGCTGCAGACATCCATCAGATGGTAGTTCAATAAAGACACAGAACAAGTCTTGCTTGTACTATGAGCTAGTAATATGGTTCCAGAGTGGAGCTGTGTAGAAGTGCAACTACTAAGAGGAAGATAGGAATGTTCAGAGCTGCTAAAAACCACAGAAAAGGAACAAAGAAGTGCTGAAATCACTGTGTAAGACACAGTGGCTGCAAATCTTCCTCTCCCGGCGCCGGTTGAAATGAAGCAGAACTGGCAGTTTTTCTACTTAATGGCAAAATTAGGAAAGTGACAGATTTAATTAACAAACCAGAGTAGCTACACTTTTATCACTGTTGGGGAGAGTCTGTTACAAACTGTATTCCACCCTAAATCTCTCCAAAGAACAAAAAAAATTGGCAGCAGAAGTTTTGAAAGCCTTGAAGGCACACTTCGAACCTCAAGTAAACGTAACTTATGAAGGGTATGTGTTCAATATCTGGGCCCAAGGTGATCAATATGTGACTGCATTAACACAGCTCTCAGAATCCTGTGAATTTGCAACTAAAACATAATTTAATTAAAGACAGGATTGTATTAGGCTTAAGAGATTCAGCAGTAAGAGCACATCTGAGAGGAGAAACTTACTCTCAAAAGTGATTTGGCATGCAGAAGTGCTGAGGTGGTAAATCAGCAGCTGGAACATATTCATGGCAGAACAGACCAGGCATTGCATTATACTGATACATTCCAGGCTGAAAGGGCAGAAAGATCATGAACAAAGGGCAGGATGCAAATGCTGCGGAGGACATCACACAAAGGAAAAGATGGCATGTCCAGTGTGGGGAAAGCAGAAGGCTAGAAGGAAGCATAACAAACAGGTACACTGGCGAGATGTCATCCGAAGATTCGGACGAATTGCTAAGTGCCATGCAACAGGTTGGTTCAGTCAGGTCGATAGGTGATAAATGGGTGGTGTCTGTTAGAATGATGAGTGCAGAAGGAGAACAGCAAGTCACCATAAAATGTCAGGCACTGGTGTATCATGCAACATCATGACCTTCACAGATCTGTGCGAAGTGGCTCAACATGGCAATCCAAAATTGAAGCCCGCGAAAGTAAGGTTGAGGCTATATGATGGCACCATACTTGTGTCGAGAGGGAAAATTACTCTGAGAGCCCAATGCAATGACAAACAAAGAGCTGGAGTTCCAGTTGATACATAATGTCATGCTAGGCCCCCACCTGCCAAGAATGAGGCACATAAATTTTGTCATGAACATTGATTTTAAACTGTTACTGGAGTAAAGAAAGGACTTGCTAAACAGATCGGCCGTGGCTGGAAAATATATTTGCATATTAACAGACAGTTTGGAAGGGCAAAGCAGCCATTCCCCGACACATTCAACCCACAATGGACTTTTGATCACCAGACGTTGAAGGTGGGGGAGCTCGCATTCCAGGTTGACTGCTAAGATGTCTACACAAAAGGACATGGTCAAACCAGCTAGTAACATGACTAACCTGGGCAACCTGAATTTTAATTTGTACAAACAGTTTGGGCAAAAAAGCAGAATGCTTCTGGACTGAGAAGATCTCTCCTAGCTGGCTTTCCACAGCCTCTCCTGTCTGCCTTCTCCCATCTCTTTCTCTCAATCCTCTGAATCCGCTGAACCCCAAGAGATAAAAGTCTCCTACAGCGAACAAGGTTGAAGAAGAATACTGGGCCTCAACGAAAAGCAAGTTCTGCCTACAATCAAGGACTCTACAGTGAGCTCAAAGAACCTTAACAAAAACTCTTCAGATATTGCCTCAAACCTTTCCACTTTATTTTTCTTCTCTCTTCCGTCTCTATTGCATGTGTGTATCGTGTATGCATGCTAGCGTGGGTGTGCCGTGTATCCATAGACGTCAACCGAATTAGAGTTTAAGTTTAATAAATTTCAACTTTTCTTTAAACCTAAGAAAGCCTGTTTGTTCTGGTTTATTTTCCTTATAATTGGAAAGCGGTGAACAAGGATTCACCAAGGGAGAGCTAAAAAAACAAGCTGTGTTTAAAATTAAACCTTGTTACAGTAAGACCAGGTAAAGGCTGAGAGGGACCCCTGGACACCTTTCTCACCTGGTCGTAGCAACAGAAGGCAAAAACCACTTATTTAAGCCGGAGCAAGTCTAAAGCTTGGACTAGTAATCCTCAACAAGCCAAAAGAGATT
Organism: Heterodontus francisci; assembly: GCF_036365525.1. NCBI lineage: Eukaryota > Metazoa > Chordata > Chondrichthyes > Heterodontiformes > Heterodontidae > Heterodontus > Heterodontus francisci. Next base: position 78,705,278 of record NC_090384.1, read on the forward strand.
TGCAACGTGTAGCAGCACACTAAACCATTGACCACAGAACAGATCCTAGACAAGTACAACTATGTACTTACAGGTTTAGGATAGCTTCCTGGAGAACATCATCTTGAAGTAGATGAGAGGGTAAGACCAATTCAGCATCTGCCAAGGAAAGTTCCAGCTGCCCTCAAGGCCAGCCTGAAAGACAAAGTAGAAGAGCTGGAAAAGAAAGGAGTAATCAAAGTGACAACTCCTACAGAATGGATTAGCAGCATGGTAGCAGAGAAACAACCTGGAAAGCTGAAAGTATGTATTGACGCAAAGGATCTAAATAAAGCTCTGAAGAGATCTCACTACCCCATGCCAACCATCGAAGGAATTTTGCCACAACTTGCAAAGGCACAAATCACTAACCTAGATGCGAAGGATGGTTACTGGCAAGTGAAGCTGGATGAAAGCAGCAGCTAACTCCATTCAGGAAATACAGATGGTTGCGCATGCCATTTGGCATTTCCATGGTTCCAGAGGAGTATCAATGCAGACAGCATGAGATAGTTAATGATCTTCCTGGAGTGGAAATGTCATGAAGACCCCCACCTGCCAAGAATGAGGCATATTAATTTTATCACAAGCATTCATTTTAAACTGCTGCTGGAGTGGACAGGTGACTTGTTCAAGTAGATCAGCAGTGGCTGTAAAAAAATTGCATTCTAAGAGACAGCCATCAGGAAAAGACGAGGGGAACTGCTCACTGATTCAATTAACAGAGATTGGTCTGGGCAATAGTGATCTACATCTTGGTGTAAGAGACATCACTACACCCCACCACCGAGAGCTTTGAAATCCACAAACTGCAGGAGCGGTTGTTCCCAAATAAGAGGTTAGTCACATGACTAACCTGCTGGCCAACTTGGAGTTTTGAATTGTGCTCACAGGATAATTTGAAGACAGAGACTGCGGATTGCAACTGAACTTGGAAGAGAGCCTCTCTCCTGTCGGGCTTTTTCTCTCTCTCTCACTAATCTCCGGATCCACTGAAGTCACTTAAACCTCGAGGGAAAAGACTCCTACATTGGAACAAGTTTTAAAGCGTGCACTGGGCCCCAGTGGAATGGCAAAACTTGGTGGCAACCAAATTTTGTCTATTCATAGTCGTTAACCGAATTAAGTTCATGATTAATAAACTTCCACCTTTCTTGTTTAAATCTAAGAAAACCTGTCTGATTTCTTTGCCTTACAATTGAAAAGCAGTAACGAGGATTCACTGAGGGGGAGCTAAAAGCATGGTGTTTTTAAAATTAAACCCTGTTACGGCTAAACCAGGCAAAGGTTGAGAGGGCACCCCAGACCCCTTTCTCACTTGGTCATAACAGGAAGCTATAGTGGATGGTCTAGTTTATGGATGTAGAGATACAATGGAAGAAGCCATTACTGACCACGATCAAAATCTAGTGCGACTGCTAGACGGAGCTCACCAGTGAACCTGCACCTGAAGCTGAACAAGAAAAAATTGCAATTAAAGATGCCCGAAGTAAAGTACATAAGTCATGTACTGACTGCAAAAGGTCTTTGCCCGGATCCCAAAAGGGTGAGAGCCGTAGCAGTGATGTGGCGACCAACAGATGTAAAAGCACTGCAACAATTTGTTGGATTCATCAACTATTTAGCAAAATTCTTGCCCAATTTGTCATCGGACAGTGAACCATTATGCCAACTCACTGCTTCTTGTCTGTGCCCAATACCACTGCATGTCCTCGGCAGTGTTCACTAAAATCAAGCAACTAGTGACGGTGATGCCGGTGCTAAAATACCGTGATGTAAATGATGAAGTCACCCTGCAGTGTGACACCAGTGAGACAGGACTTGGAGCAATCCTAATGCAGCAAGAACAACTGGTTGCATTTGCATCCAGGGCATTGATGCAAACTTAACAATACTACTGTCAGATCGAGAAAGAGTGCCCGTCCATTGTCTTTGCTTGTGAACATTTTCATCAATACCTACTTGGAAGAGATAAAGTGACAGTCGAGTCCGACCACAAGCCACTTCAAAGTATTTTCCTCAAACCGCTACTACCTGCTCCGAAGCGTCTGCAAAGAATGTTACTCCGGTTACAGAGATATCATCTGGACATGACATACAAGCAGAAGAAACATGTACATCGCTGACAAGCTGTCGAGAGCAGCGTTCCCTATGAAGAAAATAGAGGATGTTATGACAGTGTATGCAATCTTTCAGATCCAAAGTGAAGCTGCAGCTCGACATGCTCTGGAAGTCATCAACCCAGCAGAGACATTGAATCTGACAGACAAGTGCATTGCTCAAATCAAGCGAACTACCCAACAAGTTGCAACTCTTCAAGTGTTGCACGAATTAGTGATGAAATGATGGCCTGAAAACATCAAGGGCACTCCTGTGGTCACAAGAGCGTATTGGGCATACAATGATGAATTGACAGCCCAAGATGGCATCATGTGCAAAGGCAATTGAGTCATTATCCCTAAGAAGTTGAGAAGAGAGATGCTAAAGTATATCCATGCAAGCCACTGAGGAAGGCAAGAGAAGTGCTCTACTGGCAACACATGAGCAATGAAATGAAGGACCACATCAGCCAATGCAGTGCATGTAACGAGTACCAAGCTAAGCAAAATAAAGAGCTGCTGATGACACATGACATCCCAGACAGACCATGGATAAAGCTGGGAGTAGACCTCTTCACTCTCACAGGAACTGATTATCTTGTCACCGTAGACTACTATTCTGACGACTGGGAGGTAGACCAGCTAACGTCAATGACTACCGGTGAGATTGTAGAATGCCTGAAAGCACACTTTGGTCATTACAGGAATCTAGACATTGTGATGAGCAATAATGGCCCTCAGTTCACGAGTGAAGAATTCAGCCACTTCATAAAGGATTGGGAAATTCAACACCATACTTCATCTCCACACTATCCCCAGTCAAATAGAAAGGCTGAGGGGGCGGTGAAAATCGCCAAAGGAATCGAAGAAATCGAGCAAATCCAGCACAGATGTATGCAAGGCTATCCTTGAGTGGAGAAAGACACCTACTGAATGCATGGAAAGTACTCCAGTACAAAGACTAATGTCACGCTGCACCCAAACTAGGAGCTTTTTTGCTATTGGAAGAGTAGAGTCAGAAATAGTAACAGGTAAAATGGCAGCCAAATTTCATTTTGACAAAATTGCCAAAACATTGCCAGAATTGAGCATTGGAAAGCCAGTTGGGGTACAAACCTTCAAAGCTCTCAACAAGCGTCAGCCCAAGTGGCAACTTGAGACCTGCACAGAACTGTTGTCACCTCGATTGTACGTGGTGATAGCGAACGACCAGATATACCGTCGCAACTGCAGGCACATACACACAACTGGAGAAGCTGTTCCTTCGCTGCAGTCGGAAAATCAGGACGATGAGAACTCACCATCTGCACAGACCACAGATCAACTATCAGTCCCAGAGGTCCACAGCACCTCAACAGTGGAAATAGAACAGTTACCATGGCAACAAGTGACACAGGAACGACACTTGCCAGAGAAGGAAAATCATCTAGATGAACAGCCAATGGCCCCACACATGCGAACCATTAAGAGACTGGCATGATTTAAAGACTGTGTGTGCAAAGCATGTGCAGAGACTGAGAATAATGAACTGCTAATGCATGACAACAGTTGTGTGCATAGTGAGTAACTTGGGCAACTCAGTGTAAATGATGCAGGCATTTTTTTTGTATGAAAGGGGGGATGTTTGGGATAGAAATGCAATACCATACTAATGTGCCTCCTGGCCTGCTGTAGTCATGTGACCTCTACCATGAGGCACTCACTGCAGGCATCCATCAGATGGCAGTTCAATAAAGGCGCAGTACAAACAAGACTGTTGCCCTGTGAGCTCATAACACTGCTTCCCAAATTGCTACATGTTTTGCTATTTAACCAAGTATAAAACCAAAATATATCAAGAAAGAACAGAATGCCTGACTTTAAAAATGGAACTGAATTCTATTCAAATACATGGTCCAATTATTCCTTGCTTCACCTGAAGACTGAACTTGTTTTTGACTCCTGTGCTGCATTACAGATGATCGACTAGTAATTATTTAAGTATAATTGTTCTGATCAGGTTCGTGTATAGCTTAGAAATTATTCTTAAGTTTCACAATGGGATACTTGCCTTTATTAGCCAAGGCATAGAATATAAGAGCAGGGAGGTTATGATGGAGCTGTATAAAATGCTATTTGGGCCACAGCTGGAGTACTGTGTACAGTTCTGGTCGCCACACTATAGGAAAGATGTGATTGCACTGGAGAGGGTGCAGGGGAGATACACCAGGATGTTGCATGGGCTAGAGCATTTCAGCTATGAAGAAAGACTGGATAGGCCAGGGTTGGAATCTGGAACACACTGCCTGAAGGGGTGGTAGAGGCAGACACCCTCACAACATTTAAGAAGTATCTAGATGAGCACTTGAAACGTCATAACATACAAGGCTATGGGCCATGTGCTCAAAAATGGGATTAGAACAGATAGGTGTTTGATGGCTGGCATGGACACGATGGGCTGAAGGGCCTGTTTCTGTGCAGTATAACTCTACGACTCTATGACAACACTTTAAAAATGGCTATTGATTGCTGTGCAATTCATGATATTCTGTTGTCATTTTGTGATCAGATTGAAATTTGATCTCCTGTCTAAATACCTTTCGTTCTTCAAGATTTTTACGGATGTATTTATACTCCAACTTCAGATAATTCTGCATTACACTCTGGAACCAAATGTGAAACAGCAACTGGGGATTACAAGCAAAAGTCCTTTTGCACTATTTAGTTGTCCCAGACTTTGGGTGTCACTAAAAAGTTGTTTAATGTATAGCATCGATGTCATGCCAATGTCAAGAATTTAACTTTTTTTTTGGCTGCGTTTGCTGACAACGCTACCACTAGGTGGCGCTGCAGTGGCACATGCACAAATGCAGCCTGTGCCACTAAAACGTCAAAGTGTGCGACGTCAGCAGCTGCCAGGACTAAAGATGGCACTGCTCAAATAATCACACTGAGGGAACCTACACATTGGCAAGAGGGGGTAGCGGGCGGGCCTGCGGGGATGGAGGAGGAGAGTGCACCCGCCGCCACCACCAAGGTCTTCGGCTGCGCTCTCTCCGCTTCCCTCACCCCGGCTCTCTCCCCGCTTGCCCCAACCCGGCTCTCTGCACGCGTTACTCGATGACGTAATCTGCGCATGCGCCAACCAGTCTTGGCATGCGGAACGCAGCGCATGCGCAGAGAGTAGGAGCTAATCTGCGCATGTGCGCAGATTGGCGCAGTCTGATGAAGTCAGCTGCCGGATGCGTTGTCGATAATCACTTTGTTTTTTTTTTCATGTATAACACTTGTAACACTTCCTGTAACACTTTTGAGCTTAATTCTGTCGCAGTTTGCATGTCCAATGTAGGGGGCGCTTTGCTGGCCAGGGCACTCACTGACTTACTGAAGTCGACCTCTTCTCCTTACTCCGTCCAGTGATACCTCAGTCCAGTTTGCTATTTTGACATTTTTTTTTATAACGATTCACAAAGTGACTAGTAGGGAGTCCCCTCTATACCATGCTTTAGCCTTGGTCAGTAATTTTGTATGGGGGAAGGGGAGAGAGAAAAGCAGAAAACAACTAAGAGGAAATGATAAAAGAAGAAATGGAGAGAAATACAAATAGATTCATGTGTGACTGTGAGCAAAATTGGAAGAGTGGCAATGTAATGGAGAAAGCCTATAGTGACTTATTCCTGGATCTCAGGTCAACTATCTCACCCCAGACAAGTTTCAGCCACTATGTCTGTCACAGGTGATGCGTTCCCAGGTATGGGCCCTCCCCAACCATCCTGTCCTTCCCAACCATCCTGCCCTCTGACACCACCACGCCCCCTCCCCCCCGCCCCCACCATGCCCATGTCTCCTTTTGCACTCCACACCTCCCAGTTTCTGACCAGTTGCTGCCATTATGTCCTGGGCCATCCACTTGGAACCAACCTGAAGCTGGTTTTAAGCACAGAGAACTCTGAATTTGTTGTGCTAGGAAACAGTTGAATACAGTAACAGCATATTTTGCACTTCAAAACTGGTTGCAGATTGGGTTACATTCTTCCATATCTGCCCAGTGCCAATGCTACCCAGACTTTTGTGCCCATCTCAATTCTCCTACAACCAGAGACCCTTTCCTCCCTAGCGCTACCAGACCTATTATTTCCAGACAATCCACTACTTCTCCCTAATACTCCCAAATCATGCAACCAGATTCCCCAGAGACTCAGATCTCCAGTTAAAGCAGCCCTTTGTTAGTGCTCCAGACCTGGGCACTACTTAGTGCTGCCACATTTTGGGACCTTTTCTGCTTAATGCTGACAGAGCATGCCACCATATCCAATTCTTCCTGAATGCACATATACGTGTACAGTCACAATTGCCATACAATAGGATCCTCCCCACACCTTTGCCAAATCCTGGAAGTCTCCCCCCTCCTTTTACTACTGCAGATCCCAGGAATTGCCCAGTAAATAATAAAAGGGCTGAATTTTGTATCCACTGATAGATTATTTCAATTTGACAGATTGGAAGGACATGGAGTCATGCATTTAAACTACTCAAGTAGGAATAGGCCAGATATTAGGTGGTTCTTTTTCCAGAGAGTAGTGGACCTTTGGAATAAGTTGACTGCTTGTGTACTGACTCTTGGCACACCTACAAAAGAGAGCTGGACTACTTGGCTGATGCAGATGTTACATGTTATAAATGGTAAGTTATTTACCAATTAGCTATTTCATAGTCAATTTGGTTTCCTGGACTGATTTTGATCACCTGGTAGGGTTGGAGAGAAATTTTCTAAATTTTGACCTTTTTGGCATTGGTTTTTTTCTGATTTTGGACAGGGTGGGGGTGATGCTATCTAGTCTTCATGGAACAGCTGGTTGTTTCCTTCCTGTCTGTTCTGTACATTCTGTGCGCATCTCATCTGAGCTTTTTCGCTGCTTTCTTATGTCTGCATTTATAAATGAAACTGCAAATGTAAGCTTATAATTCTGCAATTAAAATCTCCTGATAGAGATGCTGCAATTTCCATTATAAATATACATAGGAATTCAGAATAGAAATTATTAGGTGGAGATAGCTTCCAGACTGGCCACTTTGTAACTGAGCTCATCCCTTTTAACTCTATCCATACCCATCCTTTACCCCTTTCCCCCCCAGTCTCCTATTATTTGCTGCTTAAGTCAGCCTGCAGCCTATTATGGATACTCTTCAGCTCGATTTAAAGTTCAAGCTACAAAGTGCACCTATCTATACAGAACATATTGCGAATCACTCAACCCTGCTTGTTACCTGCAATCTTTTTAGCAGCTAAGAGTCCACTTATGATTGATTCCCCAGACCCCTGGATGACACTGCCATTGGGGGGGGTGGGGAGGAAATGCAATTAGGCAGGATGTCGGGCATGGGGATCGCAATGTGCGATTACCCACACCATGTCCTGCTGCTCATCGATGTGATGTAGCATACAGCCCAGTGTGAAATGTGCTGCTGACTGGCTACACACTCAGCAGGGGGCCCAGCAGGCTTGCACAACACAGCTAGCGTGCACTTCTTAAATTCAGTCTGCCCCTCTTAAAGGGGAGGTGCACTCAGGCTACAACAGCTACTGGAACACTGTCAGAAAGGCTTTGGTGGAAGGGAAAGGACAAGTAATGGAGTAGCAGAGAGGTTTTCAGGTTCTTGGATGTGCTGATGGAGGTGAAAAAGGAGAGAGCGATCATATTCCTGTAGGGGACCCTCAAAACACATTCTGGGAGCAGGTGGCCAGGGTGGTCAATTTCCAGAGGCTGGCCCTGAGGAACTTGCTGCAGTTCAATGGCCTCACAGTGTAGTCAATATCGATAAATGCATCTTCAAATGACGAGATCTACCCATTCACACCACCAATATCTGATGCTGCTTGATGCACCACAGCCTCATCACTTACCCATCAGCAATCAGGACTCATGCCTAAACAGTGAGACGCTCCACCTCACCCTTGCACACTTGCCAATGCTGCCAGCCTCTATTACCTTTCAATTTCCATGTACCTTCAGCTATGACAGACAAATTGTGCAAACACATTGCAACACATTCACTGACCACCTACCCCCTCTCTCACAGGACAAGGTCACACATAACCACAGGGAGCAGCAGAGAACTGATGGTGGGCAGGCACGCCCGCATCACCTGAGCCCTTTGGAGGAGACGGTGCTCCACAGCATGAGACTGGCTGTGACTGAAGCCGTTGCATCTGGCATCGCCAAGAACATTCAGGATGATGGTATGTGCCTGCCTTATACCTCTTCTCACCCTATCCTGCTAGCTGGTATGAAGTGCAAGCTGCAAGTGGTGTGACCAAGGACCTCTTGCTTTCCACCCCTCCCACTCTTCCCTTGGTCTAATCCTCCTTTCTGCACTTTTGCTTTCAGATACCCAAGGTTTGCAGTCTGGTCAACTAGTGCATCCGAACCATGAAGGGCAAGGGCAACACCGAACCCCTGATGAAGTGCCATCATTTGATCTGACACTCTCAGCCACCAGCTCATACTGGCGCTGTGCATACCTTAGCAAATAGTAGAGTCAGGATCAGCATGTAATGAGTCACTGGGCATGAGTGGGCTGCAGCAAGACTGGGGGAAAGGATAGCACGTGCACCAGCTCATTGTGGAGTGGGGTCACAGATTAATTTTTTTTTGTTCATTCATGGGATGTGGGCATTGCTGGCTAGGCCAGCATTTATTTCCCATCCCTAATTGCCCTTGAGAAGGTGGTGGTGAGCTGCCTTCTTGAACCGCTGCAGTCCATGGGTACATCCACAGTGCTGTTAGGAAGGGAGTTCCAGGATTTTGACCTAGCGACAGTGAAGGAATGGTGATATAGTTCCAAGTCAGGATGGTGTGTGGCTTGGAGGGGAACCTGCAGATGGTGGTGTTCCCATGCATTTGCTGCCCTTGTCCTTCTAGTTGGTAGAGGTCACGGGTTTGGAAGGTGCTGTCTAAGGAGCCTTGGTGCGTTGCTGCAGTGCATCTTGTAGATGATACACATTGCTGCCACTGTGCGTCGGTGGTGGAGGGAGTGAATGTTTGTAAATGGGGTGCCAATCAAGCGGGCTGCTTTGTCCTGAATGATGTAGAGCTTCTTGAGTGTTGTTGGAGCTGCACTCATCCAGGCAAGTGGAGAGTATTCCATCACACTCCTGACTTGTGCCTTGTAGATGGTGGACAGGCTTTGGGGGTGGGTTACTCGCCACAGGATTTCTAGCCTCTGACCTGCTCTTGTAGCCACAGTATCTATATGGCTACTCCAGTTCAGTTTCTGGTCAATGGTAGTCCCTAGGATGTTGATAGTGGGGGATTCAGCGATAGTAATGCCATTGAATGTCAAGGGGAGATGGTTAGAATCTCTCTTGTTGGAGATGGTCATTGCCTGGCACTTGTGTGCCACAAATGTTACTTGCCACTTATCAGCCCAAGCCTGGATATTGTCCAAGTCTTGCTGCATTTCTACACGGACTGCTTCAGTATCTGAGGAGTCACAAATGGTGCTGAACATTGTGCAATCATCAGGGAACATCCCCACTTCTGACCTGATGTTTGAAGGAAGGTCATTGATGAAGCAGCTGAAGATGGTTGAGCCTAGGACACTACCCTGAGGAGCTCCTGCAGTGATGTCCTGGAGCTCAGATGATTGACCTCCAACAACCACAACCATCTTCCTTTTGCGCTAGGTATGACTCCAACTAGCAGAGGGTTTTCCCCCTGATTCCCATTGACCTCAGTTTTGCTGGGGCTCCTTGATGCCATACTCAGTCAAATGCTGCCTTAATGTCAAGGGCAGTCACTCTCACCTCATTTCTTGAGTTCAGCTCTTTTGTCCATGTTTGAACCAAGGCTGTAATGAAGTCAGGAGCTGGGTGGCCCTGGCAGAACCCAAACTGAGCGTCACTGAGCAGGTTATTGCTAAGCAAGTGCTGCTTGATGGCACTGTTGATACCTTCCATCACTTTACTGATGATTGAGAGTAGGCTGATGGGGCGGTAATTGGCTGGGTTGGACTTGTATGCTTTTTGTGTACAGGACATACCTGGGAAATTTTCCACATTGCCGGGTAGATGCCAGTGTTGTAGCTGTAGTGGAACAGCTTGGCTAGGGGCGTGGCAAGTTCTGGAGCACAGGTCTTCAGTACTATTGCTGGAATATTGTCAGGGCCCATAGCCTTTGTAGTATCCAGTGCCTTCAGTCGTTTCTTGATATCATGCGGAATGAATCGAATTGGCTGAAGTCTGGCATCTGTGAAAGACAGGTCATCAACCCGGCACTTCTGGCTGAAGATTGTTGCAAATGCTTCAGCCTTATCTTTCACACTGATGTGCTGGGCTCCCCCATCATTGAGGATGGGGATATTTGTGGAGACACCTCCTCAGTTAGTTGTTTAATTGTCCACCATTCACAGCTGGATGTGGCCGGACTGCAGAGCTTCGATCTGATCCGTTGGTTATGGGATCGCTTAGTTCTGTCTATGGCATGCTGCATACGCAGTTTTGCATGCAGATAGTCCTGTGTTGTAGTTTCACCAGGTTGACACCTCATTTTGAGGTATGCCTGGTGTTGCTCCTGGCATGCTCTCCTGCACTCTTCATTGAACCAGGGTTGGTCTCCTGGCTTGATCGTAATGGTAGAGTGGGGGAAATGCTGGGCCATGAGGTTACAGATTGTGGTCGATTACAATTCTGCTGCTGCTGATGGCCCACAGCGCCTCATGGATGCCCAGTTTTGCATTGCTAGATGTGTTCGAAATCTATCCCATTTAGCACGGTGATAGTGCCACACAACACGAAGGAGGGTATCCTCAATGTGAAGGCGGGACTTCGTCTCCATAACGACTGTGCAGTGGTCACTCCTACCAATACTGTCATGGACAGATGCATCTGTGGCAGGCAGATTGGTGAGGACGAGGTCAAGTATGTTTTCCTCTTTTGGTTCCCTCACCACCTGCCACATACCCAGTCTAGCAGCTATGTCCTTTAGGACTCGGCCAGCTCAGTCAGTAGTGGTGCTACCAAGCCACCCTTGGTGATGGACATTGAAGTCCCCCACCCAGAGTACATTCTGTGCCCTTGTCACCCTCAATGCTTCCTCCAAGTGCTGTTCAACATGGAGGAGTACTGACTCATCAGCTGAGAGAGGGCGGTAGGTGGTAATCAGGAGGTTTCCTTGCCCATGTTTGACCTGATGCCTTGAGACTTCATGGGGTCCAGAGTCAATGTTGAGGACTCCCATAGCAACTCCCTCCCAACTGTATACCACTGCACCGCCACCTCTGCTGTATCTGTCCTGCGGGTGGGACAGGGCATACTCAGGGATGGTGATGGCAATGTCTGGGACATTGTCTGTCAGGTATGATTCCGTGAGTATGACTATGTCAAGCTGTTGCTTGACTAGTCTGTGGGACAGCTCTCCCAACTTTGGCACAAGCCCCCAGATGTTAGTAAGGAGGACTTTTCAGGGCTGGGTTTGCTGTTTTCGTTTCCGGTGCCTAGGTCGATGCCGAGTGGTCCGTCCGGTGTCATTCCTTTTTATTGACTTTGTAGTGGTTAGATATGGCTTGCTATGCCATTTCAAAGGGCATGTAAGAGTTAACCACATTGCCGTGGGTCTGGAGTCACATGTAGGCCAGACCAGGTAAGGACAGCAGATTCACTTCCCGAAAGGAAATTAGTGAACCAGATGGGTTTTGACAACAATCGACAATGGTTTCATGGCCATCATTGGACTAGCTTTTTAATTCCAGATTTATTAATCGAATTCAAATTCCACCTTCTGCTGTGGTGGGATTTGAACCCATGTTCCCAGAGAAATACCCTGGGTCTGAGTTAGTAGTTCATTGACAATACCACTATGCCACCGCCTCCTCTGTGCTGCAGAGAACTCCGATGAGGACTTCGATGGGGTGGCATACAAAAGAATGCTGGTGGGCATGCGCACAGATGCTTGGGGCATTGGCAGGCCTGCCACAGAGCCACGTATCACTATCAAGATGCATGGAGGAGTCCAGCTTCAACTTTGCACAGGGCTTCTCGCAGAGTTTGAAGCCTATCCTTTCCAACATGGAAGTGGTAGCTAACTTAATAACAGTATTGTGGACCCACCCTTATGCAGTAGGGTAATGCAGTGTCCATTTCAGCAGGGACAGAAATCATCCAATGTCTCAATGCTACAGTGGAAGCTCAGACTGAAGTCATGAGATAACTACTTCTTGTCATGCAAGTCCAGCTTGGTGCCATACAGACTCAGAATGTTGCCATCAAGTGGATAACAGTGCTCAAAGTGGCATGTAGACACTGAACAGCAATCTGTCCTTCAGTAGCTTGCTAGGATTGCTGAGGCACCACCTCTGGGGAGTGGTACTGTTTCTGTGGTGTGTGAATCTGCTGTCCTGTCTCTAGATGACAGCATTTGTGCTCCCACCATTGACACTCTGCCAGTGCCCCTGCTGATGCCTCTCAGCCAGTCAGCCCAGACTGCTGCAGCCCAAGCTGAGGAGGTGCAGTCTGAAGTTGTGCCTTTTAGAGCCAGAGCTACTCGACATCTGCAAGGTCACCAGTTTTGAAAAAGGGTCACTGACCTGAAACGTTAACTCTGCTTCTCTCTCCACAGATGCTGTGAGACCTGCTGAGTATTTCCAGCGTTTCTTGTTTTTACTGCAAGATCATCTGCTGCCTCCTGCCCCCCACCCCACCCCACCCCCACTGAAAGACTGAAGCCTTCCTCCAACTACTGGGGTAACACTGCGTAGGACTGCTCAGCTAGGCCAAGGTATTTGCAAGACAGGCACTTAAGGCAATGCACAAGGGTGTGAATAGTTCAGTTTCATAAGTATTATTGGAAATGTTGGATAATTTGATATGGAATGTTTTTTTGGTGGTGGCTTTTATTTCAGGATTTTGGCTAAAAAGATGCTGTAATGATACATATCAGGTGGATAGAACGGTGGGAATTATGGAGCAATGGTGATGTGGTAATGAGATGTTGGAGCAACTGGCATCTGAGTATCCACTCACTGATGATTCGTCTGGAGTGAAGAGGCCCCAGATGCCTCCTCCCTTCATCCTCCTCTTCACAAGGTGGTCTCCAAAGGCCTGGTGGCAATTCCTGTGGCCTCATGAGGGCGAGCTTGTGGAGGACACAGCAGACTGTCACGATCTTGGAAAGTCCTGGAGGGGTCCCAAGCAGTCCACGCAGCAGAATTGTTGTTTCAGGACCCCGATGGTTTGCTCCATGGCCTTTCTTGTTGCAATGTGGCTCTCATTGTAGGCTCTGTCCATGCAAGGTCACATGGTGACGGAGCCATGAACCAGGTGTAGATCAGGTATCTTTCGTCACCCTGCAGCCAGTGTCTGTTTTTTAATGGCGGCTCAAAGATGGCAGGCACGGCTGACTGGTGCAGTCTGCATCATGACTGCTGCCAGGATGGTGGGCATTCACCAACACGATCTTCTGAGCATGGTTGCATACCAGCTGCTCGTTCATGGAGTGATGGCCTCTGCGGTTGCAATACATCTTCCCATTGATATGCGGGGTCTGCAGAGCCACCTGAGTGCAGTCAATGGTGCTCTGCACCATCGGGTATCCTGCAAGCCTGGCAAAGCCACATGCTCCCTCCTCCTGCTTCTCTCCAGCAGGAGAGAAGGCAATGAAGTCTCTTCTCCTTCAGGGCCTTTGACCGCCTCCCTGATGCAGCGTTGTACTGCAAACTGTGAAATTTTGGAAATGTCACTGCTCCTGCCTAGAAGGATCAGCTGGCATAGAAATTGAGAACTAAGGTTATCTTCACTGTCACTGGCAATGCAGTCCTCACCCTGCTGTGTGGCTGCAGGTTCGGTTGCAGGAGGTGATACTGTTCAGTCACCTCCTCCTTGGTGAAACTTAGGTGCTTTGCTGCTGGCTGAGATGGAGGTAGAAGTGCTCTCTGAAGACTCTTGGTAGGTAGGGCTTTCTATTGAATGCCTTCCTCCTTTTTGCACAGCTTTCCCTCTCTGCTACCTGTGCTGCATCTCAAGTCATGCTGCAGCCAAAGAGGGATTGCAACCATAGTCCCATCACTGAAAGGAACTTATCTCCTGACAGGCCTTCCAGCACCACTCCCCTGTGAATCCAAAAGCTTCTGTCAACTCCTCCGACAACACTCAACACAGTTTTTCCACTAACTCCGCAGCAGCAGAAGAAATTCAAATGCACCTCACCTGAAAGTTAAATGCTGGTCCCTTTAAATAGCTCTCGGGCAGATGGGTGGTCCCTCGTGCAACTGAGCACGTGTTCAGCTGGGAGTGATTGAGGGGGTATTAACAGGACCTACCAAAATGGCAGATCAGGTGCTAAATCAACATTAGATGCTGTTTAATGTCTCGATCTACCCATTCTGCATGTTTCCAGCACATGTACAGCACACTTGTGCAAGTGTCCTTACAGTCAGGGTGCGCTGTGCAAGAAGCGTTCCAGCCGACATTTTTATGAGTTTCCGACTTCCATAGTGCCAGTACCAGGGGTGCTATTGGGCCAAAGTTTATGGCCCAGGAGTCCACTGCTCTGCTAGACTACATTGCTTGGGTCGCTGCTCTGCCACTCAATCTCTAAGTTTAAGGTTATTAAGCATTAATGATTTAGACGTGAATATGGGAGGTATGATCAGTAAGTTCGCAGGTGACACGAAAACTGGTAATGTCATAAATAGTGAGGAGGAAAGCCTTAGATTACAGGACGATATAGATGGGCTGGTAAGATGGGCGGAGCAGTGACAAATGGAATTTAATCCTGAGAAGTGTGAGGTGATGCATTTTGGGAGGACTGGCAAGGGAATATACAATGGATGGTAGGACCCTAAGAAGTACAGAGGGACCTTGGTGTACTTGTCCATAGATCACTGAAGGCAGCAGTACATGTGGAAAAGGTGGTTAGGAAGGCATATGGGATACTTGCCTTTATTAGCCGAGGCATAGAATATAAGAGCAGGGAGGTTATGGTGGAGCTGTATAAAATGCTAGTTAGGCCACAGCTGGAGTGCTGTGTATAGTTCTAGGCACCACACTATAGGAAGGATGTGATTGCCCTGGAGAGGGTGCAGTGGAGATTCACCAGGATGTTGCCTGGGCTGGAGCATTTCAGCTATGAAGAGAGACTGAAAAGGCTCGGGTTGTTTTCCTTAGAGCAGAGAAGGCTGAGGGGGGACATGATTGAGGTATACAAAATTATGAGGGGCATTGATAGGTTAGATAGGAAGAAACATTTTCCCTTAGCAGAGGGGTCAATAACCAGGGGGCATAGATTTAAGGTAAGGGGCAGGAGGTTTAGAGGGGATTTGAGGAAAAAAAATTCACTCAGAGGGTGGTTGGAATCTGGAACGCACTGCCTGAAGAGGTGGTAGAGCAGGAACCCTCAACGTTTAAGAGGTGTTTAGATGAGCACTTGAAACACCATAGCATACAAGGCTACGGGCCAAGTGCTGGAAAATGGGATTAGAATAGTTAGATGCTTGATGGCCGGCACAGACACGATGGGCCAAAGGGCCTGTTTCTGTGCTGTATAACTCTATGACTAAGGTAACCTGTTCCAGCTTACAGTGCCCATTCCCTGCCTGCTGTTGTTACCTGCTGAGCTTCAGGACTGTACTTGCTGGCTTCTTGCCATTACTCTATTGCTGTGTATTGCATCTCACCCAGAATTCCACTTCCTCCTGGATTCTGTTCTTTTGCTGTCTCCTGGGCTTTACTGTGCCAGTCACATTCACCACCATTTTTAACTGAGACTATTCTCTGGATTACCTCAATGACATAGAATCTACAGCATAGAAGCAGGCCATTCAGCCCAGTTGGTCGATGCCAGTGTTTATGCGCCAGGTGAGCTTCCCCACGCCACCTCCACCGACCCACGTGCCCCCCCCACCACCACCACTTCATCTAACCCATCAGCATCACTATTCCCTTCTCCCTCATTTAGTTATCTCGCTTCCCTTTGCAGTGCCAGGCTTGCTTTGTGCGTTCAGTTTCCTGCACACTAGGACTTTTTCACTCGACACTGACTAACTATGATCCATTCCTGCTGGTTCCCATCCTGCTCTGGATTCTGCTGCCATACTGCTGAATGATTTCTACTTTTGTTGAAATCTGCTTGCTTCCTGTGGCTGCAGATTCTTCTTTACTCCACTCAACCTTCAGAACTCCTCCATCACTCTTCACTTGGTTGGGTTGGACCAGCTCCTCGAACTCCTGTTGCTCCCAATCTACTATGCTGCTCACCTCTCAAACTGTTTTTCCAACCAGTTCCCTCATCTGCACTGATCCCAGAGATTTACCTTTTCCCCTTTCTTGGATCTTTGGGCTTCACTGCTCTTAGTTCTTGAGTTTCAATTCCTCTGTAAGGAGAATGTTATTAAAACTTCAAACTTAAGGAAATGAATGAGACGGGACATTGTGGATGTATAATTAGCTCCCAAGTGGAAGAGAGTTAATCTTGAGTACTATTTCAAGTTAAACAAAATTGAAATGCAAGTAGAAATAAGTAAAAACTGTGAATGGCAAATTTGATGCTGATTAAATCTTGGAATAATTATCTGTGTAGGATAGTAGAGACAAATTAGTGCATTCTTTAAGACGCAGTTAAATACCATGACTGAACAGAGTGGGGGAAATTATTGTTTTTATGAAGGATGAGCTAGATTTGTCAAATGGCTTCTCCCATCTGTATGTAACTTTGCGATATTAGTATTTTAGTTAAGATGCTTAAAAGTGAATGTGCAAAACACATCTTCACACATTGTTGTCAGTGTGTAAAACACTTTGCCCAGATCATAGATGTAAAGTCATTGAAATGTTTAGAAGAGAGACTTAATTGGGAAGTAAGGAATATGTAAAAACAAAGAGGCTGGAAATTGAGATGAAAAAGATAGATTGGTCATAGCTAATACACATTCTGCAGCAGGTTCAATGGGCTGAATAGCTAACTGCTGTTCTTGTATCTATAATAAAGATGAAGTTTGTTCACTTGTTTTTTGCAACTTTTAATATATATCACAATTTCCTTTTTAAAGAAATATGTCTTGGATATTAGACTGAAAAGGAATGCAAATGATAAATGCTGTGTTCTAGCCTTGGATACAAGATCACATTTTGCCATTTCCATGCTTCATCTGTGTTCCATGTGGTGCATAAAATGGCTACTGCCAAAAGCCTTTATTTAAATATCATGACATCAGAGGTCACAAGTGTACAAAAGTATCCAAACATTCTCCTTTTCATAAAACGTCTGTTCATTTTTGCCCCTTCAAATTTCTGTCTTGACAGGTCATTTTATGGTACTCATGCGAGTTGTTGGCTATTCATTTGGTGTCTGCTGGTTCCTTGAGTGATGTTGCTGATGTTCCTTCTCTGAGGAATGTTGTTGCTGCAGTGAGTGCTGCTGCTGTGGTGATTGTTGCTGCTCATCTGTTGTGCTGGTTGGAGTAGGGTTGACCTCTAGGACTGATGGTCATTCAGTTCCTTGTTCAGTTGGTGAACTCAGACCTGTCTCATCAGCCGTTTGCTATGAAGGAGCAGTTTCTCTGTTTGAGCATAGATATCTGCAGTTGCGACAATAGATCTGGTCATTCACCTTCACCTGGTATGATCCAGGTGACGATGACTTCCTGCAAGTCCTAAGTTGCCAAGTGGGCACATTTTTCTTGAGTGCATTGAATCTTTGCACTCTGACTCTCCAACTCTTAGCTCTGGCAATGATTTGGCAGTTTTATTAAAGTGACAAGTTGCTGGAAACACTCAGCAGGTCTGACAGCATCTATGGAGAGAGAAACAGTTAACATTTCAGGCCCCTGACCTTTCAACATCTAGGTTGTCGAGTGATTTGTTAGAATCATCATCTCTTCATCAACCATCTTTACATGCTTTATAGCAAACCATTTGCATGAAAAGTGGTTCGGTTTCTTGCAGTTAGAGCACTG
Organism: Heterodontus francisci; assembly: GCF_036365525.1. Taxonomy (NCBI): domain Eukaryota; kingdom Metazoa; phylum Chordata; class Chondrichthyes; order Heterodontiformes; family Heterodontidae; genus Heterodontus; species Heterodontus francisci. Next base: position 78,723,322 of record NC_090384.1, read on the forward strand.
CTTTCCTCACCCTAGACATGCTTCCTTTTCCTCCTTGTGGTGTCCCCCACAGTACTTGTATCCAGTATTCTGGCCTTGATCTTTTTGCTGGCCCTCTGAAAGTTGTCCGTCCTTTACATTATTGACTTTTGCTTGGAAGATTTGGATTACCTCAGCATAGTGTACAGCCTCATTGGTTCTCCCATCAACACTCTTCATCCATTAATTATACACCTCAGAGCTTCTGCACGTGTCAATAGCTTTCTTGAGAGTAAGCTTTTCTCAGCAGACTGCTCTCACAGTGGGATCTGTTATTCCTAAGACAAACCTATCTCTGATGAGATCATCCTTCAGTTGCCCAAACTCTGAAGACTCAACTCGACGTCTCAGTACAGTCGCATACTGATCAATGTTCTCCCTCTCTTCCTGAGCTCCAGTGTTAAACACACAGTGTTTATAAATAATATTAGTATAGAGAGGATTCAAAGTGGGTCTTCAAGGTCTCCAAAATCTCCCAAGTCTTGCTTTTCTTCTCAGTGAGATCTAGAATGCAATACAGCTTGTAACACTCCTTCCCCATCACTGATAAAGTTGCTACTCTTTTTTTTTTGTCCAACTCCATGGCAATATCATAATTCTTCCAGTCTCAATGGCAGAATTGTTGACTCCCTCTCAAATTTCCCTTCATGTCCATAGCAGCAGGTACTGGAAAATTCTAACCCATAATGACTTACCCAGCTGTCAATGCCCTGTGCAAAGTTGCAGTAAGGAGTTATTTTAAACTCTGAGGTTTTCCACATCACTGTCTGTCTTAAGTTATCAAAATCCTCTCATCCCAGCTACACACTTCTGTCACCATATTCCATGCAGTGCATAAAATGGCTACTGCCAAAAGCCTTTATTTACATGTCAGAGGTCACATGTGTATAGCAAGCCAAATTGTACAAATTTATTAATGCAAACGATCTACTTTCTGTATCTCCAATTCTCTATCCTCCTAATGTCCTAGTTAAAACCCATCTCTTTGACTCAGCTTTTGGTTATTGCTGTTAATATCTCCTTGTTTGGCATCCATTCTTCCTTGTGACTCTGAGTTGCCTTGAATCTTTTATGTACCCACCTTTTAAAGATGCTATAGAATGCAAGTTGTTTTTTGTTGTTGGGTTGAATATTTCAATGGAATGAAAATTTGACTGGATTACTGTCCAGGCAATGAAGGTGAAATTCTACTCTTGCATCTCAATGGCTCTGAGCAAGTGTCAACCCTGAAAGGAATGGCCTTTTCTCATTCCATGTTTTCTATGCTCCACCACTCCCAACCTTCTTTATTCATCCTTTCTTCACACCCAGGGAAGTTAAGCAGTTTATTTAAAATTTGCAGCAGTAAATAGTGATTACACCGAGTTGCATACCATTTACCATGCAGAAACAGGCTATTTGACCCAAATGATCTATACCAGTGTTTTATATAAAAGACATTTGATAAAGTGCCACACAACAGACTTGTGAGCAAAATTATAACTCATGGAATAAAAGGGACAGTAGCAACATGGATATGAAATTGGTTGAGTGACAGGAAACAGAGTAATGGTTAATGGATGTTCTTTGGGCTGGAGGAAGATTTGTTGTGGAGTTCCCAGGGATCAATGTTGGGACCTTTGTTCTTCCTGATACATATTAATGACCTAGACCTTGGTGTACAGGGCACAATTTCAAAATTTGTGGATGATACGAAACTTGGAACAATTGTGAACTGTGAGGAGGATAGTGTAGAACCTCAAAAGGACACAAACAGGTTGGTGGAATGGGCGGACAAGTGGCAGATGAAGTCCAGTGCGGAGAAATGTCAAGTCATTCATTTTGTTAGGAAGAACATGGAGACAATATAACAAAGGGTACAACTCTAAAGGGAGTGCAAGAGCAGAGGGTCCTGGGGTGTATGTGCATAAGTCATTGAAGGTGGCAGGATAGATCGAGAGAGCAGTTAATAACGCATACAGTATCCTGGGCTTTAATAGGGGCATAGAGTACAAGAGTAAGGAGGTTATGTTAAACTTGTATAAGACACTAGTTCGGCCTCAGCTGGAGTATTCCATCCAGTTCTGGGCACTGCACTTTGGGAAAGATGTGAAGGCATTGGCGAGAGTATAGAAAAGATTCACGAGAATGGTTCTAGGGATGAGGAACTTTGGTTATGAAGGCAGATTGGAGAAGTTGGGACTGTTTCCTTGGAGAGGAGAAGGCTGAGAGGAGATTTAATAGAGGTATTCAAAATCATGAGGGTCTGGACAGAGTGGATAGGGAAAAACTGTTAGCATTCATGAAAGGATCAAGAACAAGAGGGTATAGATTTGAAGTGATTGGCAAAAGAAGCAAAAGCAACATGAGGAAAAACTTCATGCAGCGAGTAGTTAGGATCTGGAATGCACTGCCTGAGAGTGTGGTGGAGCTGATTCAATTGAAGCATTCCAAAGGGAATTAGACTGTTATCTGAAAAGGAAGAATGTGCAGGGTTATTGGGAGAAGGCGGGGAATGACATTAGGTGAATTGCTCATTTGGAGAACCGGTGCAGACATGATGGGCCGAATGGCCTCCTTCTGCACTGTAACGATTCTGTGATACAGAAGCCTTCTCCTACTCTAATTACCAATTCCGATACTGCCACGTAGCCCTCGTATGCACATCAAGTCTTCAATGCAGCAAAACTATCTGGCAGCGAGTTCCACATTGTCACCACTCTGTGTGAAGAAATTGCTCTAAAGCTCTTCATTTGATTTGTTGTAGTTTTCTTCTATTTTGCCCCATTGTTCTGGAACCATCCACAAGTGAAAACATTTTCTTCACAACCACCCTAACAAGAGGCTGCCAACTCCCATTGGCCATATTCTTGGAGGTTTGATCAAGTGACTTTTGGTTATGTGAACAGCCCCCCAAATTCTGTCAATAATATTAACCAGCGATTGTATTTAATTACAAACCGAAAACAACCACAGTTTCAAATGCGTTTTTCATTTTTTTTGTGTGGGTACTTTTTCCGTCAGTGGTCAGAGGACTGGTTAGCTGAACCCGATGTCTATCTCCAAAGTACTGAAGAGATCAGATGTTCCATACGAATTAAGAGCAGAAGTAAGCCCTCGGTCCCTCGAACCTGCTTCGCCATTCAACAAGATCATGGCTGATCTGATTGTAACCTCAACTCCACAATACCGCCTACACCCAATAACCTCCCCCAGCTGGGAAGTCAGTTTCAGCTTAAAGTAGATTACCGTTTGTTTCGGTGGACCAGGGGACTGCTGGCGGCTTTTTCGGAAGCAGAGGTAGTGCGAGCGAGTGATCAGCTGGGAAGTCAGTTTCAGCTTAAAGTAGATTATCGTTTGTTTCAGTGGACCCGGGGACTGCTGGCAGCTTTTTCGGAAGCAGAGATAGTGCGAGCGAGTGATCAGCTGGGAAGTCAGTTTCAACTTAAAGTAGATTACCGTTTGTTTCGGTGGACCAGAGGACTGCTGGGTAAGTAAAAACTTATATATTTTGGCAGTGGCTGAACCCGAGACACTACACGTGTAGTGTCTCCCACCCGCCCTCCTCCTCTAACCAAAAAAAAGGACTCTGGTGTGTTGATAAGGTAAGCTTTTTTATTTCTTCTGTATCGTGTGATTGGTTAAAAATTTACTTTTTTTTTTACTTTTTTTGATTTATCTATTAATTGGTTATTTGAAAAAGACTATAGCAGAGAAGTATCAAAGTATTTAACTCATAAATTTATATAAAGTAATAAAGTAATTAACTAAGTAGAGATGGCTGGGCAGGTGATGTGCTGTAGCTGTATGATGTGGGAGCTGGCTGTCCCCATTGTGAACGGCAGGGACCACGTCTGCAGCAAGTGTTGGTTGCTGGAACAACTCCGGCTCAGAGTTTATGATCTGGAATCTGAGCTTCAAACACTGCGGCACATCCGGGAGGGGGGAGAGTTACCTGGACGTTTTGTTTCAGGAGGCAGTCACACCTGGTAGATTAAGTAATTCAAATTCAGTTAGTGATCAGGGACAACAGGGTGCGATTGCAAGTGAGGCAGGTAGGGGGATCCTGAGTTCAGGAGTGGAGGAGCCTCAGCCTTTGACCTTATCCAACAGGTACGAGATACTTGCTCCCTGTGTGGATGAGGAAAAGGGCTGCGGGGAGGATGAGCCAACTGACCGTGGCACCATGGTGCAGAAGGCCATTCAAGAGGGGGGAGCAAAAAGACAAGTGGTAGTTATAGGGGATTCTATAATAGGGGGATAGATAGTATCCTTTGCAAGCCGGATCGGGAGTCCCGCATGGTGTGTTGCCTGCCCGGTGCCAGGGTGCAGGACATCTCTGACCGGCTTGAAAGGATATTGGAGCGGGAGGGGGAGGATCCAGTTGTTGTGGTCCACGTTGGGACTAACAACATAGGCAAGGCTAGGATGGAGGACCTGTTTGGGGATTATAAAGCACTAGGAACAAAATTAAGGAACAGGTCCTCGAGGGTCATAATCTCCAGATTACTGCCCAAGCCACGTGCAAATTGGCTTAGGGATAAGAATATTAGGGAAGTAAACACATGGCTAAGGGAGTGGTGTGGGAAAGAGGGGTTCCATTTCATGGGGCATTGGCATCAGTTTTGGAACCGGGGGGATCTGTACCGATGGGACGGTCTCCACCTGAACTGATCTGGAACCAGTGTTCTGGCGAAACGGATAAATAGGGTGGTCTCTAGGACTTTAAATTAGTGACTCGGGGGGGAAGGGAAAGGGAAAACGACAGGGAGTATGATGGTAAATAAAAAGGTAAGCAGCAGGTTAACGTGTGCAGGAGGGTTTAAGTTCAAGGCAGACTATGAAAGAAGCAGAAAGGAAGGATAACTCAGGAGTTATTATGAGAGATGTTGGGAATCATGAGGGTAAGAAAGCTAGCATAAAGGCACTTTACCTGAATGCTCGTAGCATTCGTAACAAGGTTGATGAGTTAACGGCACAAATCATCGCGAATAAATATGATTTGGTAGCCATTACGGAGACATGGTTACAGGTTGGTCATGACTGGGAGTTAAATATCCAGGGGTACCAGACTATTCGGAAGGACAGACAGGAAGGTAAGGGAGGTGGTGTAGCTCTGATATTCAAGGACGACATCAGGGCAGTGCTGAGAGATGATATAGGTTCTATGGAGAATGAGGTTGAATCCATTTGGGTGGAAATTAGAAACTCTAAGAAGAAAAAGTCATTGATAGGCGTAGTCTATAGGCCACCAAATAATATCACATTGGGGCGGGCAATAAACAAAGAAATAACTAATGCCTGTAAAAATGGTACGGCAATTATCATGGGGGATTTTACTCTACATGTAAATTGGTCGAACCAGCTCAGTCAGGGTAGCCTTGAGGAGGCGTTCGTTGAGTGTATCCGTGATAGTTTTCTTGAACAGTATGTAATGGAACCGACGAGGGAGCAAGCTATCCTAGATCTAGTCCTGTGTAATGAGAGAGGAATAATTAATGACCTCATAGTTAGGGATCCTCTTGGAAGGAGTGATCACAGTATGGTTGAATTTAGAATATAGATGGAGAGTGTGAAGATAAAATCCAATACCAGGGTCCTGCGCTTGAACAAGGGGGACTACAATAGAATGAGGGAGGACTTGGCTAGAGTGGACTGGAAACAAAGATTTTATGGTGGGACAGTTGACGAGCAGTGGAGGACTTTCAAAGCAATTTTTCAAAGTGCTCAGCAAAAGTATATTCCAGTGAAAAGGAAGGACTGGAAGAAAAGGACTGAGTGGCGCAGTGGTTAGCACCGCAGCCTCACAGCTCCAGCGACCCGGGTTCAATTCTGGGTACTGCCTGTGTGGAGTTTGCAAATTCTCCCTGTGTCTGCGTGGGTTTCCTCCGGGTGCTCCGGTTTCCTCCCACAGCCAAAAGACTTGCAAGTTGATAGGTAAATTGGCCATTATAAATTGCCCCTAGTATAGGTAGGTGGTAGGGGAATATAGGGACAGGTGAGGATGTGGTAGGGATATGGGATTAGTGTAGGATTAGTGTAAATGGGTGGTTAATGGTCGGCACAGACTCGGTGGGCCGAAGGGCCTGTTTCAGTGCTGTATCTCTAAATCTAAAAAAAAAGGGGTAATCTGCCATGGGTGTCTAAGGAAATAAGAGAGGCTATCAAATTGAAAGAGAAGGCATACAAAGTGGCCAAAAGCAGCATGAAACTAGAAGATTGGGAAAACTTTAAAGGTCAACAGAAAGCCACAAAAAAAGAGCTATAAAGAAAAGTAAGATAGAACATGAGAAAAAATTAGCACAGAATATAAAGACAGATAGCAAAAGTTTCTATAAATATATAAAACGAAAAAGAGTGGCTAAAGTAAACGTTGGTCCTTTAGAGGATGAGAAGGGGAATTTAGTTATGGGATATGATGAAATGGCCGAGGCATTGAATGGGTATTTTGTATCGGTCTTCACAGTGGAGGACATTAATAACATGCCAGTAATTGACAAAGAGACAAACGTAGGTGAGGACTTGGAAACAATCATTATTACGGAAGAGGTAGTGTTGGGCAAGCTAATGGAGCTAAGGATTGATAAGTCTCCTGGCCCTGATGGAATGCATCCCAGGGTACTAAAAGAGATGGCGGGAGAAATAGCAGGTGCACTGGCGGAAATTTTCCAAAATTTGCTGAACTCTGGGGTAGTCCCAGCTGATTGGAAAACAGCAGATGTGACGCCACTGTTTAAAAAGGGAGGTAGACAAAAGATGGGGAATTATAGACCAGTTAGCTTAACCTCTGTAGTGGGGAAGATTCTTGAGTCTATTATCAAGGAAGAAATAGCAGGGCATCTCGATAGAAATTGTCCCGTTGGGCAGACGCAGCATGGGTTCATGAAGGGCAGGTCATGTTTGACAAATCTTTTGGAATTCTATGATGACATTACAAGCAAGGTGGACAATGGGGACCCAGTGGATGTGGTGTACCTAGATTTCCAAAAGGCCTTCGACAAGGTGCCGCACAAGAGGCTGCTGCATAAGATAAGGATGCATGGCGTTAGGGGTAAAGTATTAGCATGGATAGAGGATTGGTTGACTAACAGGAAGCAGAGAGTGGGGATAAATGAGTGCTATTCTGGTTGGCAATCAGTCACTAGTGGTGTGCCTCAGGGATTGGTGTTGGGACCGCAATTATTTACAATTTATGCAGATGATTTGGAGTTGGGGACCACGTGTAAGGTGTCAAAGTTTGCAGATGACACTAAGATGAGTGGCAGAGCAAAGTGTGCAGATGACTGTGAAACTTTGCAGAGGAACATAGATA